>NC_134687.1:34269602-34603602 GCF_050947455.1 Rhinoderma darwinii | reverse complement strand
ATGGCAAAATCGGTGTCATTGAGCCGCAAGCTTCTACAATATTGAAACCCTATTGTAACTGTGATAACATGGAGTCCTCACAATGTGCATATGAGAAGCGCAGACAGACATTATGGGGAGAAGATTCGGTTTTTAATTGAGTTCCTTTAATATGCCTGTTTATAATACAATGCCCCAGTATAAATGCTCCAGTTATCTGAAGAAAGATGTCTGGACAATATATTTTATTATGAATCTTATTATGACTACTGCTTCTCACAAACCTAAATGTGCCCCATTCCACCACTTAACCCTTTCCCGCCTCAGCCATTTTTCGATTTCCACTTTTGTTTTTTCCTCTCCACCTTCTAAATAGCCATAACTTTAACTCGGGACTTGAACCACCGATTAGATCGCTTCTTGCATGATATACTGTAATACTAATGTATTGCGGTATTGTAATGACGGGGTAGGGAGACGGACAAGTGAGCCCTAATCTACCTGCAACCCAGTCCCTGCCTACTTGCACGGCCCGTCCTAGGCGACGGTGTACAACTGGGCGACGGTCCCTACACTCAATATGTGCACGACAGACAACACAAGACAGGGTACACAGAAGAGAGGGAAGTGGGGCAGTTACCCACGGCAACACCGTGAGCAACAGGAGTAGTGAACGAGCTGAATCAAACCAGGAGAGTACGTGGTAACAAAAGCAGAGCAGAAGAATAGTAGTCAATCAAGCCAGGGTCAATATGGAGCAGGTCAAATGTAAGTAGCAGGAACAGCAGAGCCAGGAACCAGAGAGAATCACAGGCAAAGGACAAGCAGCAAATTAAGGTATACATAGACCAAGGGCGGGAGCTAGAACCGTCTGGCCAGGCTGTGATAGGTTCTCCCACTCCTGAGCCTACCAGCCTGAGTGGTAGCAGATCGAGTCACTCTACCAGACCTAGGCACAGATGCAGACTGATTAACCACGGGCGTCGACACAGAAGTTGTGTCAGGCAAATCCTTTACAGGTATATTGTAATACTGACAGTCTCCTATGAAGCCCTGCCTTAGGCAGGGCATCCTAGGAGTACAAAGATGGCAGACCTGTGGGCCTTCATCAAATCCCCAGGCTGCCATGCCATCCAACGGCACCCCGCGAATGTGGTGTGGGCAGGCCGCTACAAAGTTACATGGGGCCGCCCCCCTGTTTATAGCCATTTAAATGCTGCGGTCGCTATTGACCGCAGCATTTAAGGGGTTAAACAAGTGGCATCTTGCTGGTTACCTTGAAGATACAGCCGACACACTCGTTCTACTCCCACATTGGACGTGCGATATATATATATATATATATATATCTATATATATATATATATATATATATCGGGAAGGGGTTAAAGGGGCTGTCCACTATATCGAACTCCCCAATGCAAATTCTGTAACAGGGCTCCCACCTACTATTAATAATTTTGGTGACTATGTTGCATTGGGGCTTTGGGGCAACCTACCCATGCATTCCCTGTTGTTACGCCCCTAAAGAGAAGGTGCCCGAGTCTGGAGAGCCCCCTATTGGCCAGAGCCAAAGGCAGCATTTACTGCAGCTCGATGCCCCAGAGGACTACTGCCATTTATTGATTTCACTAGGTATTACACTTTAGATTCCCAGTAAAATGAAGCACAAAATAGTGTCATGTACCTGTCAGCAAAACAGTGGGCGGCTGAGACGACCCAGCAGGGCATGATGAGGCTACCAGCACAAAAAAAATTCCCAATGTATATTGCTGCCAACCACGGATGAGAGCCTGGAAGAGCGGACAGTCCACCTAGGATTCGTCCTCTTGCTATAACGCGCTTTTCATGTTTTTTCCCACATTTAGGTTTCGAGGCGGCAAATGAGACAGTTTCCTCGTCTTCCATCACTATTCTCCTAGCTTTGTCGACTACAAAAAAAAAAACAAGCATTAAAGATTTAGTTTATTTGTAGGTTATTATCCAAAATTCCATTAAAGTGAATATCTACCTGTTAATATTATTTTATTTTGATGTCCAATATTCTGTTCGGATTGAAATTATAATCTACATTAACAAGAGTTTGACATCTTTTTTCTTTTTATATAGGAGCGCCAAATCCCTTTATAGCAACAAAATTGTAAAAAAAAATCTGGCTGCCTGCAGCCACCTCTAGGGGGAGCTAAGGAGAATACAGAGTTGTTATTGCAGTCAAGTCTGTATGTATTCATCTCCCCCTAGTGGTGGCTTCAGATAACCAAAATTTTATCATGTCAATCTATGTCTGTGTGAAGGGAATTCAGACATTGGGAGCTAGTAATAGAAAAATGGAGCTCGTGCCTACATAAAGATGTACTATAAAATTAATCTATACAGAATTTCGGACTAATTTACAGAGGCGTACATTTGCATACATTTCTATACATTTAGCGGGACTGTTTCAAACAGCACGATTTATGTTTTTATTTTCAAGCTCCCCTTGAAATGTTCTGCAGGATGTGGTTTCCTAGCAATCACTTGTATAGTATAGTATAGTAGAAAAGAAAAAACAAAAAAACCCTCTAGGATATATCAGCACTCACATGGGTATAGTATAGTATTGAATTGGGTGACCACCTTTTGAGCACATGTAGCTACACGTACAAAATTGGTCATAGAAAGTTCTATTTGCTGTACAATATTTTGCCCCCATTCTACACAGGCTTGATTTTGGCCACTCTCACTTGTCTTACAGGAAGTTTACAGTTAGCATCAGGATTAAAAACCATGCGGGGATGGGTATTGTGGGAACAAAAAGGATTATAAGGGCCAGTTCACACAGAGTTCCTTGACACTTTTTTTGACGTGGAAACCGCGTCAGGAAACGCGCCAAAAAACGGCCGAAAATGCGTCCTATTGATTTCAATGGGAGGCGGAGGCCATTTTTTCCCGCGAGCGGAAAAACCGGCTCACGGGAAAAAAAAAGGGACATGCCCTATCTTCAGGCGTTTACGCCTCTGACCTCCCATTGACATCAATGGGAGGCAGAAATAGCGTATTTCGCAGCGGTTTATGCCCACGGGGTGATGTGTAGCAAGTAGGTTGTAATGTTTTTATGAAAACCACCTATCAGAAATGCCAGTCTGAGGAAGAGGCCGCTTGTTGATCACTTACTGCATACGGGTACTGGGCAATTCTCCCACGAAACATGGTTCTCCTTCATAACATAACACCAAGGAGCTGCGTCATTATCAGGGCTCCTAGAAAAGTTATATATCAATTATAAATATATAACGTTGGACAAACGCTTACCATATTGCATGCCCCCTCCATGGAGACGAGATGAAATGACAAAGGGAGAAACCACTGGCACCAATAATAACCTTGAGTCTATGCAGATAAGTGTCTGTGGAATTGTATCTTCTCCCAAGTCGCAGTTCTCTTGAAGACTGCAGCAGGTTTTCCCTCAGAATTTTCCTGCATTCTCTCTATAACCTCTACCTTATAACATTATAATTATTTATTTTTTCACCCCTTAAGGATGTGGCCTATTTAAAGAGGATTTGCCACTAGGTCATATAAGTTGAACTGGTTAACTGACCTGAATAGCACTGTCTCCCTAAATCCAATGCCGTTTTATATTTCTCTGGACTCCCTCGTTCCTGAGATATTGCCCACTGTTGTGTTGGCTTTCTCTATACTAATTTTACTGTAGCTAGCCAAGGGGCCGTGGACTACTGACATTCTCCCTAGGTGGAGCTAGCTTCCCGGTCTCTGATGACCAATCACCATGAGGCAGCTTGAGGGTAGTTTACGCTCCGTTGGATAACTACAGAAAATTAGCATAGAGGGAACCGACACAACAGTGGGCCAAATTCAGGACATGAGGATTTTTCATTGTCACATTTCACTTATTAAATTCCTTTTTAGGGATAGGAAAAAACAGCAATTCTGCCATTGTTTTTTTAGGTCTTATTTTTAGAGTGTTCACCATGTGGTATAAACAGCAATTTTGGCTTTTTGCGGTGTTCTGCAGCTTGTATGTATAGCTGCAGTACAAAAACAAAATAAAATTTTTGAGAAATATTAATTTAAAAAATGTATATAAAACGCATACATTTAATAATAATAATAATAATAATAATAATAATAATAATAGCTACAAAGGTTTACATAGTTTTAAAAATTTTGTGAAATGTTCAACCCAGACCCTGCACTAGGCATAACACAGAAGATCAGTTTTACTCGGAGTGTTCCTTTAAATATTCTGGTTAGCTATATCTTAGTTTCTATGAAAGCTTTTGTGTTATAATCAGGCCAAAAATTACTTAATGGATAGTCCCTTTAAGAAACAAAAATAGGTACTCCCAACGGCTGTTTTTGCATTATAGTCAGTATACCAAATTAATATCTTCAGTCCATAAAATCCCAGCATAAAAAGGTGGTAACACTATGGGACAGACCTGCAATACTTAAATTAACATTATTAAACCGCTGACTGAATTAATACATGCAGATAATCATTTAGCACCTATGGCCTATATGACGGATTTACATGTCATATTTAATATGCCTGTAAACCATGGGAAAGTTATGTAGATTGTACAATAGTGCCACCTTCTGGCCATTGCTGGTAAAGTTCAACCCGCAATTCAAATATAGTAGTAGCAATAAGAGTGAACAAAATACTAATTTATATAATCTTATAATACAGTCCATCTTAAATTAAATTAAAAATCAAATAATATTTTCTGAAAGCCAAGGATGTAAAAAAAAAAAAAAAAACAACTTATCTAATATAGAATGACCAGATATTTTCACCTTTCTTATTAATATTTATATTACTATAGAAATATGGAAGCTGCAGAAAAATACCTTGGAGAAAACCTAATCCAGACTTTTTCGGTTGCAATTGGTACTCACATTTTTTGGGGGCACTGCTGAGATTGAGCCCCACAAAAGAGAACCCCATGGCATTGAGCTGTATATGGTCAGAGGGACAGAGATAGAACAAGCGGAGTTTGCTAGTGTAGTAGTTTTACATTTGGCTCATTGATATGACGTATACGGTTTCAGTAGTACAATGCTTCAAGGGGAAAATATCATTGTATTATGCCATCTGATGCCACAACTCTATCAACAATATAGACTGCTATAGATGCCGTATTACAGCTCCATGCAACTCGGAGCTCCTGCAAAGCCATTATATTATGTGTATGAGTTATCGTGTGGAACCCCCTCTGACACTAATTGGGGAGCTTCTAAAAGCAGCGGCTCTCGCTCTTGCAGACCCAGTCCGTCCATGTATTACATGGTTGGCCATTTATTTGAATGTAGTACCCCATTTCCCCTGTAGTGGCCACTGCAGAGAAAATGAGCAGCTGATTTCACCCCGCAAACTGCGGATTTCTCAGGCCCAAGAACGTCAGCAATCAGCCGATCGCTGTGGTGGCTCTCATATTAAAAGGAGTTGCCTGTCAAGCAACATATATTTTTATTAGCTCCTACAAAAGTAACCGTTCTAATTGTACATGTCTGATAACCTCATGCCCATGGCAAAAATAAAAAAAATTGCAACTATTATATGATCAGAGCATTTGTGCAAAATATATTCATCAGGACAAACCCCATTAGCTTAATGTACCTAAGAAGCGCACCCTCTGTGTAAATTTAGTGACCACTTTGCCCCATCCCTTTAAAGTGCCCTAGAGGGGGTCATGTGGTCCTGTTCGGTCAACGAGCTAATTCATAAAAGCTATCTCCTATGGGGGAATGGAGGGAAAGCTCATTGGTTGCTGGTTTTCCTTAGTGCATCTATTAAAGCCATGGAGTGCAGAGCAGCAAAATATGCCCCAGCAGTAAATGGGTTAAATGACCTACTCCAGGGAATGGTGAGGACCTCGTGGTTGCAGCGACCGGTCTTGGTCATTATAATTATTTGCACATAGATAGCCCTGCAACCAGCAGATTAGAGCTACAAGTTAATTCCCGGCTAGAATACCAAATATAAGCGTCATATAAAAACCACCATCTTATTATAAACACCCGGATTAGCACTCACATTATTGGGTATTATGTTGGAATTTTAAGAATTTTTACCTGCAGTATGAATGGAATCCTAAACCTCTGAGAATATAGTTTTCCTGTGTGCCGATATGAATCTCTCGATGGAGTAAGCGAGAATCCCACCTGAGACAGCTGTGGCCTGACTGACTTTTCTTCTCAACACCTCGATATTCTGACGCATTATCATAAACGTAACAGCGCTGCTTCGGATCTATAGCACATAACAGGCAATGACTTTACTTTATAACAGATGGAAAATGTAGCAGATCAGAGTTTGTAGTTTAAAGAGGACCTATGCACTCTCCGGACAGGTCTGGTTTTTAGAAAAAAGTTGTATCCCCCTATGACAACCACTTTATTGGGCCATTTCTCTGTTATTCCTTCTGGAAAAGTATGAATTAAACAATTGGGCGTTACCGTTCCCCTTGTCAATAGAGTTTGTTCCTACACATTCTGAGCACTGATTGGACAGGGTCAGAGTGGGCAGGGACATGTCCCATTGAAAACAGGAATGGTAATGCTCAGTTGTCAATTTATTCATACATATCCAAGAAGAACAACAGAGGAACACACAATGCAAAGTTCTAAGTAAACATACTGTACAATTGTTATTTTATGTGGAGTGCAAGTATTTACTAAAACAGACATGACAGGAGAGGGGACATGTCAGCCTTAACTCAACTCAGTGATATCATAAAGTGTTATAAATGTATGCATAGCTATTTAGATTGATCGAGGATTAGGTCGCTCGAGAATTACATCGATCGAGGATTAAATCGATCGAGGATTAAATCGATCGAGGATTAAATCGATCGAGGATTAAATCGATCGAGGATTAAATCGATCGAGGATTAAATCGATCGAGGATTAAATCGATCGATAGATTCTGATATTAAACCTAAAACATATTATCGCAGAGACTTATTGCGATACACAAGCAGATTGAGCTCTGCCACATCTGTATATACTTTCTCTACAAACCTTACAGAAACTATTTTCTAAAGAAATGTCTACAAGGAACAGGTAAAGTTATTCCCTCAGCCATAGTGTGCCAGAGTGTGGTTAACCACATTATCCTTTATGCAAATGATCTGCCATTTACGGTCAAGCAGTCGCTGTAAAACCTGAAAGTCAGGCCACAAATGAAATGATTTTAATTCCTTGAAACGTCCATTGTACTTGGAACAGTATGTGCTGTGTCATCCAAGCAAAATTGAAGATTCATGATAACCCAGAGGATGAATAATACCAGACCATTTCAATTCAGCTAATTGGGCTTCAAATATAGAAGAATAATAGATAATTTGGGTAGGAAAAAGCGCAGTGAGGGCTTGTCATGCTCGGATACGTTTTTACTATTTTTACATCTTATTTTAGAGAATAGGTTACAATGTTGCTGTATTTTCTTATTATATAACATATATTATCCGGGGAGTTAAATAATTGGAAACAAGGTGACACATAGTATCTATGATATTTGTTGCTAAGCCCACCTCCAGTTATACACATGTTCTTCAAAGTTTCACATCAAGGGTCTGGGTGCTGGGCCTCCCACCATAGCGGTGAATATGAGCCCTATATTGTATAACGCTCTATGGCCCATCTTTACCTCTTCTGAATGAAGAGCCACAGCCCCTTAGTTCTAGATACTGATGTATTTCGGGGGCAATCAGAACTTCTCACATGTATCTTTGACATATCAGAAGCTCTTTAGCTATAGGTGCACTACAATTGCTTCATTGGTGTGCTCGGTCCTTCGATTTTTCCGAAATGCAATAAAGGCAAACGGCCTGGGTCCTCTACCAGCTATATAAGAGAAATTCCCACAGGAGATGATTCAGTTATTTGGGTACATATGAGGATAAAATTAGGCAGTTTTATTTGGACACTGTATGGCACTATTTAGGCATTGTATGGTGGTATTATTTAGGCACTGTAGAGTAGTAAAATCTGGGTGCCTCATGATACCAATTTGGGCACTGTATAGTAGATTTGGGAGGACTTTTGATAATTGTAGGATAGGGAAGGACGGCTAAAAGGAACCAAACACCTTTTCTCAAGCAATTTGACATACAACAAGGCTACACAACATGCTCACTCCCATCATATTGTAGCTGTAAATGTTCATCTTTCATTTTCAGACAGTTGTTTTTTCTCCAAAAGGATGGGCGGAGGTCCCTCCATAATGGTTTGCAAATTTACCTCAACAGTCCATCATCTGGCCCTACTCTACTGTATACTTCTACATCATCGTACAATACTGGAAGACAGACTAGAGATACGTAAAAAGCACCAAGTTACTGGCACCATCTGTATCATCTACTGTCCTTATGGTATCAGATTAAATTAATTGTTCCTCAGACCAGTGAAACTTGTCAATGGTTTTTGTCTTACCAATATTACAGTATTTGCCAACAAATCTTCCTCTGCAGCCACATACTGGATCGCCGGTTCCAATCATCAGGCGACAGGCTCCACCATTAAGACATGGGTTCACTGGGCAAGCTGAAGAAGCAAATGTCAGTTCCACTTATTGTATATAGAATTTTAAAAATGGGTTGTGTAGGATTAGTAAAAAGTAGCTATTTTTTCGGGAAACAGCGCCACCCCTGTCCATGGGTTCTGTCTGGTATAGCAGCTTTGCCTTATTCATGTAATTGCGGCTGAGCTGCAATATTAGACACAACCCATGGACGGGTGTCTGGAAAGGACTCTGGAGCAGTGGAAACGTGTTCTGTGGAGTGATGAATTACGCGTCTCTATCTGGCAGTCTGATGGAGGAATTCGGGTTTGGCGGATGCCAGGGGAACGCCACCTACAAGAATACATAGTGCCTACTGTAACATTTAGTGGAGGAGGGATAATGGTCTGGGGCTGTTTTTCAGGGTTTAAACCCTTATTACCAGTGGAGGGTAATGTTAATGCTACAGCATACAAATACATTTTACACAATTGTAGATTCCAACTTTGTGGGAACATTTTGGGGTTCGCCCCTTTTTTATTTGAGCATGACTGTGCCCCAATGTACAAAGCGAGGTCCATAAAAACATGGTGTGAGGAGTTTGGTGTGGAGGAACTCGAGTGGCTGCACAGAGTCCTGACCTCAACCCAATTCTACACATTTGGGATGAATTGGAACGCCGATTGCGACCTAGACTTTCTCCCCAACATCAGTGTCTGACCTCCTCTGGATGAATGGGCAAAAATTTCCACATACACCCCAAAAATCTTGGGGGGGGGGGGTCGGGGGGCTTGAGTCTTCCCAGAAGAGTAGAAGCTGTTTTAGCTGCAAAAGTATATAAACTGTAGGATACAAAACCTGTGTATCTCTCTCCAGTGTGGCACTCTATCTTGCTGTTATTACATGCACATTGTTCCACCTTCCCTTTGTGAATTCTTGCCCATGATCCTCCATTATCATAATAAACATAATGATCTTCATCGAAACACTTTGCTAAAATAAATGACAAAAAAAAAATGTACAAGAGAATAAAACATTTCAGATTCTTAGGGGCCAAGTCTATCATGATATCTAAAATAAGAAAGGCCCAAATAAAGGACTAATTTTCGGCTATGTCAATACTTACCAATCTCACAGTCCTGACCGGAGAACTCCACTGGGCACATACAGTGATAAGTGTTTAAAAATGGTATATTAGTGCAGGTGCCGCCATTCTTACAGGGATTTTCCGCACAAAGATCATGAAAAACTATGGAAAAGAATACAAAATCATTTAAAAATATCTACTTATGGCCAGATACCAACACTGAATTCAGTAAATACCCTATGAATGTTATATTTGGTGCATACTTGACCAATTGGATCCTCTTAATTTTGAAAAGAACGCTATTAGATATGATGGCTTGTCCCCCTATAGCCAATGTCCTATGGACACCACGTATGGGTCGGTTGTACCCATCTGGTACGCCGATCCCTGGCTGATATATGTGAACGAGCCCTAAGAATGACGACCCTGTAATATATGGATGGGCTGGGTCTGTGCGAGTGGCTTTCTGCTCTCTATGATGTCCATAAAACCTAATAGGGCATATAGACTGGGGCTGTCTTTATGAGACACCCATTATAGTAACAAATCCAGCTCTGCTACATTTAAGTTTAGAGTATGGTTAATCAGATGGGAAAAAAAACATGGAAGGGGAGACACGAAGCAACGGAAATGCACAGTGGCTCCTAGTTTGATTTCTTCCGCCTCCTCAAGTCTCCAAATTTTCTAAAAACATCCAATACTACTACATAGAGCTAAATTTGTCAACTGTGGCCCAGATGTCAGCTAGGAAATCTATCCCCATCAAACCTCCCGATCATAGGTACATGGGGAGCCGTCCAATGCTATAGGATAAGACTTATTGAAGCAGGTTACTTCCCACAGGAGCCATAGTAGCTGCTATGCCTGGTACCCAACTGACACACTACAATTCCCATCAGGACTTGTACAACTTTTTATTCATCACAACTCTTGTAAATGACCATTGTATTTCAGTTTGAGGAACATGTTTTATTATACTTTGAAGTTGGACAGTAATGAAAAAAAAAAAGTTTGAGGGACGGTCCTGGGTCTATCCTTGGAAGTCATGAACAGTCGGCAGCTATGGGTCTGTGGGTTTACAGTGGTACATGGACATATATAAAACAAAATCCTAATGACAGAGTAAATGTTTTAGAAAGCTCACAAAACTCTGAAATTAATCACAAGCCGGTTCCCATGGACCATACTAGCCCTTCTCAATGAATTAGAATATCATCAAAAAGTTAATTTCAGTAATTAAATTCAAAAAGTGAAGCTCATATATTCTATAGATTCATTACACACAGTGATCTATTTCCAGCATTTGTTTCTTTAAAACCCAAAATTTTGTGTCTCAAAAAATTAGATTATAGAAGCCGAATTTCAAAAATGATTTTTAACACGGAAATGTTGGCCTACTGAAAAGTATGTCCAGTATCTGCCCTCAATACTTGGTCGGGGCTCCTTTTGCATGAATTACTGCATCAATGCGGCGTGGAATGGAGGCGATCAGCCTGTGGCACTGCTGAGGTGTTATGGAAGCCCAGGTTGCTTTGATAGCGGCCTTCTGCTCATCTACATTGTTGGGTCTGGTGTCTCATCTTCCTCTTGATTCTCTATGGGGTTTAGGTCAGGCGAGTTTGTTGGTCAATCAAGCGCAGTGATACTGTGGTTATTACACCAGGTATTGGTAATTTTGGCAGTGTGGGCAGGTGCCAAGTCCTGCTGGAAAATGAAATCAGCGTCTCCATAAAGCTTGTCAGCAGAGGGAAGCATGAAGTGCTCGAAAATTTCCTGGTAGACGCTGCGTTGACTCTGGACTTGATATAACACAACACCATATAGCACCAGCCCCAGACATCCGGCACCAGCCCCCTTCCAGACATCCGGCACCAGCCCGCTCCCAGACATCCGGCACCAGCCCGCTCCCAGACATCCGGCACCAGCCCGCTCCCAGACATCCGGCACCAGCCCGCTTCCACTACCTGCAATCTGACGGTGTCCAGCCTGCCACCAAGGTACCATCTACCAGTGACTGTCCTATATCTGTCTGGCCAGCAGCTACTCCTTTACGGCAGGAGTAGCCCAGTGGGTTGACATCCCCAGTGGACGTTACATACTCACTTTACAAATGTGATGATTTTAAAATAAATCTTTATAGGGATTAGGGCCCCTTTAATTTAGTTTATTTTATTTTTTTACGAAGCTCCTGCTTTCCCTCACACATGATAGAATTCTCTCTGCCTGCAGCCACCACTAGGGGGAGTTCACTCCATGCAGGTTTATACGGCTTCCATTGATTTCTAGCTGTATACATTCATATGTCAGTGGCGGCAGGCTGTATAACGCTCATGGCCTTAGCTCACTATCTTTGGATCTGCTATATCTTATCAATATCTAGAAATACATTTTAGAATGAGTTAAATAATAAGGCAGTTATGCTAATTTAATACTTCAGCCCTGGGGAATTGTAAGGTAGGAGAAGAATTAATAAAAATTAAATGTGGGCGTATAATCACATTATCATAGACATTGAATGAATCATAAACTATAAAAGTTTTATGTGGGTTTTCTATGGTGGTTTATGATACATAGAAGGAGAGATATTACTCATTCTGTACAGACCACCACATCCCATGCTCAGGAAAGTCCCACATCATATGCAGGATTTATAGATCATTTTAGCTTTTCCTTTTGCCACTTTCTATAGTAACACTTGTTAGCCAACCAGGAAATTCCAGTCTGTGCTTCATCCCTGCCAGCCGTGGACGAGCTCCAAAATAAACGGATTGCCAATAAGGCCAGAACATTCCCTGTATAGAGAAGTCCCAGTTTATAGGAGTCATGCCAAAGGTGTAAAAGTGACACCAAACATACAAAAAGAAGTAATAATAAAAAAATTCAAAAAACATAAAAAGTTGAACTGAATGGAGAATGTAATAAAATTATTTTTTTTTTAGAGTTTTTCGTTTTGTTTTTTTTAGAGCCTTCATCTTAGCAAAATATTTTCTGTTTGCTAGGAATCTCTACAACTGTTAGGGTATGTTCACACGTCTTATTTTCGGCAGTTTTTCGGGCCATAAACGGCCTCCAAGCGGTCGAAAAATTGGAAGCAGAACGCCTCCAAACATCTGACAATTGATTTCAAATGGGAAAAACGGCGTTCTGTTCCGATAGGCCGTTTTTTTTTTTACACGGCCCTTTTGAAAAACGGCCGCATTAGAAAATGCCTGTGAAAAAGAAGTGCATGTCACTTCTTGAGCCGTTTTTGGAGCCATTTTTCATTGACTCTATAGAAAAACAGCTCCAAAAACGGCCGTAAAAAAACACAGCGAAAGACGCGAGTTGCTTAAAAAATGGCTGAAAATCAGGAGCGGTTTTCCCTTGAAAACAGCTCCGTATTTTCAGACTTTGGGTATGTTCACGCTTAACAAAAAATGTCTGAAAATACGGAGCTGTTTTCAAGAGAAAAAGGGCCGAAGATAGCCCGAGTGAACATACCCTAAAATCTAACTTGCCACGTGTTTTTGATCCCCGCCAGCTCTTGTTTACATCAGTGCCGTAATGACAAAACCGACACTCCATCATGTGACCCTGCTGCCAATCTTTAGCACGGTTGTGACATCCCGTGCCAGCTATCACCAATGTGAACAAATATGCTCTAGTCGCTGTCTGGCACTATGTGAGCACTATGTGAGCACTCTGTGGCACAATGTCGTTTCTAAATGACAATGTGGGCATAGTATGGCACAATCAGAGAACTGATTGGCACAATAAGGGAACGGTGTCACTATGTGAGCTCCGCTTTAACACTATGTGATCAACGATTGATCCTATGTTGCCACTTTACAAATTGTATTAGCAGAGCCGGCCTTCGGTTGGTTGGTGCCCTGTGCAATGTTTTCTATCGATGCCCTTATGGTTTACCATATAGTTTCCATAATATCATTGCCGTAAAGCGGCCAAATAACTCTGCCAGACAGTTTTCTGAAGAACACTGTCCAAACAATAAACTAAATGTAGCTGCCTTTCTAGAACGTCAGTCATAAAGTGTAGGACCGGGGGTGCAAGCTCTAAGTGCCCAGGCCCAATGGTGCCCCCTTCTTTAGTGACAGGTTGGGCACCCTGTACGATCACACAGGTTGCACAGCCCTTAGACCGGCACTGATTATACTGAAGGATCCTAATCTTCTACACAAAGTCTTACCGATCTCTCTGCTGACATCTATGACGCAGTTTCCCCACTCTCCATCTCTGTCAAAGTTTTGTGTTGTCGCACACCTGATACAAAACCAATACAAAATAGCATGTCATATGGTTTACAATAGGGCTGGGATCACACACACTATTTACGGACGTAATTCGGGCGTTTTAGCCCCGAATTACGTCCGAAAATGCGGCTCAAAAGCGTCGGCAAACATCTGTCCATTCATTAGAATGGGTCTTACGATGTTCTGTGCCGACGGTCATTTTTTTTACGTGCCGCTGTCAAAAGGTGGCGCGTATAAAAGACACCCGCGTCAAAGAAATGCCTGTCACTTCTTCAGACGTAATTGGAGCCATTTCCCATGGACTCCATGGAAAAAAAGCTCCAATTACATCCGTAATGGACGCAGCGAAAGACGCCTGCACATGCCATTACGGCTGAAATTACGGTGCTGTTTTCTCCTGAAAACAGCACCGTAATTTCAGCCGTAACGGACGCTGCCGTGTGAACATACCCTAAAATACAATGCAACGTATACACACAAATATATTTGTACACTGACAATATCGTACAATTCTTTTTAATTTTTTTTTACATAGGGGCAGAACTTTATGGCTAGGTGTGGGGAGAGTGTGGTCAGTTTTTGGGTAAGGTAGAATGGGCTGGGATAATTGGTTCTCACAGGAGCACTTTAGGTGAAGCAGATGTGACACTTTCTTCGCCATGCTTTCCACTGCAGATCTGCCTCTTTAGATAGGCTGCTACACATCAGCACAAGCTCACCAGGAAGTCAATGCATGGAGAGATGATTTTTACCTGTGTTTTTGTCCATCATGGCAACTAGAGTGATTGAGTGTTTCTGGAGTTGATTTTAAATATTTTGTGGAATTTATTGTAGGGATAGAGTCTGCCTGATTTGAGGGACTCTTAAAGGGCAAGTTCCCGGAGATCTTTTGTAGCTGGGCCCACTTTTTAGGATGTTTTTTTTTTTACTTATTAGTAGAATGGCTGATGCAGCCGAGTCATTATTTGTTGTGTGTACGTGGAGGGTCATGTCATAGGAGTTTGGACTCTACGATGGACAATACCCAGAAGATGGCAGTTTGGTGCAGTTTTTAAGGGGCTTGCCTCATGAAGACAACCTCTGTCCATAGGTTCTTCTAGGGTATATAGACATCATGAAGGGGGTCAGAGGGTCTCCCACTCTGGATTATATGGATGGCCGTTCATTGCAATGCCACTTTATAATTTTATATGAGTGGCCAGACAGAGCTTCCCCCAGCCATAATAGCTGATCGCTGAAGAAACTAAACCCATGTTGATCAGCCGGCTTCTATTCAATGCAGTTTTTAGCCAAATCCTATTGGTAGGAAATGTATAAAGAACAGACGTATGGCCAGTCCATGTTTGGCTGCCATGTGACATCTTAAAGGACATCACTACTGGAGGACTGGGGGGGGGGGGGGGTCCAAATCTAAGTATATTTGAAATACTTTAATTTCCTTACATTTGGCACAGTAAAGGGGTTGCTCTCTGAAAAGACCTTTAAAGGGAATTTCCCACTAACAACATTTATCATCTATCAACAAGACTGGGGATAAATGTTAGATCGCTGGTGGAACCATTGCTGGGTATAGAGCAGCAGTCAAGTATAGAAGCTGGTAATCCATGCAAACCTATGGGCGCGCTCACACGTGGCGTACTTTGTATTGTATTTCCACAGCGGAAAAATATGCTGTGGAAACTACAATGTAGGCCTATGGGAAAAATATTCTGCAACTCACACAGATTTCTCTAGTTCTTGCGTTGCAGAATATTTTTGCTCATAGGCCTACATTGTAAAGTTTTCTGCAATATATTCTTACACTGCGGAAATACAAAGTACGCCACGTGTGACTGCACCTTATGGGGGATATATAAGCTGCTAAGCGCTTTCACTCAGCTGTTTCCATATCCCCCATAGAGTTGTATGGAGTGGCAGCGTGCATGCTCTACTGCTACTCTATCCCGCCGACATGCTGGTGATGAGGAATGGGGGACTCGGGGCTCCCAATCTAGTGATCGTAGGTAGGTAAAAATGTTTTTCATGAGAAAAGTTTTTACGGACTTTGAATTGAGAATATTTACATACCACTTCTTGGTTTTCAGGAACCGCCGACCTACACAGGAGAATTGTAAACTTCCTCGCAGCATAAATGGAATCTTGCATTGTCTTCCATCTTCAGTTAGAGCTGGAGACAAGTGGAAACAATTCTGTAAATACTGTCAGGGATCATTACTATGTATATTGTCTGAAAAATATTATCCTCACACATATGTATATACATTTCAGTTCTTTGTGTAATATACTGATATATATAACAAGTTCTTTGTTCATGTCGGACACACCTATGGAAGACACCGCCCCCTGGAATGCAAAGAGGAGTGTGCAGAAGAATGTATAGGAAAAGTTACAGCTGGGGAGCGAATAGAATTTAAGCAAGTCACACATCTATAGGGAGGGGCATGTGTCTTCTCTGTGTGTGTTTCTTTGTTCAGAATAAAGTTCAGTTCCTCCTGGCTGACATTGAAGCTGTACCTCAGACATTTGTGTGGTGTACTTCTCTCCAGGCATGCCTTCAGCTTTCAATTTACAGAGGTGGTTATTCGGTGTGAAATACGGACCTGACATTTGGTGCCGAAACCCGGGACCTCACTCGAGGAAAAATCAAAATCCGGACAGTCGACAATCACAGGGTGAAACAGAGGACTCAAAGTTGCCCACTGAAGGAATTTGATCACCTCCGCAATAACACGGTAAGCGAATTGATTTTATAAATCTTCGTCTTATCTGTGTTAGTGGGCAGTCTTGTGGCGATCTGTAGAACCCTTTTGTTGATTTCCTGGATTATCTCAGGCGACAGAGGTGGTTATTCGGTGTGAAATACGGACCGGACAATACTACAAAAACCAGCACTGAATGTATACATATGAATACGCACTGAGAACATCATGAATAGAAGCATATATGTGCAGTAGTATTTGGGGTATTTCAGGTGTGTGCATTGTAATAACTCAGTAGGTTAGCTGTAATGTAAAACATCTTATAACCCATCAAAACATAAGGCTGGGCTGTGCCACATGACAAACTCTGCTCTGTATATCTGTAACTAAGCTTCAGTTATCTCACTCTACACCGTGTGCACAATTATTAGGTGAGCTTTTTGACCATATCATTTTTATTCATATTTTCCAATTGCAAGCTGTATAAACTTAACTGCTGATTGGATGAAGCCTATCAGGTGATGTGTTTTTGTGTAATAAGGGAGGCTGTGGCACAAGGAGATCAAGACCCTATATCCATACCTCCCAACTTTTGAATTCGGAAAAGAGGGACATTTTAAGCCACGCCCCTAACCACGCCCAATATCCCGCATAAACCCATCAAATCACGGCCAGATCCTTCTTCAAATAATGAGATCATAGTCTCACTGCGGATCTCTAGACTTACAAAAAAAAACTATGGATATAACCAATATTATGGATTAGGTTATACCGTCTTTATGTTACTTTTCCTATCTTGGGTCTAACATATGCTCATCACGGCGGCAGCAGCTGCAGGACAAACCAAAAGGCTGAGAACAATGAAAGTCAAGAGGGAGACCCTGTGGTTGATGACTTTTCAATTGACAGGTAGCAGAGTTACATGATGGGGATTTTTTTTTTCCAGTTGTGTAACTCTGCTACCGGTCAATGGAAAAATCATCCACCAGAGCCCCCCTGTAGATCGCTCCACACACAGCCCCCTGTAGATAGCACCAGACACAGCCCCCCTGTAGATAGCTCCAGATACAGCCCCCCTGTAGATAGCTCCAGATACAGCCCCCCTGTAGATAGCGCCACACACAGCCCCCCTGTAGATCCACACAGAGCCCCCCTGTAGATCCACACACAGCCCGCTGTAGATCCACACACAGCCCCCTGCAGATAGCGCCACACGCAGCCCCCCTGCACATAGCGCCACACGCAGCCCCCCTGCACATAGCGCCACACGCAGCCCCCCTGCACATAGCGCCACACGCAGCCCCCTCGCACATAGCGCCACACGCAGCCCCCCTGCACATAGCGCCACACGCAGCCCCCTGCACATAGCGCCACACGCAGCCCCCCTGCACATAGCGCCACACGCAGCCCCCCTGCACATTGCGCCACACGCAGCCCCCCTGCACATAGCGCCACACGCAGCCCCCCTGCACATAGCGCCACACGCAGCCCCCCTGCACATAGCGCCACACGCAGCCCCCCTGCACATAGCTCCACACACACAGACCCCTGCACATAGCTCCACACACACAGACCCCTGCACATAGCTCCACACACACAGACCCCTGCACATAGATCCACACACACAGACCCCTGCACATAGATCCACACACACAGACCCCTGCACATAGATCCACACACACAGACCCCTGCACATAGCGCCACACACAGCCCCCCTGCACATAGCTCCACACACAGCCCCCCTGCACATAGCTCCACACACAGCCCCCCTGCACATAGATCCACACACAACCCGTCCCCCCTCGTACATAGCACCACACAACCACCCTTCCCCCTTGTACATAGTGGCACACAACCCCCCTCCCCCCTTGTACATAGTGCCACACAAACCCCTTATACTTTGTGCCACAATGCCGCCAGAGCGGAGAGCGATAGAGGTAGCCTACTGCTGCCACTCTCCGCTCTGCTTTGACGTCACTCGCCGTCAGATGAAGGCAGGAGTCTTGCAGTGGCGTCCTCGGTGTCGATACTGGCCCGGGAGTAGACCGGCATCGATTCCAGTCAGAACACCGCCGCAAGACTCCTGCCTTCTTCTGATCCTGATCGCTGCTGCAGTCGTCTGGCGTGCAGGGCGCCCGTCAGCAGCTATCAGCTATTTTGATACAGCTGCATCGCCCAGCGGAACATTTTGCAGACCGCCCGGGACATCGGTGAGAAACCGGGACTGTCCCGCCGGATCCGGGACGGTTGGGAGATATGCCTATATCCTTGTTAAAAGTCTTTCAGAGAGTTGCAGCACTCTTGAAATTGCTAAGATATTGGGGCGTGATCACAAAACCATCAAATGTTTCGTTGCAAATAGTCAACAGAGTCGCAAGAAATGTGTTGAGAAAAGAAAAACGCAAATTAACTGCCAAATATTTGAGAAGAATCAAAACGTGAAGCGACCAGGAACCCGTTATCCTCCAGTGCTGTCATATTCTAGAACTGCAACCTCGCTGGAGTGTCCAGAAGTACAAGGTGTTCAGTGCTCAGAGACATGGCCAAGGTAAGGAAGCCTGAAACCCGACCACCACTGAGCAAGACCCAGAAGATGAAACGTCAAGACTGGACCAAGAAATATCTGAAGACAGATTTTTAAAGGTTTTATGGACTGATGAGATGAGAGTGACTCTTGACGTACCAGATGGATGGGCCCGTGGCTGGATCAGTAAGGGGCACAGAGCTCCACTTCGACTCAGATGCCAGCAAGGTGGAGGTGGGGTACTGCTATGGGCTGGTATTATTAAAGATGAGCTAGTTGGACCTTGTGGTGTTGAAGATGGACTTAAATTCAACTCCCAAACCTACCGCCAGTTTTTAGAAGACACTTTCATCAAGCAGTGGTACAGGGAAAAGTCTGCATCTTCCAAGAAAATCATGATTTTTATGTAGGACAATGCACCATCGCATGCATGGAAGTACTCCACTGCATGGCGAGCCAATAAAGGCCTTAAGGGTATGTTCACACGTAGTCAACAAAAACGTCTGAAAATCCAGAGCTGTTTTCAAGGGAAAACAGACCCTGCTTTTCAGACGTTTTTTTACCAACTCGCATTTTTCGCGGCGTTTTTCGCGCCGTTTTTTACGTCCGTTTTTGGAGCTGTTTTCATTGGAGTCTATGAGAAAACAGCTCCAAAAACGTCCAAAGAAGTGTCCTGCACTTCTTTTGACGAGGCTGTAATTTTACGCGTCGTCGTTTGACAGCTGTCAAACGACGACGCGTAAATAACAGGTCATCTGCACAGTACGTCGGCAAACCCATTCAAATGAATGGGCAGATGTTTGCCGACGTATTGGAGCCGTATTTTCAGACGTAAAACGAGGCATAATACGCCTCGTATACGTCTGAAATTTGGCCGTGTGAACATACCCTAAAGATGAAAGAAAAATGACATGACCCCTTCCTCATCTGACCTAAACCCTATTGAGAACTTGTGGGCCCTTATTAAAGGAAAGGTGTCGCGAAAAAAATAAAATAATTTATAGCAATTTGCTTTTAGTGTTTTATTAAAATAAATTGTATTTATTTGCGTGTTTGTGTTTTACTTTTTTTTTTTTTCTAACTTTTTCTCCACTATGGGGGCTGCCATTTTTTTTTTAATCTCTGTATGTGTCGATTAACGACACATACAGAGATGGAATACGGCACATACATCCCCATAGAGAATGCAAACGGGAGCCGTTCCATCCACTATAGCGTACGCCGCCTGTGTGGGAACGGGGCATGCACACAGTCCAAATGGAAGGTCTTCGGCCGAGCGACATCCGGCGCCATTTTCTTGTGGACCGGAAGCCGCGGCTGGACAGTAAGATGACTACTTCCGGTCGCGGCTTCCGGACATATGATTAGAAGCAAGTGGAGGGAGCAGACGGACCAGAGGCAGCGGCGGCGGCAGGAACAGGTAAGTTATTTCTGTGTATGTACGTGTTTTAGTGTGTGATTACCCCTGTATGTAAGCCTACTACACGGTGTATTCGCTCAAAAAATGGCGGCACACAGTGTAGGAGGTTTGAACATTCAACCCCCTCCTTTCTCCTGGCACTAGCCAGGATAAAGGAGGGGGGATTCTGTGAGCTCACTAGAGCGTGTGTGTTTACATCAAATTTGCAGCATAAAGCAATGTGGTTGCTTTACCACATGCCAATTCTGCAATTTTGGGAATTGCTCCATCTAGTGACCAGCACTGGGAAATGTTATAAATTAGAATCTAATTTATAATATTTCCTGACTCGTGAAAAAATGTAAAAAATTCGAACAATGTTTAATCATTTATACACTAACTGTTTAACTAAAGAAAAAAAATTATTTTTTTTCTAGCGACACATTCCCTTTAACACATGCCAATGCTGCAATTTTGGGAATTGCTCCCTCTAGTGACCAACACAGGGAAATGTTATAAATTAGAATCTAATTTATAATATATCCTGACTTCTGAAAAAATGTAAAAAAAACTTAGAACAATTTCTAATCATGTATATAATAACTGTCTAACTAAAAAAAAAACGGAAGATTTAGGGTGTGTTCACACGATTAACAAAATCCGTAAAATGACAGCTCGTCTGCACAGAACATCGTAAGACCCATTGCAAGCAATGGGCAGATGTTTGCCGACGTATTGGAGCCGTCTTTTCAGGTGTAATTCGAGGTGTAAAACGCCTCCATTATGCCTGAAAAGAGGTCGTGTGCACATACCCTTACTGTGAAGGAAAACAGTGCACCTCTCTGATCAGTGTCTGGGAGGTTGTGGTTGCTGCTGCACAAAAAGTTGATCGTAAACAGGAAAATGACAGACCCATGGATCAAATGTTTATTTGTAAATATTGAGTTGTTTGTTTATTGTTATTCTCACTTTAACCCCTAGGCGCACC
This sequence comes from Rhinoderma darwinii, assembly GCF_050947455.1. Lineage (NCBI taxonomy): Eukaryota > Metazoa > Chordata > Amphibia > Anura > Rhinodermatidae > Rhinoderma > Rhinoderma darwinii. The sequence continues at coordinate 34,582,170 of NC_134687.1, read as the reverse complement.
AGGACGCAACTGTACGTCCATGTGGCCAGTGTCTTAAGGCACAGGGACATAGTTACTGCGTGGAACCGGGAGGCCAGCTGTCCCTGACAGCTGACACTCCACTGTATGCCGATCAGCGGCTTATTTCCGCTGATTTCAGCAATTAACCCCTTGATTGCGATCTATAGAAATCACCGCATTCAGGGGTTTCTAGCTCATCGGCAGACCTCACGATGAAATCGTGAGGTTTGCAGATGGCTAGCATGGCGATCGGAGGCCAAGTAATGGCCTCCGTGTCTGCCATGTACGGAAGCCTATCAGGATCAGCCTCCTGATGGACTTCCTGTAAGAGTGACAGGACGTCACTGCCGTTCGCGATGCACACTGTCGATGACAGTGTCTGTGACAGTGTCGGCGACAGTGTGCATCGGGAACCAGGAGGTCAGCTGTCCCTAATTTCGTCAATTAACCAGTTACATGCGGGGCTCGATTGCGATCTCCGCATGTACAGGGTTTGTAGCACATCAGCAGCCCCCATGCAATTGTGCTGATGCTTGTGATGGCACCCGGGGGCCAGGCAACGGCCTCCGGGTCTGCCATGTATGGAAGCCTATGAGGATCAGCCTCTGCTGATCCTCGTAGACCAACTGTCAGAGTGACTGTGACGTCACACTGACAATTGGAATACGTTACACTACCTAGGTAGTGTAATGTATTCTAGCAGCGATCAGAGCTGCAGGTCAAAAAAAGAAACTGTCAAAAGTAAAGAAAAAAAAGTTAATAAAAATGTTTTACAAAAGTGTAAAAATAAAAGATTTTTTTTTCCTATAATAAGTCTCTTATTAAAGGGAAAAAATTCAACCGTTAAAAAACAGTACACATATTTGGTATCACCGCGTTCGTAACGACCAAATCTATAAAACTATAATGTTATTTTTACCGCACGGTGAACGCTGCAAAAAAAAAAAAAACTAAAAACAATGCCAGAAGCACTATTTTTTGGTCACCACTTCTCCCAAAATATAGAATAAAAAGTGATCGAAAAGTCGCATGTACCCGAAAATAGTATCAATAAAAACTACAACCCGTCCCGCAAAAAACAAGCCCTTACACCGCTTTTTCGACTGAAAAATAAAAAAAGTTACGGCTCTCAGAATATGGTGACACAGAAAATAAATTATTTTATAAAGAAGTGATTTTATTGTGCAAACGCTGCAAAACATAAAAAAACTATATACATATGGTATCGCAGTAATAGTACCGACCCGCAGAATAAAGTTAAATTGTCATTTATAGCGCATTATGAACGCCGTAAGAAATAAAGAATTTAAAACGCCAAAAATCACTGTTTTTGGCCACCAAAACTCTAAATAAAATGTAATAAAAAGTGATCAAAAATGTACATGTACCAAAAAAGGGTACCAATAAAAACTACAGCTCGTCCTGCCAAAAATAAGCCCTCACACCGCTCAATTCATGGAAAAATAAAAAAAAGTTATGGCGTTTGGAAGGCGGGGAGTGAAAAACTAAAATGGAAAAGGAAAAAAGGATCAGTCCTGCAAAGGTTAATTAATTTCTATTAAAAAAATAAATTATTACCACATGTGGGGTATTGTCGTACTCAGGAGAGATTGCGCTACAAATTTAGGGCGGCTTTTTCTCCTTTATCCCTTGTGAAAATGAAAAAAATTCAACATTTTAGTGGACAAAAATGTTTATATTCATTTTCACGGCCTAATTCTACTAAATTCTGCAAAAGACCTGTGAGGTATAAATGCTTACTAAACCCCTAGAAAAATTCCTTGAGGAGTAGTTTCCAAAATGGGGTCACTTTTGGGGTGTTTCCACAATTTTGTTCCCTCCAGGGGGTTGGAATCGCGACACGGCACTAAAAATCAATCCAGCAAAATCTGCGCTCCAAAATCCAAATGGCGCTCCCTCCCTTCTGAGCACTGCCGTGGGTCCAAACAGCAGTTTATTACCACATATGGGGTATTTCCGTAATTGGGAGAAGATGCTTTACAAATGTTGGGGTGCATTTTCTTCTTTATTCCTTGTAAATATTAAAACTGTATGTTATTTCAGAAAAAAAAGTAGATTTTCATTTTCACAGACTAACTCCAATAAATATAGCAAAATACGTGTGGGGTCAAAATGCTAACTATACCCCTAGATAAATTCCTTGAGGGGTCTAGTTTCCAAAATGGGGTCACTTTTGGGGGGTTTCCACTGTTTTGGCACTACAAGACCTCTTCAAACTCGACATGGTGCCTAAAATATAATCTAAAAATAAGCAGGCCCCAAAATCCTCTAGGTGCTCCTTTGCTTCTGAGGCCGGTGTTTCGGTCCATTAGGACACTAGGGCCACATGTGGGATATTCCTAAAAACTACAGGACCTGGGCCATAAATATTGAGTTGTATTTCTCTGGTAAAACCTTCTGTGTTACACAATTTTTTTTATTACGAATGAATTTCGGCAAAAATAAATAAATAAGAGAAATTTGTAAATTTCCCCTCTACATTGCTTTATTTCCTGTGAAACGCCTAAAGGGTTCAAATACTTTCTGAATGCTGTTTTGAATACTTTGAGAGGTGCAGTTTTTAAAATGGGGTGATTTATTGGGGGATTCTAATATATAAGGCCCTCAAAGCCACTTCAGAACTGAACTGGTCCCTGAAAAAATAGCCTTTTGAAATTTTCTTGAAAATGTGAGAAATTGCTGCTAAAGTTCTAACCCTTGTAATGTCCTAGAAAAATAAAAGGACGTTCAAAAAACGATGCAAATATAAAGTAGACATATAGGAAATGTTAACTAGTAACTATTTTGTGTGGTATAACTAACTATCTGTTATACAAGCAGAAACAATCAAAATGAGAAAAATGCACATTATTGCAAATTTTCTCTAAATTTTGGTGCTTTTCACGAATAAATATTGAATGTATCGACCAAATTTTTCCACTATCATAAAGTACAATATGTCACGAGAAAACAATCTCAGAATCGCTTGGATAGGTAAAAGCATTCCAGAGTTATTACCACATAAAGTGACACGTCAGATTTGAAAAAAAAATCGGCTATGCCACAAGGCCAAAACAAGCTGCGTCCTAAAGGGGTTAACAGATAAATATAAACAAGTGAGGGTCTGTTCACATCAATGTTGCCCTTCCGCTGAGGGGTTCTGTCGGAGGTTTCCATTGTGTTAACCTCTCAACGGAAAGGCACACTGAAACCTAAGCTTCCGTTTCCCCACCATTGATATCAGTGGTGACGGATACATTGCTAAAGGTTTCGGTTTGTCACCGTTGTGAACGGGTTCCGTTGTTTTAACGGAATCTATAGTGCAGTCGACTGCGCTATTGATTCCGTTAAAAACTACGAAACCCTATAAAGCGCTGTGGAATATGTCTGCAATATATAAGTTACAGAAATAAATATATCAAGAGCACGAATAGGTCTTCTGATAGTTTGCTACAATGTATCAGCGCAGGAAAAAAGTACCAATGGAGTTCAGACTGTTGATCTCACAAATTCTTAGGCTCTGTTCACATCTGCGCATTTGTGGTAGGAAAAAAAAAAGCTGGACATATTAGCACAGCATGCTGCGCTATTTTGTCAGAGAAAACAACGGACACCATGACGGATACCAGACAGAACCCTTTAACATCAATGGGTTGCATTGGGCATGTTGAAGTCCGTCATGAAATGGATCCTGAGCAGAGCAACGGAAACACCAAAAGCATATGTGAACGAAGCCTTAACAAAAATGTCCCTATTAATTGACAGCAAACAGAGATCTTGAAAATAAAGTCAAGAATTGAAAAAAATGCAAGCAATGAAAGCGTCTGAACGCGGCCTATCAGGTGCGGTATTAGCAAGTTCTTTCATTTCAGAAGATTTTATATTTCGGTACTAGCAGGGAACCTCCACAATGAAGGCGGTGTACACACTGGCGTTAGTCCCTCTGTTTTTACAGGTTCCATAAAGACTAAGACATCTTGGTTTTGAAACGGATACTAACAGGAGACACGTTATTACATTTTCTAGATGACCCAATATACACAGTGTTTAACCCTTTCAGGACCTTCTTACCCAGAGCAAAAATTCCACCTTTTGTACAGCTGCATTTTAAAGCCTTGTTCACACAGTGCAGATTTGCTGCAGATTTTGCATGCATTCCTTAAGCCAAAACCAGAATTTGATCCAGGAAAGCAGACCCATAAGCAGACAAACATTACTTCTGTTTTTGTTCTATTCCTGGTGTTGGCTTAAAAAAAATACATGCAAAAACTGCAGCAAATCTGCATTGTGTGAACAAGGTGAATTTTTTTTTCGTTTCTTACTCTCCCCCAAAATGTTTTACTTATTTTTTTGCAGGACACACAGGGCTTTCTTATCGTTTAAAATGGGAGCGGATCGTAATGAATTTTGTCAGAAAGAGGAAAAAATTGTTTTTCCCAATTTTTAATGCTCAGTTTGAAGGTTATTTAATGAATAATAATTATCCCAAAAATGAATCCTTGAATTCTCCCATGCGTAGTGGTGTTGAATATGTGTACATTGTGTAACGTACGATGCCGCTATAGCGCCGAGAACAAAAACCCTATTTTATCTTTAGATGTATTTCTCTCCGCTGTAGATGCAGCATCTGTACGTGGGTGATACTTTAGTGAAGGGGCGAATTATTTTATGCTTGGCGTAACATACATTCTGCCTGACAGGAATGTATTAATGCCTGAGCACCTGCCCCCATGCAATACTCATTTATGTAATGCAGAATGTCGAACATTGGCGCGTGTGGGATTGGAGAAGAGTGCAGTTATTTTAGGGAAGAGGACTTTTTTATTTTTTTACTTTTTTCCTTCATTTTACTTTTTGTTTTTTATTTTTTATTGTATTTAATTTTAATCAATTAATAATTGTTTACTCTATTGGCACCGGCTAGCGGGGAAAACTTTATCTAGGTGTCCCTTGCTATCCCCCAATACAGATCACGGATATCAGTGATCTAATGGTAAGGGTATGTTCACATGCAAACTCAAAAAGTCTAAAAATATGGAGCAGTTTTCAAGGGAAACAGCTCCTGATTTTCAGAAGTTTTTTAAGCCACACGCGATTTTCACAGACGTTTTTGGCGCTGTTTTCAATAGTCAATGAAAAACGCCTCCAAAAACTTCCCAAGAAGTGTCCTGCACTTCTTTTTCGTGGCCGTTTTTTTACGCGGCCGTTTTTCAAAGCGACCAAGTAAAAAACGGCCCATCGGAACAGAACGCCGTTTTTCCCATTGAAATCAATGGCCAGATGTTTGGAGGCGTTCTGCTTCAGACTTTTCGGGCGTTTACGGCCCGAAAAACGTCCGAAAATAAGCCGTGTGAACATACCCTCACAGGCCATTATGTTACCAGTGATTTGTAAGCAGACATGCACAGAAGACACAGATTGTGTCTCCTCTGCATGCTTACAAGCCCTCTCTGCACGGGGAATCCCTGTGACATCAATCAATACTGAGGTCACTGGCTTACATTGCAACCGCCCAAATGCAGAAGCAATGACTCAATATGAGCTCTGTGTTCATGGGTTTTATTTGTGACCAGGAACGGATTATTTCAATTCCCTGTCACAGTAGAGGATCGGGCGGTCAGTGTGAGAGTCTGATCCTGCAGATGGCACTGTGTGCAGGAGCGGACAGTGCCGTCTAAGGCCCCATGCACACGACCGTCAAATTTGTCCGTAATTACGGTCCGTAATTATGGACCCATTCATTTCTATGGCCGTCGGACACCTTCCCGTATATCGACAGGATGGTGTCAGTGCCATAGAACCCTTTCATAAAAAATAAAGCATATCCTATTTTTTTTATTTTACGGACCCATACTTTATAATGGGAGCACGGTCCGCAAATGCGGATGACTGTCCGCAGCCGGCCGTGCCCGTAATAACTGACCTAATTATGGACACGGTCGTGTGCATGGGGCCTGACATAGCATGTCAATTATGGCCTTCTGACACAGGTACCATGCCATTAGTCTGTTAATTTATGTGGTGGGGGAGGGAAGTGGTTAATCAAAGTTTTGCACATAGTAAATCCAACAGGACTAAGCTAATTGGATACACAGTTGAATTATAGGATGATGATTGCCATGAAGCCTCCATTATCCAGTCCTCGCCACACCAACAACTGGGCGTTACCATTCCCTTTGTCAATGTGGTGTGCCCCTACAACTGACGATGTCCAATCAGGAGGTATCAGACTATCTATGGAGACACAACCTTGACAAGGAGAATGGAAGCACCCAGTTGACAATTTATTCATACATTTCCAGGAGGAATAACAGAGGAACATCACAATGCAGAGTCCTAAAAAAAAAGAAAATGCTCCAGAATTGTTATTTCATGGGGAATACAGTATTTACCAAAGCAGACATTTCAGGAGAGGGGACAGGTCCTCCTTAGGAGGGTAAAAACGAATGAATAAAATCTTCTTGCGCGGACAATAATGCTTTTATATAAAACAATGTAAAAATAGAAGTACTCAGGATTAAAGTAAAAATGGTGCATGTACAAGTCACTGTAACAACCCTAGAGATAATACAAGGACATTAGACGTAGAGGTTTACCCTAGAACATCTATATGTGCACTGTATGTGGCGGTTCACCTTCCCTTAACCTACGTTTATATATTAAAGTGCTGCATAACCAGCAATACACTAATACAGACCCATCATGGGAATTACTTATTTTATAAGCCGGAGCAATCTGATAATTCAGCTGTGGGAGAAAAAAAAAATCATTTCTATTGTGGCAAAAAAATAAATAAAAATCTCTCCATGGGTTTATTATTAAGATGTGTTTGTTTGAATAAATTAGGCGCATCTCAGGCCGTCTGTGCGCCAGAGAGTGAAATCTACACCAGCTACCAGCCCAGGGACTCCGGTCATTTCTGAACATAATAAATATTGGACGTTTCCTAAAAGAAGGCCTTATTCACACGAGCGTATTTACCGTCCGTGTGCTGTCCATTTTTTTTTCACGGACACCACACGGACCTATGAAAATCAATGGGGCTATTCAGACATGCATTGTTTTTCCCGCAGTGTGTGTCCGTTGCGTAAAACTCACTGCATGTCCTATTTTGGTGTGTTTTTGCGCACCACGCAGCCCATTGAAGTCAATGAGTGCATGGAAAAAAAAATAGACAGCACACGGATGTCCATGAAAGAAATGATGATGAGAGGGGGGGGGGGGGGACACCTTTTTTTTTTTGCGGACGTAAAAAATGCGTGACATACACGCGTAAAAAACACAGATGTCACACGGAACTGCAACCATTAGAAGCACAGGTGGACGCGAGAGCTACAAGTATATTCAGCACTTACTTCAAACTGCTCTAGCTCCAGATACTATTCTTAGCTTTTCAGGAAGCCCTGTATATCAGGTCTAGCTGTGATCCAGCCTGAGTGACAGCCGTTAGTAGGAGGGACATATCAGATATATCCTTGGCTACTGAAATGCCTTCATACCAGTACGCATGAGATACGTCCTTGGCAGGCAAAGGGTTAAACGTGGAATTGTCATTCACATTTGCCAGAAGTCATTTTGTGACATTTCTGATCTGCCCCGGTCACCTGTAAGGGGATGTTCACACGGCAACGCCAATTACGTCTGAAATTACGGAGCGGTTTTCAGGCGAAAACAGCTCCTGAATTTCAGAAGTTTTTACAAGTGCACGCGTTTTTCGCGGCGTCTTTTACGAGCGTAATTGGAGCTGGTTTTCATTGGAGTCATTGAAAAACTGCTCCAATTACATCCCAAGAAGTGACATGCACTTCATTGAGGCGGGCGTCTTTTTACGTACCATCTTTTGACAGCGGCGCGTAAAAAAAAAAAGCCCATCTGCACAGGACACCGTAAGACCCATTGAATTTAATGGGCAGATGTTTGTAGACGGTTTGGAGCCGTATTTTAGGGTGTAATTCGAGGCGTAAAGCGCCTGAATTATATCCGTAAATAGGGCGTGTGAACATACCCTAAGTGCTATTAGGCTGGATTCACACGAGCATGTTCGGTCTGTAAAGGATGGAACGTATTTCAGCCGCAAGTACCGGACCGAACACAGTGCAGGGAGCCGGGCTCTTAGTATCATAGTTATGTACGACGCTAGGAGTCCCTGCCTCGCTGCGGGACAACTGTCCCGTACTGTAATCATGTTTTCAGTACCGGACAGTAGTTCCACGGAGAGGCAGGGACTCCTAGCGTCGTACATAAGTATGATGCTAGGAGGCCGGCTCCCTGCAGTGGGTTCGGTCCGGGACTTGCGCCAAAATACGTTCCATCCTTTACGGACCGGACATGCTTGTGTGAATCCAGCCTTAGTGTGAAGTGAAAGCGCCTAGAAGGAAAAACAGGTCAGCCACAAAGTGGTAGACCACGCAAACTCACGGAGCGCGCCCAACGTGTGCCGAAGCACGTGACGTGTAAAAAGGTCTCCTATACTGTTGTATTGCTCACTACAGAGATCTATACTTCTACACTAGCGCTAGAATTAACATTAGCACATGAGCTGTGCATTCGGAGCTTCATGAAATGGATTTCCATGGTCGCTGCACATAAGCCTAATATCACAATGCACAATGCCAAGCGTCAGCTGGAGTGGTGTAAAGCAGGTCGTCACTGGACTCCGGAGCAGTAAAAACATGTTCTCTGAACGGATGAATCACGTCTCACTATCTGGATTGCACAGTCCTGAACTCAATCGGTGTTCCAATTATTTCCAAAGCTGCTGGATGAGGTTGTCAGCCAGACCCTCTCCTCTAAAATTATTGTCTGACTTGACAAATACTCTTTGGGTTGAATGGACACAAATTCCCACAGACACACGGTAAAATATTGTGGAAAGTCTTGTCAGGAGAGTGGAGGCTGGTATAGGCAAAAAAGGGGGACCAACCCAATATTAACACACATGGTTTTGGAATGGGATGTTCATCAAGCTGATGATCCTTGATTTAAGCACTCGGGAAGATTTAACCCCATGTTTGCAACAAAAAGAACAGTTCTTACTTCTTAATCCCTAGTGCCATAGCGAGTGGCAAGGACCAAAATCAGCAGCAAGTATGTTCAAGAAAGGGAAAGGTTATCATTCTCATTGCTCTGTCCTCTGTCTTGCTTCATAGCAAGTACTATGCCTGTTGGGGTATGTGCACATGATAACTGCAATTACGTCTGAAATTACGGAGCGGTTTTCAGAAAAAAACAGCTCCTGAATTTCAGACATAATTGTATCTGCTCGCATTTTGCGGGGCGTCTTTTACGGACGTAATTTGGAGCTGTTCTTCATTGGAGTCAATGAAAAACGGCTCCAATTACGTCCCAAGAAGTGTCCTGCACTTCTTTTGACGAGGCTGTAATTTTACGTGCCGTCTTTTGACAGCCACGCGTAAAATGACAGGTCGTCGGCACAGTACATCGTAAAGCCCATTGAAAGTAATGGGCAGATGTTTGCCGACGTATTGGAGCTGTTTTTTCAGACGTAATTCGTGGCGTAAAACGCCTCCATTACGTCTGAAAATAGGTTGTGTGAACCCAGCCTTACCCTACGGCTATCTTCAAGCGGGGTAGATAAGCTGCATGAAAGTACACAACATATCTGCCCTGGCGGCAACAGGGAATTCTGGCCAAAAAAACGCACCAAATTGTTGTGCAGTTTTTCGCCCAGAACGTCCACTGCGGAAAACTGGACGTAAAAAAATACTTACGTGGCCATTGCGATGTATCCCTCTGCCGTCCTGAAGGCCGGCCTTCTGGGATGACGTTTCATCCCATGTGACTGCTGCAGCCTGTGATTGGCTACAGTGGTCACATTGGATGAAACGTCATTACAGGAGGCCGGCCTGGACAAAGAAGTACAAAATTCTGGGTAAGTATAAGATTATTATTTTTTCTGAGTTGTAATTTTTGCGGTGTCACATGTGGATGGCATTTGTTCAAATCTCATCCACTAAATTCGGTACAGAAAATCTGAAGTATTTACGCTGCGTGTGAACTTACCCTAATAGTTATGCTCATGGCATAGCCCATTCATGGTACAGATTGCGACGACTGGATGGAATATTTTATTTAAAGGAGAATCTCTCATAAAATCACCATAGGGCACTATCGGGATGGGGTTCTTTGGGCCCCCCAGAGGAAATGATTCTAGAGCCCACCCTCCATCTATCCAGAACATGTGCACATCCTCTCAGCTCTGTTTTCTGCAGCAGCAAATCTGGCCAAACATCTGCACCACAATTTGGTGCAGACTTTCAGTCGGAATTCCCTGCCGGTTTTACATGGGATACACTGGGGACTTTTCCGCTGCGCATCTGACCTGTGTAAACATACCCTTGATGTTTTCCTCCAGTATATGATATTTTCTGTATTTATTCAGCATTATAAATTTCTTATAGCTTCTCTGTGTATCTCAGTAATAGCGTCAAGCTAACGGCTACTTTTGCTCCTATGACAACATTATCTCAACGAGCACATGAAAGAGACAGACATTATAGAGAATCAAAGCCGTGCCGACACCTTCCCAACTTTCTCGATAAGTAACCGTGACAAACCTATTACTTTGTACTCTTGTCCTATTACGGAGCTGTCTCTTCCCATTACAACAGTGTATTTCAGGAGGAACCTGTCTGAATTGCAGTCTAATTCACCCAGATCCTTCCATACTCTTCCCTACATCATCTGCCATCATTCACACTTCTGAAGCCTTTCTTTTATGTAATTTTTTTTTCTGTTCCGAGTAATACATACCATCGAGCCCTCCCCAAGCCTTTAATAGAGATCCAGAAAAAATTCTGTGAAAGGCTAAGGAAGTTCTATGCCCTTATTGGGGCCCTTATCCTTTATCATTTGATGGCCCCCTACAGCACGTTTAATCTTTGGTTTTTCCAAGGGGATGTAAAGGGAAGGGCGGCAGACACACGAGGTGTGGGGTTGACAGTCTTAGGGCACTTGGCTTAGAGTTAGAAACTTATGTTGAGAACCAAAGAGAAAGCCCTTTTTATTTTTTTACTTCCCCCTATAATGTAGAGTAGATCCCTGCCAAGGTTGTACGTACCATGGCAGAAGACCATGCTTCACGGAGAGAGGGGGCTCAGCCCTGGTCGGTGTCATCCATTTTGCGAGAACCAGCTCTCCAGAGATACTGCATTGTTAGCAAACAAGGGGGTAGGAAATTGGCCCATGGATCACCCAAAGGGTGTGGAGAGGAACAGAAACATAAGGGTGGCAAAACCCGGCAATATTTAATTTTTGCAGCGAGTCCCCCTCTCTCCTATGCAACCAGTTCAACATAATCTTAAAGGATTATTCCCATCCCAAAAAATAATGGAATATCGCTAGGATATGCCATTACTTTGCGATTAGTGGGGGTCCGAGCAATGGGTGGGGTTTGATGTAGCGCTGCATCCCCTTCTAATTTTTTTCTTGTACGGCAGCACTCCCAGCATATCGGTTGTTCAGGGTACTGCCTCACCGTTCTTTCAATCTCAGGATCGGTGGGGTTCTGGCAGTTGGACCTCCACCGATCGCAAAGTGATAGCATATCCTAGCAATATGACATCACTTTGTGTTATAGGATTATTACATAGATAGCCAGGAGATATGCAGAGATTATATCATCCACATGGTGAATAATAAAAATCTGGGTAATTCTAGGGACATAAATATATCTGATAATATGCGAGACAAAAACAAAATGCATAGAAACGTCTTCTATGAAACATAACCCCCTGTTACATGAGCAGACCCCTGGTGCCTCTTATGCGGACACGTCTCGACCCTTGAAGATAAAGCTTTTGTCCATAGCTACCCATTACGGGATTCTTTTTGTAAGGCGCATTGGAAATTTGACTCATTTCATAAATAAGCCCAAATAATTTATAATAATTTATTTTGAAATGATGAGAGTCTTACCTCGTATCCTGTTTGTAATATTCAGCATTCGTTTAATAGGTGAGAAGATCCCATGCTCCTTGTGGTGGTCATACCCAGGTCTGTGCTAAAATATAATAACATAAATGTAAGTATACGCCACAACTAGTCCCCAGTCACATCACTGAAATGTTCCAAGCAGCAGGAGGCAGTGACCTGTAAACTCGTATGGTGTGTTGGTGAGGACAGGACTGTGTGACGGGGCAGTGTCAATGTAATTAGATGCATAGAAAAATGGAGAAAATGGACTGAAAGTTGGGTATTGTAAGGAACAGGACTTCACACAGCACAGAGTATTTCAGCAGATGAGTGTGCTAATCTACTTGGAAGAAGTGAGCGGGCCACTCAAGTCATTATACTGGTGAAGACAATGGCAGCGTCATGAGGAGAGGAGGGAACGTTATATTAGACTGGTCATTATAGTTGAGATCAAATCTTTAAAGGAACCTGTCAGTAGGTCTTAACCGCGGGCAGCATGGTATGGTGACAGGTGCCCCTAGTGAGAAGCGTTTGATGGGCGGCTCCTCTCAGGTTTCTGTCCGCCCAACTCAGCTTGATTCATAGGTCAGATGCCGTATTATATGCCGGCCACTCTAAGGCTAAGTTCACACGGAGTATTTTGGGGGAGGAATATCTGCCTCAAAGCTCCAAACGGAATTTTGAGGCAGATATTCCTCCCCCAAAATACTCCGTGTGAATAGCAATTATCGCGCCGTTTTTCGCCCGCGGCCATTGAGCGCCGCGGGCATAAAACACGCTTTCTCCTGCCTCCCATTGAAGTCAATGGGAGGTCAGACGCGGAAGCGCCCGAAGATAGGGCATGTCGCTTCTTTTTCCCGCGAGGCAGTTTTACTGCTCGCGGGAAAAAGACGCCGACGCCTCCCATTGAAATCAATGGGAGGCGTTCTTGGGCCGTTTCTGCCGAGTTTTGCGACGCGGTTTCCGCGTCAAAAAACTCGGCAAAAGACCCCGTGTGAACATAGCCTAACATGGCAGTACTCCATTTTGGCTCATAGAGGGGGATCTTGTGCAGGGGACCCCAACTCTAAAAGATCATGTGGAATGCTGAAAAACCTCACACTAATGGCTGAGATCAGAGTGAACTCCAATCCTGAACGTTTATTCACTTTGATGCTGCAGTCAATAGTGACCGCAGCATCTAAACAGTTAGAAAGAGGAGGGCAGCTCTCTCTGTCAGGCCATCGGCCTCCCCCATCGGCGGTTATGGGGGGCCAATGGTTGTCATGGCAGCCTGAGGATCAAATGAAGGCCCCCAGGTCTGATATCATTCTGCTAGAGGCAGGGCTTTATAGGAGCCACTAAAAAATTCAATACACTGCGATACATGTTACGGCTTCTGGAAGACAAAAACTAAAATATGGCTGCGGTGCCAAGGGGTCAAGTTTAAGAACTTTTCCCATCTCCACAAGCGATGGCATATTGCTAGAATATACCATTACTTGCTCAGTGGTTGGCAGTCCGAAGCAACACTGGACACGGTGATGGAGCCACACTTTCCACAGAGCGCCACTGCCCCTTTATTGCATCAGTGGGTGTTCCACCGCTGAGATATTTTGCCCAGTGGCGTAGCTATAGGGGTCGCAGCGGTCGCATTTGCGACCGGGCCCCTAAGCCTGGGGGGCCCACGGGCCCCCGTTGCCATACAGCATGTTTTCTAACTAAATCCTCTGTGCCGTGAAGCCGGCACTTCCGGGTTACGGTCACATGGTACACTTAGTGTACCATGTGACCGTGTTGTCACGTGACACGGCTTCCAGACAGAGCAGAAGAGTCGGTGCGGAGGGCTCCAGGTAAGCTGCAGTGTAATGTAATGTATTGTGTTGTAACGTTATGTATTGTAATGTAATGTAATGTAATGTATGTGATGCCTTGTAATGTATTGTGTTGTATGCGGTGGAGAGGGGGGGAGCGTTAAATCGCAGCCCCCCCTCTTCCACCGCAAACTGCACAATACAGTATAGTACACATGAGTGTATGAGAGCGGGGCTGCGGCTGTGTAATACAGTCACTGCCCCGCTCCTGAGTCCTGACATGTGCGCGCCGTCAGGATGATGTGATGCAGCCGGCGCTGCACTAATGAGCGTCGGCACTGAAGACAGAACATGGTGGGCGCGCTACAAAACACCCCCATGTTCTGTCCTCAATGCCTGAACCGCCGCTCATTAGTGCAGCGCCGGCCTCATTTCCTCATGCTGACCACGCTCGCACTTATATCAGGAGCGGGGCAATGGCTGTATTACACAGCTGCAGCCCCGCTCTATAACGGCGGAGATCAGAGAAACCGCTCATCTCCGCCGCTATTCTCCTGAATGCTGCGATCAAAGCTGACTGCAGCATTCAGGGGAAAATGAGCAGGGGGGATTCCCCTGGATCGCGTCACAGGGAATTCCTGTGACGCGATTAAGGGACATACCATATATGGGCAGACAGCCCAGGGTCTGTTGAAGGACCCCAGGGCTGTCCTACCATATTTCCTGTTAGGGCATACTGAGGTATGTCTTAACAACTGCCTGTGTACTATCCGTACACAGGCTAATGTACTGGCTTATAGCTATAGGCCAGTACATTGAAGTTTAAAAATAAAATAAAAACAAAACAAAGTAATGTTAAATAAAAAAAATATACATACACCTTTTTTATAATAAACATTAAAATAAGTCTCAATACATAAAACATACACATAATCGGTATTGGCGCGCCCGTAATAACCTGCACAACTATTTTTTTGCATCATTTATGATGTGTACTCTGTAAAAAAAATAAAATAAAAATTGCTTTCTATCACTTAGGCCCCATTCACACGACCGTGCCCGCAATCAGGGCCCGCGATTGCGGGCACGGCCGGCCGCCGACTGCCACCCGCATTTTCTGGCTGTGCTCCCATACAAAGTATGGGAGAACGGCCCGCAAAATGCAAAAGGACGGACATGTTCCATAATTTCCGGAATATTTCTACGGCACGGACACCCATCCGTAGCGCTACGGAAATGTGTCCGCGCTCAATGAAAGTGAATGGAGGTTATTTACGGTCGTGTGCATGGGGCCTAATTGTGAGGCACAAGGTGCGATGATGAATTTAACCTCCATGTGCCTCACATTAATAGTAATTAACCCCATCATGTACCTTACACATTAACCCATTATGACTGAGAAACATGATGAGGTTAATTACTATTAATGTGAGGCACATTCAAAATTCATCACACCTCGTGCCTCACATCAGAAAATGGAAGAACTTTTTTTTAATTTTTTATTACTGTTGGCAAAGTAAAGGAAGTATCGGTATCGAAGTCCAAATTTTGGTATCGTGACATCCCTACACTGTGGGTCGCGTCCCCCTGGGGGTTCATGAGTCACTCACCGAGGTCCCGGTTCCAATCAATGCTGGAGCAAGGAGCTGACATCTCCTTGATCCAGCATTCCCTGTGCCGTGAGCGGCTCAACGCAGGCAGGCGGGATGTAGCGACATCATCGCGCCTGCCTGTGCTGAGTCACTCATAGTACACAACGGAGGAGGCGAAGGATCCTCAACTCGACGTGGGAACGGGGATAGGTAAGTAATTATGCACATATGGGGGCATTATACTGTATGGGGGGGCTGATATTGCGGGGGGGGGCATTATACTGTATGGGGGGCTGATATGGGGAGCATTATACGGTATGGGGCTATTATGGGGGGGCAGTATACGTTATGGGGCATTATACTGTGTGGGGGCAGCTATGGGAGCATTAACTGTGTGGGGGCATTATACTATGGGGGCTGTTGGGCAAGGCGTCTGGGCATAGGAGCGCGAAGGGGTCTGATGATGATGGTGGTGCTGGGGAGGGGTAGGGGGGCCCAAGCTGAATTCTTGCACCCGGGCCCATGAGCCTTTAGCTACGCCCCTGATTTTGCCATTACCTGCTGAGTGGAGAGCCCCTTTAAAAGGTGAAGAGCGAGGAGTAAAATGGAATTGCAATGTCTTTCTCCAAGTCGATTTCATCTTGAAAAGAATATAATACTTGTAACTAGATAATAGACACTTGTAGTATAAGGGCCATTAAAAAAAAATAACTTTTTGATTAAAAGGAGCCCGAGGAAAGAGTTTATTGAAATGTAGAAATTGGCACCATGAGAGGAAAGTCTAGATTTGCTTTTTTGTTTGTTTTTATTGCATTCCTATTTTTACTTGTGCCACGTGAGAATATGTGTATCATCCTTTTTATTGTGAAACATATTAGACAACTTCACACCCACTGAATGTCAATTAAAGTCCTAAGGTTTTTTGTTTCATAAGGGGGTTTTCCTACTTTTACAAAACATGTTCTGTGGTTATAAAAATGCTAAAATAATAAACTTTTCTATAGACTGTCTGACTCCCTGCTGTTTCCACATCACTGATCCCGGCTATCCTCGCCGTTCCTTGTTGACAATTCTACATGACATCACAGAGACTGTCTGACTCCCTGCTGTCCTTACATCACTGATCCCGGCTATCCTCGCCGTTCCTTGTTGACAATTCTACATGATATCACAGAGACTGTCTGACTCCCTGCTGTCCTTACATCACTGATCCCGGCTATCCTCGCCGTTCCTTGTTGACAATTCTACATGACATCACAGAGACTGTCTGACTCCCTGCTGTCCTTACATCACTGATCACGGCTATCCTCACCGTCACTTCTTGACAATTCTACATGACATCACAGAGACTGTCTGACTCCCTGCTGTCCTTACATCACTGATCCCGGCTATCCTCGCCGTTCCTTGTTGACAATTCTACATGACATCACAGAGACTGTCTGACTCCCTGCTGTCCTTCCATCACTGATCACGGCTATCCTCGCCGTCACTTGTTGACAATTCTACATGACATCACAGAGACTTGTCACCATGGAGCAGCAGACCAGCAGCACGGGATTAGTGGAGACTTTATAAAATGAGTGTATTGAAAAGTTTTATATTTTATGCCCATAGAACTCTATTTGTAGAAGTTGGAAAACAACTTTCGCATTTAGGTCAGGTTTTTGTGACGTGAGGCCAGATGCACTAGTAGTCAATAGGAGAATGAGGTTCTCCAAAGAATTAATCAACGGACGTATGCAAAAATGATGGTGTTAAAAAGCCGCAAATTATGGTGCACGCCAATAATTTGCGACCTTTGCCGTTTTACACCACCTCTGAAACTAAATAAATAAATAAATAGTGTGTGGGGTTTACCTTAAGTCCATTCACAACCAAACAAATTCATTATAAATTACAACAGAATCTGGTGTAAATTATAGCGGAAATCTACGCCAGTTTACAGTTGGTGTAGATTTCCCTTTCTGGCCCACGAACGGCTAGAGATAAATTGGACGAAACTCACTCCAATGCTCTTTAGGCCTTATTCACACGAACGTGTTTCACGTCCGTGATAAGCACGTGAAAATCACGCGCGTCGCACGGACCTATGTTAGTCAATGGGGCCGTTCAGACAGTCCGTGATTTTCACGCAGCCTGTGTCCGCTGCGTAAAACTTACGACATGGCCGTTTTTCGCACATCACGCACCCATTGAAGTCAATGGGTGCGTGAAAATCACGCGTAGCACTTCTATGTGTCGCGCGTGATTCACACAACAGTAGATAAAGAAATGAAGGAAAAAATAAAAGCACCTCCTTAATTTCTTTTTCTAAACATCAAAACCGCGTGTCATAAGGATGGCATATGCGTGAAAATCACGCAGCCACGAAGAAAAACACTGATGACACAACTGCGTTTTTTCGTGTGAATAAGGCCTTAGATTGGACGGTGTTGCAAACGCCGTTCTTAATCACCCTCAATGTATTTTTGTTTTTTTCAATTTTTTTGGCCCTGGGTGCTGCAGGCTCTAGGGAAGGCATATAGAGGGAATATGTCTCAATTTTAACAAAAATTGCACCATAAACTTCAATAACCTGTGTGACCCGGACTTTAATGGTGTAACCATGTGTGTGTGTGGGGGGGAAACCTGAATCATATTCTCTATTTGATCATAGTGCCCACACCCACGTGCACGGTCATTACCCGAATCCAGCTATTACGCCTGCATTGGGTTACAGAATATAAGTTTTAAAAATTCAAGCGTACACCTCCCCCAGGCCATACATATGACATGTTGCCTGCATACATATCATATCAAAGATAGAAAAGTCATTCCTTGCAACCCACTTTTTGCCTGGCCCACTTTGGGCCTAGCTGCTGTAATTTTTGCCTGTATACGAAAATTTGCATTTGCAGAGGCCACATACACTGGGGGAAGGAAATGCACTTAAACTAAAATGGGACCTTTGTTCTCAGACGAAAGAGACATCAGATGTTTTACAATATGCGCATATTTGTCATCACTATACACCGGATACTCACTAGATGATTCATTTATGGGGTACATTTTCTTTTTGAACCAACTGTATTTAGTACAGATAACAAGGGGAATCTCTATTTTATTCCTAGTTTTGCCCATTGTTCCTAATATGAGATTTAAAAAAAATAAAAAATAATTGAAAACATTTTGGAAGTAGGATTTAACAATATATGTAAAACGTTCAACTTTACAACGCAGAATTTTAAAACATGAAATTTTGTCTTTTGAAGTTTTATCACGAAGATTTATAAAACATTCCAGGCATGAAAGAGTTAGGAATAATATGGTCTACAAAATACAAAAAATTAACGTCCCTATGTTTTACCGCCACGACGGGCCAAGACCCCAGGAATAATATATAGAGAACATAACTCCATGCACTCACCACTGCACTGTAGATCTGGCCAACGTCAAACAGCAAGAGACAGAGCCACGTGAAGTGGCCGGCAGCCTCCATGCTGTGTCCTCGCCTCCTGTAAGTGACAGCGTTTGCTGTTGGGTTCAGCTAAAGTAAATACAAGGCTGATGGTCAAATGGTCATCTTGGTGTTTTGCAAGCAGCTGTGATTTCCTGCTGTTCCCTCTCTGAGCACATGAAAGGCAAAGGGAAAAAAATTTGCATTTAATTATTAACCACTGATCTGGTGGGAAATATTGTGAGCAGTGCAAAAAACAACTAAGGCCAGCGCTACACTGAGACTTTTTATAGTGTTACATGATTGATTTTAACTATTGAGCTATGGCTGAATTCCAAATAAATACATTGAGTTGTGTGGAATCTTGTGGACTGCTGCGGTCACTCAAGAGTTAAAATCAATCAGTAGTGCTACAAAAAAAACCTAGGTTGTAGCCCCGGTCAAAAGGGAAAGGGAATGCGCACACAAAATAAAAAACATCTCAAAATACGGAGCTGTTTTCAAGGGAAAAGCCCTCCTGATTTTCAGACGTTTTTTGATCAAAGTCGCATTTTTCGCGGAATTTTTTACGGCCGTTTTTGGAGCTATTTTTCTATAAAGTCTACGAAAAACGGCTGAAAAAGTGGCATGCACTTCTTTTTCGCGGCCATTTTTTTACGCGCCCGTTTTGAAAATAATAACCAATGAAGTGAAGGCGTCTCTGTTATAAATAGGATAAGGGTATGTTCACGCGCAAACTCAAAAACGTCTGAAAATACGGAGCTGTTTTCAAGCGAAAGCAGCTCCCTTATTTCAGACGTTTTTGTAGCAACTCATGTTTATGGCGGCGTATTTTACAGCCGTTTTTGGAGCTGTTTTTCAATGGAGTCAATGACAAACGGCTCCAAAAACGTCCCAAGTAGTGATATGCACTTCTTTGACGCGGGTGTCTTTTTATGCGCCGTCTTTTGACAGTGACGCATAAAATGACACCTCGTCTGCACAGAACATCGTAAAACCCATTGAAAGCAATGGGCGGATGTTTGTAGGCGTAATGGAGCCGTCTTTTCAGGCGTAATTCGAGGCGTAAAACACCTGAATAGGCCGTGTGAACATACCCTTAGGTTATGTTCACATGCAGTGTTTTTAGGTGTAATTCGGGCGTTTACGCCTCGAATTACGCCTGATAAACGGGTCCATTATGCCCACAAACATCTGCCCATTGCTTTCAATGGTTCTTACGGTGTTCTGTTCCCACGAGGTGTCATTTTACGCTCGCGAAAAAGAAGTGCAGGACACTTCTTGGGCCGTTTTTGGAGCCGTTTTTCATTGATTCCATTGAAAAACAGCTCCAATAACGGCCATAAAATACGCTGCGAAAAACGCTAGTAGTTACAAAAATGTCTGAAAATACGGAGCAGTTTTCGTCTGAAAACAGCTCCGTAATTTCCGACGTTTTTAGTCACTGCGTGTGAACATACCCTTATACAGCCTTTTTTTAGGGTCAATAGAAAACTGTAGAAGGACATAAAGTAAATCTTTCACTCATTGAACCTTACGGGCTCATTCAGATGAGTGTGAATCTCGTCCGTGTTCTATGCGTTGAAATAACGCACAGCACACGGACCCATTGATTTTAATGGGGCTATTCACACATGCGTGAGTTGCCCCCCACGAGTCTCAGTTGCATGAAACTCACTGCATGTCCTATATTGGTGCGTTTTCACCCACCTAGCCGCCCATTGAAGTCAATGGTAGCGTGAAAACCATGTACAGCACATGGACGACATCCGTGTGCTGTCCGTGTTTCACGCATAAATTACATTGGGGAAAAAAAAGAAGTGCTTGCAAGTGCAACGCACACGGACAGATTTACGAATGTTTTTCACACGCGTAAATCTGTCACGTTCGTGTGAATGTAGCCTAAGGGTATGTTCACACAGGGCAGCGTATCCACTTTGGAGCCCGTAGGGTGTTCCGGTCGAAAAACAGCACAAAATTTTGGTGCAGATTTTCGGCCAGAATGTACGCTGCAGAAAAAAGCAGGTTAAGAAAAAAATTCTCATACTTACCCATAGTCATGGCGACACGTCCCTCTGATGTCCTGCAGCCCGGCCTCCTGCTGTGACAGGCTGTGAAAAGCTGCGATCCCGCAAAATAAATTGACATACTGCGCATTAAAGAAACGCAGCTCAATTTATGAAAGTTTTTTCTGCTTATCATTTACGCAGCGTGTGGATGAGGTTTGTTCAAATCTCATCCACTCTGCTGCTACTGTATTATGCTGCGGATTTTCCGCAATGAAATCCGTTGCGGAAAATCTGCAGTATATACGCTACATGTGAACTGACCCTTAACCCCTTCCCGCCGTAGCCATTTTTCAGATTTTCATTTTCGTTTCTTCCTCCTCACTGTCCAAAGCCATAACTTTTTTATTTTTCCGTCGCTATAGTCCTATGAGGGCTTGATTTTTGCGGAACGAGTTGTAGTTTTTCTTAGCACCATTTATTGTGCCGTATAATGTACTAGGAAATGGGAAAACAATAATTTTGGGGCAGAAAATGAAAAAAACAGCGATTCCTCCATTGTTTTTTGCGCATCGTTTTTACGGAATTCACTGTGCAATCAAAACAACATGTTAACTTTATTCTGCGGGTCAATACGATTACGGCGATACCAAATATATATATAGTTTTTTATATATTTTACTACTTTTACAGGTAAATACCTAAGTGTAAAAAAGAAAATTTATTTTGTGTCGCCAAATTCCGAGAGCCATAACTTTTTTTTTTTTCCGTCGATTAAGTGGTGTGAGGGCTTATTTTTGCCGGATAAGTTGTCGTTTTTAATAATACCATTTTGGTGTACATGCGACGGTTTGATCACTTTTTATTTCATTTTTTGTGGGAGATGAGGAGACCAAAAAATAGAGATTCTGGCGCTTACAATTTTTTTTACGGCGTTCACCGCGCGGGTTAAATAAAGATATATTGTAATAGTTCAGACTTTTACGGATGCAGCGATACCAATTTTGTTTATTTATTTATTTTTTTACTCTGCTCTAGGGGGAAAATGGAAAAAGGGGAAGTTTATTGAACTTTTAATTTTTTATTATTTTTTTACATTAAAAAAAAAACTTTATTTGACTCATTTTTACTTTTTATTATTAGTCCCCCTAGGGGACTTCAACCAGCGATCGTTAGATCGCTTGCACGATATACTGCAATACTAATTTATTGCAGTATATCGTGATTCTGACAGTTCGGAGACAGGGCTTAATAGGTGCACAAAGATGGCGGACCTGGGGGCCTTCATTAGGCCCCAAGGCAGCCATAGCAAACCCCCCTCCCCACCCGCGATTGCGTTGCGGGGGGCGCGATAAGCTGTTAGAGGGGGCCGACCCCCTCTTTCTAACGATTTAAATGCCACGCTCGCTATTGACCGCGGTATTTAACGAGTTAAACGAGCGGGATCGTGCTCGAGAGCAATCCCACTCGTTACTCTGAAGTGTCGGCTGTAACAAACAGCCGACACAGGCATCGTATGGAGCGGGTTCACTCCGTGAGCCCGTTCCATACTTCCCCCACCCGACTTTGGCGTATGGGTACGTCAAATGTCGGGAAGGGGTTAAGGGCTTGTTTAATTTAGAAAACCTATTTCCATATACCCTATTAGGGAATTCTGAGTAAATAGAGAAAGACCTGCCGTGTTCTGGATCCTCATCTCTTAAAAAAAAGTTTAGATCCGCTATAAAGAGTTGTCTCTCGCTCTGGATGACCTGTCCTGCATTACAAAGACAACAAATGAATGGGCACTGTGCAATGCTTAGTTCCCCCATAGATTACCGGTTGATCGCTTGGGATCCCGGCAGTGGGCACTTTGCTATCTGCTTTTTGTCAAGATACCTTTCTAAAAACTAAGGATTATCCAAAGCAGACATGAAATTAAAAGTCTGCTTCTTTTTTCTTTTTTTTTCCAGAAACAGCGCCACTTTTGCCATTGGCTAAGTCTAGTATTGCAGCTCATACCCATTCAAGGGAGTTCAATACCAGTCACAGTGCCTGGACAAAAGTGCTGTTGTTTCTGGAAAGAGTAGACATTTTTTGTAATATCATACACCCCATTAAGTGTCCTTCATTAATTATCCAAAATGTTGCTCATGAGCATTCAAGAAGCTGAGATATTGGTTTGATGTAGATGTTTAATGCAGTCCCCAAACTGGAAAAGTAAATTAGGCATCCTTCTATACAAAAGTGGTATGCAAGATGCAACTGTAACCATTGCCAGATATGCGAAGTTAAAGGGGTAATGTGGGGACCAAAAAATATCAGCAGTGTACTCTTTGCAGTATGTGAGTACACTCGCAAATATTCCTGTCCCCGTCGCGCTGATTATGACATTTTCTTTGATTTTTATAGCGCTGGCGGGGGACCGGAAGTCTAGTTACACAGTCTTCTTTGATGATTATACGACTCTTCGTCATGTGACCGACCCTGCTATAGTATGTATATATATATATATATATATATATATCTATTGCACTAATTTTTATTTTATAATGCCAGGTTCCCACAGTATATATATATATATATATATATATATATATATATATATATATATATATATATATATATTATTTTTTTGATTATTCATAATCTTTGCAAAGCTTTCAGTTAGACTTTCCAATGGAAGACACATCACCCATAGCATGTCGGACAGACACCAGCTCCTTCTCACATTATATTGTTGATTTTTCCAATAACTTCCAGTGACCCTTAGCCGAAAGACATGAAAAATCAATTTTGAGTAGGCTTCATGTCATGATTGTCTTTATAAAACATGAGGAAACACATTGTACTCTTGTAATGGCCATTGCAGCGTGGGGAGACTGCAAACAACCTAATCACAGGACAATCAGATGCTATAAGCTCCATATGGGGCTTGTTCCTAAATGCAGCAGGAAGATGATTCACACTTGAGTGCAGTTATTTACCAGCCACACTAACAGCCTCTAATGATGCCAATTTGTGCCAATACTGAGCATTAATCTTGACCCCAGAGCTCACGCATAGAACATGATGAAAATATAGATATCCTGCTTTGGTCATTAGTTGTCATTTCCCAAGACGTCTGCAGACTTGATGAGAGCAACTCTTCAGGAATTTGTGTGCAGCTTCTATACGGAAAGGGGAATTGTCCTCATCTCAGCAACTAGAATACCACAGACACTAATGACATTGATCAGTGACCTCAGGTCAGTCCTTGACAGATCATCAACGTAAACTGTCCAAGGTCACTATTGTCCATCAGAGGTGATGGACATCTTTTTTTATAAATTCTTTTATTTTCCGTTTTCCACAAAGTAAGACACGATAGTGCAAACATCTGCAGCACAAACATCGGCTCGCAGGCCAGTATAATTTCCACATTAAGTGCAAAAAGAACAATAACGCACATCTGATACATTCATTGAAATGGACAACCTATGCATCCTGAACCCGCAGCCATGCACAAAGGTCCGTGGGTAGACATATCAGAGAGAGAGAGTAAAGCAAAAAAGAAGATGAGACAGAGAGAGGGAAGAGAACTAACAATGCCCCCTATGCCTCAGGATTATATTCATGAAGCCACAATATTCCTGAACTTGACAGAAGATTGGAATCTGACCCAGTGATACCAAGTTTTGAGGAATTTAGCCTGGGTCCCTCTCATGGATGCCGTGAGTGATCTGCCAAGAGGTAAAATGGAGGGGATCTGTCAGAGACGCTAACTGTGGGCCAGTGATCCAGGTCTCCCCTTGTATGAAATGAGCAGCATGTCCCTTACCTGCCGCAACCAGCGCCGGAATGAACCCCTTTCTCACCCCGGAGGGAATGCGGGATTGCCCAGGACTGTAAACAGTGGGGAGGGAGATGGAGAGATCTCTTTCCGGGGAAAGAGCGGGGACGCAACCGCCAAGGTGGGTCCAATTGTCGGGTGTGTCCGCGCCGATAGGGGGATATCTTTGCCCAACTAAGGCACTGTTTAACCTCCGTGTGTCTGAACCAATCCAGAATTCGTGCCAGGTGTGAGGCCTGGTGATAGTATACAAAGTCCGGAAGACCCGCCCCGCCCTCACACCTAGAACGGAAAAGCATGGAGCGGGCTATATGGGCTGGTTTCCCCACCCATATGAATCCATGGAGTAAGGACAACAGGGCTTGAAAGAAGGTACGGGGGATATGAATCGGCAGGGCCTGGAAGAGGTACAAGATCCGCGGCAGGATATTCATTTTAAAAATTGCACACCTGCCGTACCAAGTGAAAGTGCCCGTCGTCCAGGAATCCAAATCGCTCTTTACACGTTGAAGGAGGGGAGGGTAGTTAACTGCATAAAGGCGAGATTGATCCCTGGAGAGCTGGAGCCCCAAATATTTGAGTGAGTCTCTAGCCCATTTAAAAGAGAAGGACTCCGACAGATCTTCCACCGGAGACTGTGGCAACGAGACATTGAGAGCCTCTGACTTCTGATTAATTTTGAAGTTGGACAATTTAGAGTATCTACTCATCACTGCCATGAGATTGGGCAAGGAGATCCTGGGCGCGGTGAGAAAGAAAAGCAGGTTATCCGCATATGTGCGACCTTATGGGACCGTCCTCCCAGCGATACACCCACTATGTCTGGAATGGAGCGAACCTGACACAGGAAGGGCTCCAGGCACAAAATGAAAATTAAAGGAGACAAGGGATAACTTTGCCTCGTGCCGTTAGAGATAGCGAGTGGGGAGGAAAAAGTACCATTGACCTTAACCCGGGCCGAGGGAGAGGAGTAGAGGCTCGAAATCCATTGCATCATGTGAGTGCCCAGCCCAATATGTCGCAAGGTGGCCAGCATAAAGTCCCAATTGACCCTGACGAAGGCCTTCTCCGCAACCGTGGATAGCAAAAGCATGGGCAGAGCCGAGGCAGCCGCATGGTATATCAAGTTAATTGCCCTTGTGTTATTATCCCAAACTTCCCTAAGAGGCATGAAGACCACCTGATCGTAATGGATCACATTATGGAGGAGGGGGGTAATCCTATGGGCCAGAATCTTCGCAAACAGTTTTAGATCCACGTTTAGCAAAGAGATGGGGCGATAGTTTGGGCATATGGATGGATCCTTCCCCTCCTTGGGTATCACCGTAATGTATGCCCTCAGCGTGTCCAGAGGGAGGGAGCGCCCCTCAGTAAGTGAGTTGAAGGCATGCAGGAAATGAGGTGAGAGCAGGTCTGAGCAGACCTTATAGTATTGTAAGGGCAGGCTATCAGGACCCGGCACCTTCCCTGCCGGCGAGTCCTTCATAGGCCATGACCACTCCTCCTGGGAAATAGGCTCCTCCAGAACAGCAATAGCCTCCTGAGGGAGACATTTAATCCCTGAGGACCGAAGGTAGGCCTCTATCTGCTCCACTTGGCTCCCCCCATCCGAAGAGGAGAGAAATGTCATGGGAAAGGTGCATACGCCTATTGCTGGAAGCCTGGATATGGGGGACATAGGTATGTGATCGGATTTTCCTAAGTGCCCACGCCAGGGTCTTACCAGGTTTGTTACTAAATTCGTAGAAATGCCATCTGCATTTAACTAGGGAAGCCCTAGCCTTGGAAAGGCAGAGGGAACGAACCTAAACTTGCAGCTGCCCCAGCGCCGCCCCCACCACCCGATTCAAGGAGGCCTTATGGGACTGTTCCAAAAGATGTATGCGGGACAAGAGATCCAGCAAGTGTGCAGACGTTCCTTTTTAAGTTTAGAACCTATACGGATGAAGGAACCGCGGATCACACACTTATGCGCCTCCCAAATACAAAGCGGGTCTGCCTCCGGGGAAACATTTGTGGCAAAATACTCCCGGAGATCCCTGCGAATATCCGATACGCTGTGACGTCACTTCCTCCAACAGGTCCTTCACCGGACGAGAGAAGACACATCGGCTCCAGGCGTCCGAGAGGGTACAGTTGAATCTGCAGCAGCATCACCGTGTGCAGGTAAGCATAGTGAACTCCCTAGATACGAGCATATTACCCTCTCGGACGCCTGGAGCCGATGTATCTTCTCTCGTCCGACGGGATGGTGAAGGACCTGTGGGTGACGTCACGCTGTGTGTCTGTGCAGTGGAAGAAGCTGGGTACGATGAGAAGTGTATGATGCTAATTGGTCAGCGTCATACGCTTCTATTCACAATGCCCAGTTGGTAAAAACACAATACACGCCCAGTTGGAAAAAGGAGAAAACACGCCCAGTTGTCCATTGAAAAGCTCCTTTGCATAAATCTAAAATTGCTCATAACTTGGGCAAAAATGATCGTTTTAAGAAAAAACAAAAACTTTGCTGTTATCTACATTGCAGTGCCGATCACATTCAATAGGAGATAGGGATTTTATAATCTGGTGACAGAGCCTCTTTAAGAATGGCTCCAAATTGAAATCAGATAAGCGGCAAAGAATTAGAATGTACAAACAAAGGAAGGCCAGCAGCACGAAAAGACAAAATCTCACACACCAAACAAACGGGACAAAATTCCCCACCCAACGAATTCACACACAACAAAACACCAACTCCCATCTGATCAGTCTTGGATCTACGCACACATACCCAGACGACATCTCCATCCAATAAAACACCCGCAAACATAAGACCCCCAAAGTGCTTTGCACTCAGAGACACCAATTCACCCACCCACAACGCTGCAAAAGAGGCCAAAGAAAAAGCAGTACCTGACTCATAAGGATCAAAACAAACTTCCGGAACAAAGGTCATAATCCTTTGTAATAAAGCATAAGTGATAGGCCTCCTAGCATCCTTCCCCACAGGTTCCCTCTTCCATTTCTTCAATACCTGCCTAATAACGAACATCTTAGTAACATCAGTGCAACAATTTCAACATAAACGCAATACCAGTCAAATCTTTCGCAACAGCATTCGCAAAAGAACCCATGCCACGCATCTGAGACAAATAATCCAAAGTGATCTCAAAATGTCGCTTATCATTCATGGGAAAAACCCCGCCTGCCAAATTCAACCCCTCAGCCCAGAACTTATTATGGCTCCGCCATGCACCTGGCACAATATAATTTTGGACTAGTTCTCTTCGACCAGGGCCCACAAGTGATCTGGGCAAAGCTCCCTTTCCCGCCATGCTCCTGGATGAAGCTCCCGAAAGTCCACCATCTGCAAACGAGATAAGGCATCCGCGGTTTTATTCTCAACATCGGGCACATGTGTAGCCCTAAACCAAATAGGCATTTGGTTCTGCGTTGCATGCAATGGAATAAGTAAAGCCAAAACCGGCAAAGATCCAGAAGACAAAGTGTTGACAACCTGCACCACCGCCATATTATCCGTCCAAAAATATATGCGATTATTCTACATCTTCGAACCCCACAATTCCACAGTGACCACAATGGGAAAAAGTTCTAGAAGTGTCAAATTCAGAGTCAGACCCATACGACGCCAGCCATCAGGCCAATGTGCAAAACCCCACTCCACACCAAAAATCACACTGAAACCAACACTGCCAGCAGCATCCGTGAACAACTGCAATTCAAAACTGGAAACCTCACCATTCTGACGAATCGCCCTACCATTGAATGACCGCAAAAAAGTCTTCCAAACATGCAAATCATCTTTCATACATTTAGTGACACGAATGAAATGATGCGAACGTGAAGTACCCCTAGCCATCAATGATAGGCACTAGAGAAAATGCATCCCATGGGGAAGATCCTGCAAGCAAAAACCAGTAATCCTGGGACTGAAGATGCTTCAGGGTAAACTTTTTTGCCACAACAAACTCATCAATGGTGGAAAGCAAAAGCGCAAGCTTGTCATCAGGCAGTTTGAAAATCATCTCTTGCGTATCAATTTTGATACCCAGAAATTACAAATTTGTGACAGGACCCTCTGTTTTGTCCTCCGCTATCAGGACACCAAATTCGGACATTAAAACTCTAAAGGTTTTTAACAAATAAGCACATATCCCCAAACCACTAGGACCTACAAGCAAAAAGTGGTCTAAGTAGTGAATAGCTGAGGAGATACCTTTCTTAAAATGAACCGTCCATTCCAAGAAAGTACCAAAAACATCAAAATAGTAACATGATATGGAACACCCCATAGGCAAACACATATCTACAAAGAAATGATCATCCAAATGACAACCCTACAAATGAAAACAGGCTGGATCAACAGGCAGTAAATGAAAACCCGATTCTATGTCCGACTTGGCAAGCAAGGCACCTACGCCCAACTCCCATACTAATCGCACAGCTACATCAAAAGACGTGTAAGACACTGTAGCATCATCCTTGGAAATCCCATCGTTGACTGAATCCCCACAAGGGAAGGAAAGGCGATGAATTAACCTAAACTTCCCAGACTCCTTTCTAAGGGACCAAGACAAGAGGGGAGACCCATAGATTAGAATAAGGCGGCTCGAAAAAGGTGCCTGCCATTCTGCCTAAATCAACTTCCGTCAGCACTTTTTCTCTTGCCACGACCATGTTTTCTTTCACCGATTTTAAATTGTCTGACAACAACAAAACTGAAGAAAATACATGAGGAATGAAAAATCTTCACTTGAAGCCAAGCTCTAGCAGCTCGGCCTCCCATCTCTTGGGATACCTGGTGAGCCACCGCTCCATCGCGAGAGTGCTCACCGGGGTTCTCCGCTGCAGAGGCAGGACCCACCTTGGAAGGCTGTTTCGTCAGAAACAGCGAAGCGCAGAATGAGCACCCCCGCAGACGGAACACCCATGACGAAACTTGCAAGAGGAATAGAACCTGCAAAGTCCCTCATTGTAGAGCCAACAGGCTCCAGTTGGGCGCTGAACCACAGCACCGGGTGCTGAACCTGAAACTGCGGCTCCTGCCTGAAAGGGCCGGGCCTGCTTCTGAGCCAAAATCAGCTGTAACCACACATATGTTGCCTTCGATGCTCAACCAATGTCAGGCGTCAAAGCCAACTGACGGCGGAATTCCTCATCATATCTCCACCAAGTTGCACCTCCGTGCAACTTGTGAGCACTGAATATAGTATCTATATACACAAATAGCTCGGCCCCTTTTTTCGGAAAACGTTGGCAAATGACATGAGCCAAGGTAGAAAAACCCTGGAGCCGATTGCCAAAGCTTTTCGCAACTTTCACCTTCTTTTCAGAACCTCGTTCGAAAACACGCTCCTTATCCACCATCACATGATCGACAGAAACCAAGGACCAAGTATCCACGATTTCATGTGACCATATCTTGTCCGTGACCACGGCCGACAGAGTACCTAAAGGAGCAACATCGCAAAACAATGAATAACGAAATGTCAAGCCATCCATGCTAGCCACACGCTCAGGCCCCCTGGCAATCTCAACGGGACCGAAGCTCTGCCTTTTGTACACAAACCATCCAACAAACTTTTCAATGCTGAAACTAGATCAACAGCAGATAAATCATCCTTCGCAAACCATGCATTAACACATGGAGACTCACTGGATAAGAGCGTCCCCCAACTTCCGATGGTGCTTCGACTGCAACCGTAGACGCAGGAACCACAGACAGATCCCCACCAGGTGGACAAGCTGAGATGACTTCTGGTGATGGAACAACTGAAGAAGAAAGCTGAACGCGTTGCTCACAATGACTCCTCCTGGTGTGTCTCCTTCCAGAGCGGCTGGGTGTACTAGCTGCAGATGAAGACTGTGACGGGGAAGATGCTGTACTGGACGAAACACTTCTACTCCGTGAACGGCGACAACTCTAATCCCGATAGCATAGTTGGCCATGACCGCCACGCCGATGTCCTCTAGTACCCCCATATAGAAGTTAGGCCCCCAGTTTGTGTCCCCATATAAAAGTTAGGCCCCCTTTATGTTCCCATATAGAAGTTTATGCCCCCAATATATACAGTGCACTCTGAAGATAGTGCCACAGTGCCCGCTGTAGATAGTGCCATAGTGCCCTCTGTAGATAGTGCCATAGTACCCGCTGTAGATAGCGCCACACAGCCCCCTGTAGATAGTGCAATACAACCCCCTGTAGATAGTGCCACACCCAACCCAATGTAGATAGTGCCACAATTCCCTCCTTAGATAGCGCCACAGTGCCCTCTGTTGATAGCGGCACACACAGCCACTGAAGATAATGCCACAGTGCCCTCTGTAGATAGTGTCACACAGCCCCCTGTAGATAGTGCCATACAACCCCCTGTAGATAGTGCCACACACATCCCCGTAACCCCTTCCCGACATTTGAAGTATCAATACGCCAAAGTCGGGTAGGGGAAGTATGGAGCGGGCTCACGGAGTGAACTCGCTTCATATGATGCGGGTGTCGGCAGTTTGTTACCACCGACACTTCAGAGTAACAAGCGGCAGCGCGCTCGGGCGCGATCCCGCTCATTTAATTAGTTAAATGCCGCGGTCAATAGCTATCGACCGCATTATTTAAATCGTTAGAAAGAAAAGGGAGACCCCCTCTAACAGCTCATCGCGCTAGGGGGACTAATAAAAAAAGTAAAAATTAGTTAAATAAAGT
Organism: Rhinoderma darwinii; assembly: GCF_050947455.1. Taxonomy (NCBI): domain Eukaryota; kingdom Metazoa; phylum Chordata; class Amphibia; order Anura; family Rhinodermatidae; genus Rhinoderma; species Rhinoderma darwinii. The sequence continues at coordinate 34,550,895 of NC_134687.1, read as the reverse complement.
GGTTTTTTTATGTAAAAAAATTAATATGTTAAAAGTTTAAAAAAAAAACCTTTTCCCATTTTCCCCCTAGAGCATAGTAAAAAAAAAAACATAATTGGTATCACCGCGTCTGTAAAAGTCTGAACTATTACAATATATCATTATTTAACCCGCACGGTGAACGCCGTAGAAAAAAATGAAAAATTGTAAACGCCAGAATCTCTATTTTTTGGTCACCTCATCTCCCACAAAAAATTAAATTAAAAGTGATCAAACCGTCGCATGTACACCAAAATGGTATTATTAAAAACTACAGCTTATCCCGCAAAAAATAAGCCCTCATACCGCTTAATCGACGGAAAAATAAAAAAATTATGGCTCTCGGAATTTGGCGACACAAAATAAATTTTCTTTTTTACACTTAGGTTTTTACTTGTAAAAGTAGTAAAATATAGAAAAAACTACATATATTTAGTATCGCCGTAATCGTATTGACCCACAGAATAAAGTTAATATGTTGCTTTAATTGCACAGTGAATTCCGTAAAAATGGCGTGCAAAAAACCATGGAGGAATCGCTGTTTTTTAAACTACAACTCGTCCCTCAAAAATCAAGCCCTCAAAGGACTATATCGGCGGAATGATAAAGCCGTTATGGATTTTGGAAGGTGGGGAGAAAAAAACGAAAATTAAAATCTGAAAATGGGCTGCGGCGGGAAGGGGTTAAAAAATAGTGCCACCCACACACCCTTGTAGATAGTGCCACAGACCCCCTTATAGATAGTGTCACACACACCCCCTTATAAGTAGTCCTACACACAACCCCCTATAGATAGCGCCACACCCACCTGTAAATAGCTCTACACCTCCCCCCCCCTTCCTGTTGCCGATGATCTGGCCAAGGATTCCTCTCCTGGAGGAGCATCTGACATTACTGTCCATATCTCCGGCCAGAGCATCGGCAACGCTCTGAGGGATTCAGCCCCTAGACAATGGCTTACTCTAGGAATGGAATCCCCGGCAAGAGCGTCGGCAATGATCTGGCCGGGGATTCCGGCTCCCGGAGAAGCCCCTATTGTCACTGTCCATATATAGATAGGGAAGTCAGGGGCTCCCTCTAGGAGCGGAATCTCCAGCCAGAGCGGAGGCAACGCTCTTGCCGGGGATTGTGCTCCTGGATGAGCCATGACGGCAGCGTAAAGCACCCGGTGGCCGAGTGGGCCACCCCAAGCCAGGCATGCATTAAACTTTTACGTCATTAACTTTTCAATAGCTTTTCATGACGTATACATCGAATGGATACCATAATAGCCTATGGGTGATGGATGTGACTGATACCATACAGTGGCATCCGTCACCCATAGGCTTTTATGGCATCCATATGACATATACATTAAAGGTAATGTGTCGCTAGAAAAACATTTTTTTTTTTTTTTAGTTAAACATTTAGTGTGTAGGTGATTAGACATTGTTCTAATTTTTTTATTTTTTTCACGAGTCAGGAAATATTATAAATTAGATTCTAATTTATAATATTTCCCAGTGCTAGTCACTAGAGGGAGCAATTCCCAAAATTGCAGCATTGCATGTGGTAAAGCAACCACATTGCTTTATGCTGCAAAATTTGAGAAAACTCACTCGCTCTAGTGAGCTCTCAGAATCCCCCCTCCTTTATCCTGGCTAGTGCCGGGATAAACTAGGGGATTGAACGGTCAAACCTCCTACACTGTGTGTCGCCATTTTTTGAGCTAACACACAGTGTAGTAGGTTAACATACAGTAGTAAACACACACTAAAACACAAACATACATAGAAATAACTTACCTGCTCCTGCCGCCGCCGCTCCCTCCGGTCCGTCCGCTCCGGCTGCTACCGCCGCTCCAAGTGCACAAGTCCGGAAGCCGCGACCGGAAGTAGTAATCTTACTGTCCGGCCGCGACTACCGGTCCACAGGAAAATGGTGCCGGACGTCGCACACTTCAACTTGGACTGTGTGGGAGCGGCGCATACGCCGTTCCCACACAGACGGCGTACAGCATAGTGGATGGAACGGGCCCCGTTCGCATTCACTATGGGATTGTATGTGCCGTATTCCATGTCTGTATGTGTTGTTAATCGACACATACAGAAATGGAAAAAAAAATGGCAGCCCCCATGGACAAGAAAAAGTGAAAAAATAAAAAAAAGCAGCGGCAGCAGACGGAGCGGATCGACCGGAGGGAGCGGCGGCGACTGGAGCAGGTAAGGGATTTCTATGTATGTTTGTGTTTCAGTGTGTGTTTACTACTGTATGTAAACCTACTACACTGTGTGTTAGCTCAAAAAATGGCAACACACAGTGTAGGAGGTTAGACCGTTCAAACCCCTCGTTTCTCCCGGCACTAGCCAGGATAAAGGAGGGGGGGATGCTGAGAGCTCACTAGAGCGAGGGCTTTTTACCCAATTTTGCAGCATAAAGCAATGTGGTTGCTTTACCACATGCAATGCTGCAATTTTGGGAATGGCTCCATCTAGTGGCCAGCAATGGGAAATATTATAAATTAGAATCCAATTGAATCCAATTTATAATATTTCCTGACTCGTGAAAAAAAAAAAAAAATTAGAACAATGTTTAATCACCTACACACTAATTGTTTAACTAAAAAAAAAAAAAACATGTTTTGCTGGCAACACATTCCCTTTAACCCCTTCCCGCCATTTCACGTACAGTTACGTGATGGGAGATGGCCTTTTCCCGCATCTCCACGTAACTCTACCTGATGGAGATGAAGCTGGCTCAGGAGCTGAGCCAGTGACATCACCGCCGGGTGACAGCTGTATGTTACAGCTGGCACCCTGAGGTATCGGCCAGGACCGGAGCTAGCCTCCGATCCGACCGATTAACCCCTCACATGCTGCGTTCAATAGAGATCGCAGCATGTGAGGAGTTTATAGCCACCGTCGCCCCAGCAACGTGATCGCTGGGTTGCCGGTGGCTGCAAATGCGATCGGAGGGGTAATACTTACCTCCCGGTCCGCCAGTAACGGAATCCTCCTATGCCTTGTCGTCGGCGGGGCCCAGGAGGCTTCCGGTACCATCGGCAAGATGGCGCCGGCTCAGCTTCCGGCTCAGAAGCTGAGCCGGCGTCATCAGCAGTGGGTGTCCGCTGTATGTTACAGCGGACACCCCGATCTATCGGCAGGAACCGGAGCTAGCTCCGATTCCTGGCATTAACCCCTTCAATGCAGCGATTCAATGCAATCCCTGCATCAAAGTGGTTTGTATGCAATCGGCAGCCTTGCCATGCGATGGCAAGGCTGGCGACTGCTACTATGGCAACAGGATGCCTAACAATGGCTTCCCATCTGCCATTACGTTAGCCGATTAGGCCCCGCCCAGAGGCGGAGCCTGATCGGCTTGCTGTCAGTGAACAACTGACAGTTCTAATACATTGCACTACATAGGTAGTGCAATGTATTAGAACATCAAACAAACAGTTGGACCTTCAAGTCCCCTAGTGGGACTAAAGAAAAGTGTAAAAAAAAGTGTAAAAAAAGTAAAAATAAAAGTTGTAAAAAATACAATAAAAGTTTCAAATAATAACACAAAACACAATTGCCCTTTTTGCCTTATCAAGTCATTTATTATTGAAAAAAATAATAAAGCCATACATATTTGGTATCGCTGCGACCGTAACGACCTGAACTATAAAAATATTATGTTATTTATTCCGCACAGTGAACGCCGTAAGAAAAATAACTAAAAAATACTGACATAATTGCTATTTTTTGGTCACTTTGTCTTCTAAAAATTGAAATAAAAAGTGATCAAAAAGTCGCATGTATCCAAAAATGGTACCTATAAAAACTATAACTCGTCTCGCTAAAAACAAGCCCTCATACAGCTCCGTCGACGAAAAATTTAAAACCGTTATGGCTCTCACAACATGGCGACAGAAAAAATCCATTCTCTTTACAAAAGTCATTTTATTGTGCAAAAAGTTGTAAAACATAAAATGTGCTATAAATGAGGTATTACCGGAATCGGATTGACCTGCAGAATAAAGCTAACATGTAATTTATAACGCGTGGTGAACGCTGTATAAAAAGAACTAAAAAAATATGCCAGAATTGCTGTTTTTTGGTCACCTTGCCTTTGATCAAAAAGTCGCATGTGCCCCAAAATGGTACCAATAATAACTACAGCTCGTCACACAAAAAAAAACAGCCCTCATACCGCTACGTCTATGAAAATATAAAATTAGTCAAGGCACCAATAAGCCAGGAAATAAAAATATGCAGTTGTGCCCGAGGGGAACGTTTCTTCTGTTTCAAGTGGCGAATTATCAAGGCCCCTAAAATTAGGGAACCAGGAAGGGGAGAGCCCAAACATATCTGCTGGAAGTGAGGGCGCCCGTATTATACCAGGACAACACTTTCCCAGCAAAATTCCCCAAACTTCAAAGGTGCGGAGTGTGGACCAAAAGAGGGATAAGTAAAGACCATTTATTAGTGCGACACCGGCCTGTGCAGAAAGGATTGTGTCACAGCATAACACACATCTATGGATTATTTTATTGTTATTTTTTACCCCACTATACCACCTGACTATGCCCCTTATATACTCCGCCCGCCTTACATGTACCCCCACATTATAAACGGAAACACCAGTAAGACTCAAAACAAAAACTACTACAAGCAAAATCCACGCTCCAAAAGCCAAATGGCGCTACCTCCATTCTGAACCCTACAGTGTGCCCAAACAGCAGTTTACTTCCACATATATGGCATCGCCATACCCGGGAGAACCCTTTTAACAATTTTTGGGGTGTGTGTCTCCAGTAGCACAAGCTGGGCGCCACATATTGGCATATCTATTGAAAAACCATTTTCACTCTGCAACATCGCGTGCACACCAATTTCTGCCAATCACCTGTGGGGTTAATATGCTCACTACACCCCTAGGTGAAAAACCTTGAGGGGTGTAGTTTCCAAAATGGGGTCACTTCTGGGTGGGATCCACTGTTTTGGTCCCACAGGGGCTTTGAAAATGCGACATAGCGACCAGAAACCAATCCAGAAAAATCTGTACTCCAAAAGCCAAATGGCGCTCCTTCCCTTCTGAGCCCTACTCTGTGCCTAAACAGCAGTTTATTACCACATATGTGGTATTGCCGTACACAGGAGAAGTTGCTTTACAAGTGTTGGGGTGCTTTTTTTCATTTATTTGTTGAGAATATGAAACATTTTCAGCTAAAACTACGTCTTATTGAAGAAAAAGGATTTTTTTTATTTTCACTGCCCAATTCTAATAAAATCTATGAAACACCTGTGGGGTCAAAATGCTCACTACACCCCTAGATGAATTCCTCAAGGGGTGTAGTTTCGTGAATCGAGTGACTTTTGGGGAGTTTCCACTGTACTGGTACCTTAGGAGCTTTGCAAAAGTGACATGGTGTCAAGAAACCAATCCAGCCAAATCTGTGCTCCAAAAGCCAAACGGCACTTCTTCTCTTCTGATCCTTGCCGTATGCCCAAACAGCAGTTTATGACCACAAATGGGGTATTGCCGTACTCCAGAGAAGTTGCTTTACAAATGTTGGGGTTCTTTTATTCCTTTATTTGTTGAGAAAATGAAAAATGTTGAGCTAAAGCTACGTCTTATTGGAAAAAAAAGGATTTTTTTTATCTTCACTGCCCAATTCTAATAAAATCTATGAAACCCCTGTGGGTTCAAAATGCTCACTACACCCCTAGATGGATTCTTCAAGGGTTGTAGTTTCCCAAATGGAGTAACTTTTTTGGCGTTTTCACTGTTTTGGTCCCTTAGGGGCTTTGCAAATGCGACGTGGTCTCCGCAAACCATTCCTGCTAAATTTGAGCTCCAAAAGCCAAATGGCGCTCTTTCCCTTCTAAGCTCCGCCGTGTGTCCAAACAGCCGTTTATGACCACATGCAGGGTATTGTTTTACTCGGGAGAAATTGCTTTACAAATGTTGTGGTGCATTTTCTCCTTTTAGTCCTTGTGGAAATTAGAAAAAATAAGCTAAACCTAAATTTTCTTTGAAAGAATGTAGATTTTCATTTTCACGGCCTACTTCCAATAATTTCTGCAAAAAACCTGCAGGGTCAAAATGCTCACTATACCCCTAGATAATTTCCTCAAGGGGTATAGTTTCCAAAATGGGGTCACTTTTGGGGGATTTCCACTGTTTTGGTGCCGCAAGAGCCTTTCAAACCCGACATGAAGCCTAAAATATTTTCTAATAAAAAGGAGGCCCCAAAATCCTCTAGTTGCTCCTTTGCTTCTGAGGCCGGTGCTTCAGTCAATAAGTGCACTAGGGCCACATGTGGGGTATTTCTAAAAACTGCAGAATCTGGCCAATAGATATTGAGTTGCATTTCTCTGGTAAAACTTTCTGTGTTACAAAAAAAATAGATGAAAAATGAATTTCTGCAAAAAAAAAAAGAAATTTGAACATTTCACATCTACTTTGCCTTAATTCCTGTGAAACATCTAAAGGGTTAAGAAACTTTCTAAATGCTGTTTTGAATACTTTGAGGGGTGAAGTTTTTAAAATGGGGTGAGTTATCGAGGGTTTCTAATATATAACGCCCTAAAATCCACTTCACAACTGAACTGGCCCCTGTAAAAATAGCCTTTTGAAATTTTCTTGAAAATGTGAGAAATTGCTGCTAAAGTTCTAAGCCTTGTGATGTCATAGAAAAATAAAAGGATGTTCAAAAAACGATGCCAATCTAAAGTAGACATATGGGGAATGTTAATTAGCAACAATTTTGTGTGGTATTACTATCTGTCTTACAAGCAGATACATATAAATTTAGAAAAAATGCAAATGTTTGCAATTTTTCGCTAAATTTTGGTGTTTTTCACAATTAAATACTTAATGTATCAAGCAAATTTTGCCAGTAACATAAAGTCCAATGTGTCACGAGAAAACAATCTCAGAATCGCTTGGATAGGTAAAAGCATTCCGGAGTTATTACCACATAAAGTGAAACATGTCAGATTTGAAAAAATTGGCTGTGTCCTGAAGGCCAAAACAGGCTGTGTCTTGAAGGGGTTAAGTAACCTTCATTTTACTCACTGCTCCAATGAATAGGATTCCCTTTATCTACAAGGTCTGATTTATTGAATGTAACTGGAGTGACTTTTTATTAACGTTTATCTACTGTATATACATTCTGTGTTTATCATTTATTAGAGTCAATTTGCATTGTCTATAAAAAGTATTTACCCCCTGGAGTGGATATAGAGGCTTATTTGACATTGATCAATGGTAAAAGATTCAAACTGGGAAAACAAATCTGTATTCTTTACAGTTATTGACCTTAAATAATAGAATGCAAAACTATTCAACCTTCTTTCAAGTGATTGCAGTATAAAAACACTTGTATCTGGAAACATAAGGATAAAAGAACACATCAAACAACTCAGTCCCTAATAAAATAAAGTCTTATTGACTAAAACCTAATGAAATAAAACTGTTATTATGACATAAAAATAAAGAGTCCAAAAGGGGTGAATACATTTTATACTTTTCATATGTAATATGAACATACACTATTATCCATACCTCCCAACTGTCCCGGATTCAGCAGGACAGTCCTTGATTTCGGGAGGTGTCCCGCTGTCCCGGACGGCTGGTGGTATGCCCCGGACTCCTGGTGTCAACTGTATCTGCATGGACATATATGGACAGTGATGTCAGGGGCTCCTCCTGGAGAAGAATCTCCGGCCACAGCGCGGCTGATGCTCTGGCTGGGGATTCTGCCTCTAGAGGGAGTCCCATTGGCTACATGGGAGGGGGGTAGCACTATCTACAGGGGGAGGTGACACACTATTTAAGGGGGTGTGGTACTATCTACATGGGCACTGTGGCACTATCTACATGGGCAATGTATGTGGGCATCTAAGGGGGCATTATATTGTATGGTGGCAGCTAAAGAGGCATTATACTGTATGGGGCATCTATGGGGGCATTATACTTTATCGGGGAAGCTGTAGGGGCATTTTACTGTATGGGCAGCTGTGGGGCATTATAGTATATGGTGGCAGCTATGGGGCATTATACTGTATTAGAGCAGCTACGGGACATTATACTGTATGGGGGGATCTGTGTGGACATTATGCTGTATCTATTATGCATCTATGGGGCAGTATACTGTATGGTGGCAGTTATGGCGGCATTATATTGTATGGGCCAGCTGTGGGGGCATTATACTGTATGGGGGCATCTATAGGGCAGTATACTGTATGGTGGCAGTTATGGGGGCATTATATTGTATGGGGCAGCTGTGGGGGCATTATACTGTATGGGGGCATCTGTGTGGGCATTATGCTGTATGGGGCAGTATACTGTATGGTGGCAGTTATGGGGGCATTATATTGTATGGGGCAGCTGTGGGGGCATTATATTGTATGGGGGCAACTATGGGGCATTATAGTGTATGGGGCAGCTATTTGATATTATACTGTGTGGGAGGCACTATGGGAGCATGATACTGTGTGGCCTGAACAAGGTGTGTATGGGCAAGGATTGGGCGGGATTAGAGACGTTGCATAAAAGGAAAAAACCTTGCGCTGCATCGGTTGTCCCTATTTGCTTTACTTGAGAGTTGGGAGGTATGTTATTGTCTATAGATTAAAGGGATTGTCCCACAAAACACAAATATCCCCTATCCACAAGATAGGAGATACATGTGTGATTCCTTGGTGTCCAACTGCTGGGACCACCAGCCATAAGGAGAACGGGGGACCTAAATTCCCCTGAAGTGCTCCATGAGAATGGAGCGCCTGTGCAAATTTGTGACCGGCGCACCATTAATTTCTATGGAGCTGCCGGACACAGGCCCCGGATGTCCCATAGAAATGAATAGAGCGCCGGTCAGGCATGCGCACAAGCGCTCCATTCTCATGGAGCACTTCAGGGGAATTTAGGTCCCCCGTTCTCCTTATTGCTGGGGGTCCTGTGGATGGGGGATACATGTGTTTTGTGGGACAACCCAAAAAGTTATCATGATGTTTTATTTCATACCTCTGAGGTTTTTATGTCTCCACTTCCATTTAATTGTCTCTGTAGCTTTCAAGGCCCAGCAGGACGGCCACAGGTACAAAAAGTGTAAAGCAATAGGTAAATGGTATTAAATAAATGTCAGAATTATGGGAATAGAGGTGGATTTTTTGGAATTAAAATTGAGACTTTATCATATAGGATGTTGTTCTTCGGATCTGTACATTCACACCTGAAGGATCTGAAACACAGATGGTAAATTTTGCCCTTCAAATAAGTAAAAAGGTATCACCAACTTTATACCAATACAAACATATACTGTATATAGTCACTTAAAGGGAATGTCTTTTATATATGTAATTTTAGTTGGATTAATTAGATGTAAGGGTATGTTCACACGGCAGCGTCCGTTACGGCTGAAATTACGGTGCTGTTTTAAGGAGAAAACAGCACCGTAATTTCATCCGTAATGGCACGTGCAGGCGTCTTTCGCTGCGTCCATTACGGACGTAATTGGAGCTGTTTTTCCATGGAGTCCATGGAAAACGGCTCCATTTACGTCTGAAGAAGTGACATGCACTTCTTTGACGCGGGCGTCTTTTTTACGCGCCGCCTTTTGACAGCTTTTGAACCGCATTTTCGGACGTAATTCGGGGCTAAAACGCCCGAATTACGTCCGTAAATAGTGTGTGTGTGAACCCAGCCTAAGACTTTAAAAGAGAAAAAATGGGGCAGATTTATTTCTGTCTGGGTCAAGAAAGTGTCGAAAAATGCGTACAATTTTGTTGCAAATTGGCATTTTTGCACCTCACTAGACACTTTTTAAAAGTGTTCCAAAAAGGGGGAGTGGCTTAAAATACCAATGTGCGCCAAAGAACTGGCACAAAATTCTGGCACAGAATAAGCCATATCCATAGTGGTATAAGGAAGAGAAAAGTGTCTAACATATCATGTAAGATTCGCCAAAATGATCATACACCGCTGTGATAAATTTGGCGCATTTTGTGCCTGCTGGTCTAACTTTTAGACAGTATTAGTAAATGTTGGCCATTGTGTTTTATTTTTTTTAAATGTTGCATGCCATTTATTTAAAAAAAAAAATTCATATTGAAGATACACCCTTCCTTCCTTCCTGTATTGTCTGTATAGACAGTTGAGCAGAGTGTGTGCGTCCAGGATCACCACTGTAGTTTTGATGCAGTTTTTGGCTCAGTTTTTTTTAGCCAATCAGAGGCGTCGACACAAAAGAAAGGCGACGCATCAGTCTTTTCTTCATACTTCCCCTTCCTTTTGGATCCACTTCTGGCTTTAGCTTAAAAAAACCGAGCCCAAAACTGCATTAAAACTATTTTGTGTGATCCTGGCCTTTTAGCGGTGAGTATTAAACCGTGAAATTTCGAGATTCTTTTTATGTGAATAGTTGCAAAAAATTTAAACCAAAAACAACACATTCCTTTTTTTTTTTTTTTTTAATATATGTTTATCATAAAATCCTGATTTAAATAATATGTTATTTTCTGATTTTATATTCCCTTTGAAAGCACTAAGAATGCCCTTGTGTGACCACCTCATCCTAAAGAGGGTTCTGATTGGATGTTGATGTTGAGCATTTATTGAGGAAACCTAAGGGCATGTTCACACATAGAGTAAATACTGCGGATTTTCTGCAACATATCGCATTCCGAAAAATCTGCAGCGTAATACAGTACCACAGAGTGGATGAGATTTGAACAAATCTTTTCCACGTGCTGCGTAAAAAAATAAGCTGAAAAAATGTTCATAAATTTACCTGCGGTGCGGTTGTTTTATTCGCAGGATGTGAATTTACGTTGTGGAATCGCTGGTTTTCTGTTGCAGATTTTCCCAATTGAACTCAATGGGGGAGGTAACAGGGGCGTAACTATGAAAGATCGGGCCCCATAGCAAAGTTTTGACTCGGCCCCCCTCCCCTGGGTGCCACATACAGGCCCCCCTTGCAGATAATGCCCCCCTGAAGATAGTGCCCCCTGTAGATTATACCATACATCCCCCTGTAGATAGTGCCATAAAGACCCCCCTGTAGATTGTCCCATACAGCCCCCTATGTAGATTGTGCTATACAGCCCCCCTGTAGATAGTGCCATAAAGACCCCCCTGTAGATTGTCCCATACAGCCCCCTATGTAGATTGTGCTATACAGCCCCCCTGTAGATAGTGTTACAGCCCCCTTGTAGATAGTGCCACCCATCCCGCCAGTAGATAGTGCCATATAACCACTCCCTGTAGACAGTGCCCCTGTAGATAGTGCCATACAGTCCCCCCTTGTAGATAGTGCCATACAGCCCCCCTTGTAGATAGTGATATACAGCCCCCCTTGTAGATAGTGCCATACAGCCCCCCTTGTAGATAGCAACCCTTCTCCTCGCCCTTTTAGATAGTGCCATACAGCCTCCCATTTTAGATAGTGCCATACAGCCCCCCTTTTAAATATTGCCCCCCCACCTTGTAGATAGCGCCATACAGCCCCCCCTTGTGGATAGCGCCCCCACACCCCCTTGTAGTTAGCTCCTCCCAAATAAATAAAACAAAAAAATATATACTCACCTAGGCCCCATTCCTGCGACAAATGGAGCTGCTCCACAGCATCCTCAACGCCGACGGGATCCTTGCGTAGGCCAGCGTGATCTGGTGACTTCATCAAGCCGGCCTGTGCAGGGATCCTGTCCCTGCGCATGATAGGCTGCAGGCCGGACGTGGCCTGTAGCCTAGTAAATGGCAGAGCAGGGAGATACTTCCCTGCTCTGCCATAGTGTTCAATAGTATCTGCGTCATAAGGACGCAGATACTATTGAATGTAGCTTTGCTACCGCTGTAGCCGCCATAGCGCCTCATGCCACAGGCCCCGTAGCAGCCGCTACGGTTGCTACGGCGGTAGTTACGCCACTGGGAGGAAAAACCCGCAACAAATTGCAAATTTTTGCGGCGGAATTTGGTGCAGTTTTTCAGCTGGAATTCCCTGCGGTGTCCAAGGCAGATATGCTCTGTACTTTTACGCAGCATATCCGCCCTGTGTGATCATACCATAAAAGAGATTATCTTAGTGCATTTGTAACCACTAAATGAAACCATCTAATGTTTCTTAGATCTGTATCAGGGATAAAAAGGCTTACAGGGGTTGTCCACGCACGGACAACTGATGACCTATCCACAGGATAGGACAACCGTATATGAGTGGTGGGGGTCCGACACCCGGACCCCGCACCGAATAGCTTCTCCAGCTGTCTCCGGGCGCTGGATTTTATGCAGGGTATGCAGTATGGAAGCAGATGGCTCCGTACATTGCACAGCGGCCGTGCTGCAGAACAGCAACTCTATTCCGATTGACTCGAATAGAAGCAGAACTGCAGTACTGCAGCTCGGCCACTATTCCGTAAACCGGAGCCAACTGCTTTGAGATTAGACATCCAGTGCCTGGAGGCAGCCGAGCAGCTGATGGATGCGGGGTCCGGGTGTCGGACCCGCACCGATCATATACTGGGTTGATCCCTAACCTGTAAGTCCTTCTACCAAGTCTAAAGTCTACAAATAATGAATTACCTTGGAGTCCCTAGTTTACAAAAAGACACAGAACTTTTTCTCTTTATATTTCTTGTTTTAATCACCCTTGGAGATGGTATAATCCAGGCACCGGTTACCAACCAAAACTTTCCATGGAAGAATCCTACTCACTTTTCGTGTATTTCAAAGTTTTAAGTCAATTTCCAAATGTAGGCATAATATATACAATTGTCCAATGAGCCATATCTAAACCCCAGTACAGGTGAACATGTGATAGTTTAGGCGGTAGTACCCATATGGGTAGACTCAGCAAAGGGACCTACAGCGTAAATCCAGCAGTGATGCCCCTGAGGAACAACTTAAAGCTGCTCTGTTCTCCCACACTATGCCCACTGCTGGCAAATCAGCAGTGGTACCTATACCTATGTGGTTTCCCTCAGCTATGGGGCCTATGGAGTAAATCCAGCAGTGATACCCATAAGGTTAGCTAAGTAGACTGATTCTTAGCTGCCCAATACCACCACACTGTGCCCACATCTGGCAATGATGAAGCCAAATTTGAGCATCCCGCATGTCAATTCAGATGGTTTTAGGGATGTAGCAAGCAGAAAACACATTTCGGCATTTGTTGTTAGCACCTGGCTACCAAGGGCAAGGATTGTTCCAAGACCTGTTACCATCTGTTATTTTCTACTTGCCATTCATATCTATCCTACGTTTTCCTATTGGGATTTTCAAGTCGGGAGATCGTTCATATTCTGGTAAAAAAAACATCCTTATCTTATGTTTGATACCAATGACTCTAACAACAAAAATATGAATGACGCCAATCAAGTTTTGGGATTTTGTTTCCATTTAAAGAGGCTCTGTCACCAGATTATTAGTGCCCTCTCTCCTACATAATGTGATCGGCGCTGTAATGTAGATAACAACAGTGGTTTTTATTTTGAAAAACGATCGTTTTGGAGCAAGTTATGATCAATTTTAGATTTATGCTAATTAGTTCTTAATGATCAACTGGGCGTTTTTGTACTTTTTACCAAGTGGGCGTTGTAAAGAGAAGTGTATGGCGCTGACCAATCAGTGACCAATCAGAATCATACACTTCTCTCCATTCATGCACAGTTTCATTGCACAGCATGTTCTCGTGAGATCACGCTGTGACAGGACTTCCTCCCACAGGTTCTTCACCGAAGCCATGGAAGACTGAACAGACATCGCCTCCAACCTCTGCAGATTCGGATAAACGTCCTGGCACGGCTGGAGGCGATGTCTGTTGACTCTTCCATCGCTCCGGTGAAGGACCTGTGGGAGGAAGTCCCATCACAGCATGATCTCGTGAGATCACGCTGCGCAGTGAAACAAGCTGGGCTGGAATGAAGAGAAGTGTATGATGCTGATTGGTCACTGATTGGTCAGCGTCATACACTCCTCTGTACAACGGCCATTTTTTAGCAAGTTATGAACAATTTTACATTTATGCTAATTAGTTTCTTAATAGACAACTGGGCGTTTACCTTTTTACCAACTGGGCGTTGGTAAAAAAGTAAACGCCCAGTTGTCTATTAAGAAACTAATTAGCATAAATGTAAAATTGTTCATAACTTGCTCAAAAATGATCGTTTTTCAAAGAGCCTCTTTAAACATCAATTATACTGCATTGCAGACACGGTTGTGTAGCTGATGAATTATGCTGTAGTATTAAAGCGCGCTACCAATGATTTCTCTTTCTGAAGATATAACAGACCTGAAAAATAAAGCATTAAATCGTACCAGTGTTTTGACATTTTTGTAGTTCCAGCTTCTGTTGCTGGGAGACGAAGGAAAGAATGGAAAGTTGGCAGCCATAGGAAGTCATTGGCATGAAGGGGTTAAAAACGTTTCTGCCTTATATGCACTTCTTTCAACCCCTTCATTATTTTTTTGTTGTGTTTATATAGACGCCTGCTCTCGGTTCAGTGATATTTACCATCCTGAAAGGCTGTAATTGGTGCTTCGCCATACTTGTATAGGATGATATTCCAGAACGACTGCGTCCTACCCGTCATCCGTTCTTCCCATTCATTGACCAAAACAAAGTGCAGCTGGTGCAGAGATGACGCTCTATGTGGGTGTTTGTGTCAAGCATTATGGAGGAAGAGCGAAGCACAGGCATTGGAAATGTTCTGGTCCGCTCTTCCAAAAATAGTGTTAGAACAATGCCCAGCTCCATAGGCCTGATAACGTATTTCCTTTTCGGTATATGCAGAACTTTCCTTTCTGAGATAACGAATATGTAGAATCTGCAAAATGTGAAAATGACTTTACTTTATGAACCCGACAAGAAAGTTTGTGTTCAAGCCTATTATGGCGCAGGGTTTTGCCACCCAGAACCAAAGGACCTGGTGTTTTTACCCCCTCTACCTCAATGACCCTCTGGTCAATTCCCCACCCCCTTGTTTTCTAAAAATGCGGTTCCTCTGGAGAGGAGAGTCTTGCATAGGCTACTATAGGAGAAGAGAGAAGATGTTTATGCCAAATTCCATGGTGGATCATGGAATAAAAGGCTTTTCTATTTTTTCCCCACTTATGCTAGATCCTATAGTGCGAGGGGGCTGCCATGTGGGCCGTTTCTTTGTATACAATTTAGGCTGGCATAGCCATAGAAGCACCATGCACAAGGTACTGTACACAGAAAAGGAGACAGCCTGAAAAGAAGCCTAAAATTTCTCTAACTTCCTGGCCTCAGTTAGGGTATGTGCACACACACTAATTACGTCCGTAATTGACGGACGTATTTCGGCCGCAAGTACCGGACCGAACACAGTTCAGGGAGCCGGGCTCCTAGCATCATACTTATGTACGATGCTAGGAGTCCCTGCCTCGCTGCCGGACAACTGTCCCGTACTAAAAACATGATTACAGTACAGGACAGTTGTCCTGCAGCGAGGCAGGGACTCCTAGCGTCGTACATAACTATGATGCTAGGAGCCCGGCTCCCTGCACTGTGTTCGGTCCGGGACTTGCGGCCAAAATACGTCCGTCAATTACGGACGTAATTAGTGTGTGTGCACATACCCTTAAAGTGAGAAGAGCAGCTCTGAAGCACAAACTGCTGCTCTGAATACTGTGTAAAGAGAAAAATTTCTGACCACAATATTATTCTACAATGGGTAGAGATGCATTTTGAACAATGTTTTCAATCATTGCTCCAGAAGTCATTTTCACCCAGTATATACATTTTTTATAATGGCAGTATGCATGAATAAAATAATAAAAATAATTTTTTTTTATAGCATTGTTAATCTCAATAAATTCTTGTGTGGGTCATTGCAAGTACAGGGATACCTAATATGTTTTTGTTGTTTTTTGTTTTTTTACTGTTTATTGACATCTATTAAATAAAAAAGACTTACGGTACTTAAAAAAAATAAAATAGTGTTTATTTTATTGTAAAAAAAAGTTTTCAGTCTCATTTGGTTATTACGTCTATATGACAGTACAATATTGCCTGTGTATTTAAAATGGGCCAGGACTGTCAGTATTTAAAGAGGACCTGTCACCTCCCCTGACGTTCCTATTTTAGTAAATACTTGTATTTCCTGTGAAATAACAATACTAAAACATATTTTCTTATAACTCTGTGTTGTGCCGTTCCTCTGTTATTCCTCCTAGAAATTCATGAATAAATTAACAACTGGGTGTTACCATTTCTCTTGTCAACGGGGCGTGTCCCTGCACAGTCTGCCTCTTTGAGCGCTGATTGGACATTTTCAGTCTCTAATTTATTCCTAAATTTCTAGGAGGAATAATAGAGGAACAACCCAACATAGAGTTATAAGAAAATAGGTTCCAGAATTGTTATTCATGAGGAATACAAGTATTTACTAAAAAGGCACATGTCAGCCCGGCGATCGTGATTCCAGCCCCCTCCCTTTGTCTGCACCTGGATCAGTACTGGGAGATAAAACATAGTATAAACCTAGTCTCAAGCCTGCAGAACATGAACAGAAAAGAAATAAAATTGATTCTAACTTTTCATCTAAAATTCTATTTGAATTTCACAAAAATGTTTCTATCTTTATTGTTGTATAGAGAGCCCATATTATCCTCGCAATGCTACAATACAGTATTTAGAAATGTGCACTGCGTATGTTCCACCATCTGTGCAAGTAGAAATACCAGAAGGTGCTCAAGATTCCAGTTGGCAGAAATAATTACTGTGCATGCAGGGAGACAATCGTGTTGATTAACTCATAAATGCGATGAAAAAAAACTTTTTTTTCTGCAATTAGGTTAAAGTGGTTGTCTATTTGTCTATTAGGGCATATGGTTGTTATAGAGGGGGAGTCCATGGGCAGTCATTTATCCGAAATGTCTGGCTGGCTGCAGCTTCCCCTGGCACAATCACCTGTTTGCTGGGTGTTACAGAAGCCGGACATGTGGCGATCAGCTCCCATGTGAGGTAGTGAGACAACCTCTTTAAAGGGAATGTGTCGCTAGAATTTATTTTTATTTTTTTAGTTAAACAGTTAGTGTATAAATGATTAAACATTGTTCTAATTTATAACATTTCTCTGTGCTGGTCACTAGAGGGAGCAATTCCCAAAATTGCAGCATTGGCATGTGGTAAAGCAACCACATTGCTTTATGCTGCAAAATTTGAGAAGACACACTCGCTCTAGCGTCCTCAAACAATCCCCCCTCCTTTATCCTGGCTAGTGCCAGGAGAAAGGAGGGGATTGAATATTCAAACCTCCTACACTGTGTGTCGCCATTTTTTGAGCGAATACACAGTGTAGTAGGTTAACATACAGTTGTAAACACACAGTAAAACACGAACAAACACGGACATAACTTACCTGCTCCTGCCGCCGCCGCTCTCGTCCGTCCGTCCGCTCCGTCTGCTCCCTCCGCTCCTAGTGCTTGCTTCAGAACACATGTCCGGGAGCCGCGACCGGAAGTAGTAATCTTACTGTCCGGCCGCGGCTTCTGGTCCACAAGAAAATGGCGCCGGATGTCGCTCAGCTGAAGACCTTCCATTTGGACTGTGTGGGAGTGGCGCATGCGCCGTTCCCACACAGACGGCGTACAGCATAGTGGATGTAACGGCTCCCGTTCGCATTCTCTATGGGGATGTATGTGCTGTATTCCATGTCTGTATGTGTCGTTAATCGACACATACAGAGATGAAAAAAAAAATGGCAGCCCCCATAGACAAGAAAAAGTTAGAAAATAAAAAAAGTAAAACACAAACACACAAATAAATAAAACATTTTTTAATAAAACACTAAAAGCAAATTGATATAAAAAAATAAATTTTCGCGACACCCGTCCTTTAAAGGGAACTTGCTATCACTTATACAGCCGCTAAATCACCGCCATAGCGTTATACAGGATGCTAATAGGTTTCTATAGATGTCACTCTCTAAAATGTCCCTTATGGCATAAATGAAAAAATAAAGTTATAAAAAAGCACACGCTTCCTGTGAAGAGTCATGAGGCGGTTTCGGTCTCCTCAGGAGTCATTCAGTGCTGGCTCGATTGGCATCCCACAGGCTGAGAGCTCCAGCGGCACCACGAGCAGTGCGCAGTTGGAGGCCGGGACAAGTATATAAAACATTTTAAAAAGTCCCACACGGGTCTCTTAGGACTTTATGGGGGACAAAATGGCTAACATTTACTATGCAGTTTACACCAGTTCTTGGCATAATTGTGGCACAAAAAAAAAATCGCAAATCATGGTGCGTGACAAATTTACGCAAAAAAGAGCAACTTTTCACATCACTCAACAAATTTGTGATGAGAAAAGTGGGTGTGGTCTTCAAGGAGACATAGTTTTAGCCAAATTTATTGAGAAGTTAGCCAGAAAATGGTGCAAATTTTGGTGGATTTTTATACCGGCTCATAGTAGGCGTAAATTTGATTTTATGACTAAATGCACCAAATTTATTAAGAGCCGTTTACCTTTTAATAAATCTGCCACAAATCACTGAAAAAAACTCCTTTAATTAGTAAATGTGTAAAAAAACTAAAATAAGGACAAGTAAAAAATCAACAAAGAACGTCACCGCTAGACAAACCACAGCGGTAGCACTTCACTGACCAAAAAATCATGCATTTTGCAGCCTCGAAAAAAAACACGTTTTCATCCATATGGCATTCGCATCACCTACGTATATGATCAATTTACCTTCATTTATTTTGAACACATAAACTGTGTCTCCCTGCATTGCCCTATGTAGAAATCAGTGACAACAGAAAAACCAATGGTCAACAGATCACAATTGCCTGTAATCTGTGTATGGAAATGCAGGAAAGACCCAGGTTGTGTCTCCCCTGCACTCTAGTGGATCACTGTGTCCTGCTAATCTGATAGAAGAATAACTTCTGTGAATGTGATTGGTTACAGCATAAAACATGTTGGAGTATCTCTAGTACATGGTCCTAGTTTCTATATCTAGAACGCAGCAGGCGAGTGATATAAGCAGGGAAACATTTTGGTATTGTGAGGAATTTGTAAAGGATTTGCAGGGAGATAGATTCTGTTCTTCCTCCCAAATATTTTTATATTCATTACCATTCACAATAGCGTCACCAGCCCCATTACTGTCATCGCTCTCATACAAAACAGCCCACAGCTGCCTCACATTTTCCATTATTCAAATAAACTCTGCTCCAGATAATTGCAGACTAAGAACAGTTCGCGGGTGAACGTCAAGTGCAGAAATCCTCATTTCTAAGGGTCTTTGTGTGGCAAACATTACAGCTCAAGTGGTCCCGTTGTCCCCAATGGCGATCACTATGTATCCAAGATCAAATCTCAGTGCTTTCCATGCTTAGTGCTGTGTTATACCTATGGGGGTGTAGAGACTGTAGTCGCACCCGGACCCCCAAAATCCTCTATATAAGTGGGCAGCAGTATTATAAAGGGACAGTGTAGACCATCCGACTAGGAAACGGCGATCAGATGCCCATCTGGCCACCCGATCACATCAATATTAAAATACATGGCGAAAAAGATCTCTATGGGAAATCCCAGTGAGGTTATTACTGTATGAGGCTGTCACAGCGCGGGGTGTGGACCCACTGGGCCGTACCACGTAGCGGGATAGCAGTTGGCCAAACAGGTACAATGAAATGTCTATAGTCCAGAAAGGGTACCTGAGGCAATGTAGACAGTAGCGATAAATTCAGGCTAAGATGAGGCTCCGATAGTAGACAGACACCCAGCGGGGTGCGACACACTAGATGCAGCGGAGGATACAACACGACTCCAACTCTTAACGGCACAGAGGCACGGTAGCAAGGGATACAGGGTACAGGCAGCAGGAACAGGTAACACTGGGAACTGGAAAACACTAGGAGACCATTTGCAAAGACAAACTTTAGGTAACACAACAATGCTCAGGCAATGATCAAGAGGGCAGAGCCCCTTTTATAGTCCAGCAGCATTCTGGGCTAATTGCAGATATTCTGAAAATGCGGGAGACAGTCTCTGAACCAGGAAGTGAGTGCCGGCGTCTCTCAGGAGGGAGATGCCGCCGAGAACTCACACGTCCATGGCCGCAGCCGTCAGAGGGTAAATCAGAACAACGGTCCGCGGCCATAGACGTTACAGTATCCCCTCTCTTATGCCCCCTCTTCTTGGGGCTAGAGCGGGAGAGAAACTTCTTTACGAGGAAAGGGGCATCGATGTTCTCCTCTGGCTCCCAAGACCTCTCCTCAGGGCCAAATCCCCTCCAATCCACCAAATAAAACGTCCTTCCTCCCACTTTCTTGGTGGCCAGGATCTCCCTCACTTCGAAAGTCCCTGACGAGCCGCCAAGAGCCACTGCGGAACTAGGAGTCCTGGAGTAGCGGTTCAGGACCATGGGCTTCAGCAGGGAGACATGGAAGGAGTTAGGGATCTTGAGGGTAGGAGACAGCCGAAGCTTGAAAGACACAGGATTAATTTTGCAGCAGAATCTCGAAGGGTCCGAGGAACCTGGGGGCAAATTTACAAGACGGCACCCTCAGCCGGATATTCTTGGAAGACAGCCAGACCTTCGTACCTGGAAGAAACTGGGGAGGCTCTCGTCTTCTAGTGTCCGCCTTTCTCTTCATGCGGTCCACCGCCAGCAGAATAGAAGATCGGGTCTGTTGCCATATCTGCAGAAAATCCCTGAAGGTAGAGTCAGCTGCAGGCACCTGGGACATAGTAGAGACAGGAAAAGGTATTCGTGGATGTTGGCCGTAGACAATGAAGAACGGACTGGAAGTGGTGGACTCACTAGTATGGTTGTTATAGGAGAACTCAGCCCACGGAAGCAGCTGCACCCAGTTATCATGCCGCCTGGAGACAAAGTGCCGCAGATAGTTCTCCATAATCTGTTTAACCCTCTCGACTTGACCATTGGACTGAGGATGGTAGGCCGAGGAGAAGTCCAACTTTACTCCAAGGAGACCGCAGAGTGCTCTCCAGAACTTCGAGGTGAACTGGACCCCTCGATCCGAGACAATATGCAGAGGCAAGCCGTGCAGACGGAATATGTGTTGGTCGAAGAGATCGGCCAGTCGGGAGGCAGAAGGAAGACCAGTCAGTGGAACAAAATGAGCCATCTTGGAAAATCGATCCACCACCACCCAGACCACACTGCACCCAGCTGAGAGAGGCAGATCTGTGACAAAGTCCATTGCAATATGTCACCAGGGAGCATCAGGCACAGGCAGCAGTGGTTGGAGCAGACCAGCTGGTCTGGAGTGGGTAACTTTATTTGTTGCGCACAACCTACAGTAGGAGACAAAATCTGTGACGTCTTTGGGCAGCGTGGGCCACCAGAACTGATGGGCAATTAGGTCTCGGGTCTTACGGGCACCCGCGTGACCTGCCAGCTTGGAACTGTGTCCCCAGCGAAGGATTCTTCCTCTGTCTGCCAGACATACAAAGGTCCTTCCCGGAGGAATGTCTCTAACTTGCAGAGGGTTGACAGAGATGATACAGGAAGGGTCAATGATATTCTGTGGGGGCTCCACAGTGTCCTCTGTCTCAAACAACCTAGACAAGGCATCGGCCCTCACATTCTTGTCGGCAGGTCGGTAGTGGAGTTCGAACTGGAACCGAGCAAAGAACAGTGACCACCTGGCTTGACGAGGATTCAGCCGTTGAGCCGCCTGAAGATAGGTGAGGTTCTTATGGTCCGTGAAGACCAGGATTGGATGAGCTGCGCCTTCTAGTAGGTGTCTCCACTCCTGCAGGGCCAGCTTGATGGCCAGTAACTCCCGATCCCCAATCGAGCAGTTGCGCTCTACGGGAGAAAAAAGCTTAAAGTAGTAGCCACATACCACAGACTTGCCTTTGGAACCTCTCTGGAACAGAAGTGCGCCAGCACCAACAGAGGAGGCGTACACCTCCAACGAAAACTGTAGGGTTACATCAGGATGATGAAGAATTGAGGCTGACGTGAAGGCCTTCTTTAAGCTCTTGAACGCAGCCTCTGCTTCTGGAGTCCACTTTTTGGTGATGGTAGAGATGGGAGCAGTCAATGAGGAGAAGTTGGGAATGAACAGCCAGTAGAAGTTGGCAAATCCCAGGAAGCGCTGTATGGCCCTTAAAGGGAATGTGTTGCTAGAAAAACATGTTTGTTTTTTTTAAATTAAACATTTAGTGTGTGGGTGATTAAACATTGTTCAAATTTTTTTTATTTTTTTCACGAGTCAGGAAATATTATAAATTAATTCTAATTTATAATATTTCCCATTTCTGGTCACTAGATGCAGCTATTCCCAAAATTGCAGCATTGCAAAATTGGGTAAAAAGCCCTCGCTCTAGTGAGCTCTCAGCATCCCCCCCCTCCTTTATCCTGGCTAGTGCCGGGATAAACGAGGGGTTTGAACGGTGTAACCTCCTACACTGTGTGTCGCCATTTTTGGAGCTAACACACAGTGTAGTAGGTTTACATACAGTAGTAAACACACACAAACACGAACATACATTGAAATCTCTTACCTGCTCCTGCCGCCGCGGCTCCCTCCGGCCCGTCCGCTCCGTCTGCTGCCGCTGGTCCAAGTGCACAAGTCCGGAAGCCGCGACCGGAAGTAGTAATATTACTGTCCGGCCGCGACTTCCGGTCCACAGGAAAATGGCGCCGGACGGCGCCAATTTCAAATTGGACTGTGTGGGAGCGGCGCATGCGCAGTTCCCACACAGACGCCGTACACACAAGTGAATGGGACGGGAGCCGTTCGCAGTCCCTATGGGACTGTGGCTGCCGTATTCCATGTCTGTATGTGTCGTTAATCGACACATACAGAAATGGAACAAAAAATGGCAGCCCCCATAGGGAAGAAAAAGTGTAAAAATAAGAAAAAGTAAAACACAAACACACAAATAAATATAAACGTTTTTAATAATGCACTAACATCTTTAACATATAAAAAAATAATTTGTGATGACACTGTTCCTTTAAGCCTTGAGGGCGTGGCCATTCCAGGACAGCCTTTACCTTCTCAGGATCCATTTTGAGACCCTGATCGGAGATGATATAGCCCAGGAAGGGTAGAGACTTTCTTTCAAACACGCACTTCTCCAGCTTGGCATATAGGTGATTCTCCCTTAATCGAAACAACACTTGGCGAACATGTCTTTGATGAGTTACAGGATTTGGGGGAAAAAAATCAAAATGTCATCGAGATACACTACAACACAGACATAGGGGAGATCACGGAAAATATCATTGACGAATTCTTGCAAAAACGCGGGGGCGTTACACAGGCCGAAGTGCCCATCATGTGTATTAAATGCAGTCTTCCACTCGTCACCCTGACGAATCTGGATTAGATTGTAAGCCCCCCGCAGGTCTAGTTTAGAAAAAAAAATTGCCCCCCGTATGCGATCAAACAGTTCGGAGATCAAAGGCAATGGGTATTTGTTCTTTACCGTGATCTGGTTGAGACCCCGGTAGTCAATGCAGGGTTGGAGGGAACCGTCTTTCTTTTTGACAAAGCAAAACCCCGCCCCAGCCGGGGATGAGGATTTGTGTATGAAGCCCCTCCCTAGATTCTTCTTTTTTTTATTTATTTTTTTTATAAATTCTTTTATTTTGATTTTGTAGTATACAGATGTACAGGCAGTCATACAAAAATCTTCAGAACACACATCAATATGGTATTGACATCGGCCTCAGGCCCGTTACACAAAGTGCAGAAATTCAGTGAGAACAAAAACAAGTGCATTATCTCTCGGGATGGTCGTGGAAAACCCGCAGCGGTGCTTAAGACTGCATTTGTAGTACTGAGAAATAATGAGGAAGGAAAGAATATTACAAGGACAGAAGAGAAAGGAGGGGAAGGATAGACATGGAGCTGACCTACTTGTGCCTAGGGAGGGGAACCCGGGGCCATGATTACCTTGTATTCCTCGGAGGACTGAAACCTGATCCATTCCCGCCATGTTTTGAGGAAGGATGAATGGGACCCTTTCATCGATGCTGTGAGGTCCTGCATTCTCATAATCTCCTGGATCTTGTGACACCACATGCCAACCGACGGGGGACAGGTCTGTCTCCACAACGTCGGTACGCACGCTCTCGCAGCGTTCACCAAGTGGCGCACGACTGAGCGCTTATACATGGACAGAGGTATCTCACACAGATGGAGCAGAAATAAGTCCGGTGATCTTGGAAGGGGAAAATCCGTAAATTTAGAGGAAATGCGCCACACCTCAGACCAAAATTCAGCCAAGAGTGGACAGTCCCAAAAAATATGTAAGATTGTACCCACATGGTTCCCAGATCTCCAGCACAGAGGTGAGACCGCCGGGAACATAGCATTCAATCTGGAAGGTACCCTATACCAGCGTGACAGAATTTTAAACCCTGCCTCTTGATATCTACTGGCCATTGAGGACTTGTGTGTTATAGAGAACAGACGATCCCGCTGTTCAGGAGTGAATGAGAGCCGCAAATCCTGTTCTCAGCTAAGCAGATAGGAAGGGATGCACTGGTTAGAGGGCGAAACAAGTAGCCTGTATAGTTTGGACAGCGAGTGTCGCACCGTGCCCGTGCCTGTGCAAAGTAGTTCAAACGGGGAGTTATCACGTGCATACGCCGCCGGGTTGGGTAAGCTCACCAGGAAGTGTCGTAGCTGGGTGACCTGCCATGTAGAAAAGGAGACAGGATCTGTCAGGGACTGTAGCTGCGCTCCCGACATCCAACTCTCCTCCTGCAAGAAGTGTGTAGCACGTCCCTGACCCGCCCTCAGCCGTTTCAGGAAGGGGCCTCCTTCCCGCCCCGGCGGAAAGGCAGGGTTACCCAAGATCGGGTACTGGGGAGAGGGGAACGGGGAGATCTCTGCCCTAGGGAATATCCGTGCCGCAACTGTTAGGGTGGGCCCGATCGTCGGGTGTGTCCGTGCTGCCAGGGGAATTTGGTTACCCGACCATGGTAAAGTCTGCAGGGGGACTGTTAAGAATGCTTGTTCCATAGACACCCAATCCTTAATCTCATTATGTCTGCACCAGTCTAGGATTCGTGCCAGGTGGGAGGCATGATGGTAGGAAATAAAGTCTGGAAGACCCACACCCCCTTCCCACTTTGTACGAAAGAGCATGGAGCGGGCAATACGTGCAGGTTTCCCGGCCCAGATAAATTTGTGTAGGAGAGACAACAAAGATTGAAAAAACAGGCGTGGGATGTGTATCGGGAGGGCCTGAAAAAGGTATAGTATCCGCGGCAAAATATTCATTCTGAAAATTGCGCACCTCCCAAACCAGGTGAAGGTACCAGAAGTCCACGAGTCCAAGTCCCCTTTTACCCGTTGAAGCAACGGAGGGAAGTTCACCGCGTAAAGGCGTGTAAAGTCCCCGGGGAGCTGCACCCCTAGATATTTGAGGGAGTCTCTTGCCCATTTGAATGGAAAGGACTCTGACAGATCGTCGACCAGATTGTGCGGCAACGAAATGTTGAGAGCTTCGGACTTCTGGTAGTTGACCTTAAAGTTGGACAGTTGCGAATATCTATTTAGTTCCGCCATTAGGTTAGGTAAGGAAATCCGGGGTGACGTGAGGAAAAAGAGCAAATCGTCTGCATAGGCCGCGACCTTATGGACCCGTTCGCCCAGGGTTATGCCCGCAATGTCAGGGTTAGATCGAATATGGCACAAAAAGGGCTCCAAACATAAAACGAAAATTAATGGAGACAAAGGGCAGCCCTGTCTTGTGCCATTGGTGATTGCAAATGCTGGGGCGTAATATCCGTTAACCCTAACCTGCGCCGACAGAGACGAGTAGAGACCTGAAATCCAATCTATCATGTGTGCTCCTAAGCCCACGTGTCGCATGGTAGCCTGCATAAAGTCCCAATTACCTCTGTCGAATGCCTTTTCGGCATCCGTTGACAGAAAGCAAGTGGGAGTGGTGGTAGTAGCTGCTTGGTACATTAAGTTAATTGCTCGAGTGGTATTATCCCGAGCCTCCCGCGATGGCATAAAGCCCACCTGGTCTTTATGAATCACATTATGCAAGAGCGGAGTCAGCCTCTGTGCCAGAATCTTAGCAAAGAGTTTCAAATCTACATTCAGTAGCGAAATGGGACGATAATTCTGGCACAGGGAGGAGTCCTTCCCTTCCTTCGGTATGACCGTAATGTGGGCCCTCAAAGTGTCACGGGGAATGACCCCCCCTTCCGTGATAGAATTGAATGCCTGGAGGAAATGGGGCGAGAGCAAGTCTGGATAGGCCTTATAATATTGAAGGGGTAGACCATCCGGGCCCGGTGCCTTCCCAGTGGGTGAGTCCTTCAGTGCCCACGCCAATTCCTCCGGGGAAATGGGTGCCTCCAGGGCCGCAATCGCTTCAGGAGGAATACATTTCATCCCTGATGACCGCAGATACTGGTCAATCTTCTCCCGATGACCACCGCCTTCCGGGGAAGAAGGTGCTCGGGGGAGATTATAAAGAGTATGATAGTAGGCACGGAAGGTTTCTGAGATGTCTTTTGGAAGCTGGAGGCGGCGGTTTTGTGGGCCTAGAACATAAGGAACATATATACGGGCGCGGGTCTTTTGTCGGCGCTCTCGCCAAAGCCCTTCCGGGTTTGTTATTAAATTCATAAAAGTGGCGTCTACATTTAACTATGGAGGCCCTTGCCTTAGCCAGACATAATGAACGCACCTGATCTCTCAACTGTCCCAATTCCGCCCCCACCACCCTGTCCTGAGTTGCCTTATGTGACTGCTCCAAGCGATGTATCCGGGTCAATAGATCCTTCAAGAGTGCCGATCGTTCCTTTTTAAGTTTAGTACCCACCCGGATAAAGGGCCGGCGCACCACGCATTTGTGTGCTTCCCAAATGCAAAAGGGATTTACCCCTGATGTGGCGTTTAAAGCGAAGTACTCCACTAAGTCCCTACGAATCTCCGAGGCCACCGTCTGATCCTGGAGGAGCGACTCGTTCAGTGGGCAGCAGAGAGTGAGAGTAATGAGGGCATGATCAGATAGGGTGATGCTATCAATGGATGCCGACGCAAGGCTAGGAAGGTGTGTGTGGCACAAAAAGAAATAGTCGAGTCTGGAGTAAGAGTTATGGGGTGCCGAGTAGAACGTGTAATCACTAGTCGAGGGATGTAGGACCCGCCACGTGTCTACTAACTGATGTTCGTGCAGCAGCCGACGAATCCGACGGTGTGCTGCCCGGGACAGGGAGGAGTGGCCTCTCGAGGAGTCCAGCAAGGGGTCAAGTGTGATATTCAAATCCCCCCCAGTATGAGTGTGCCTTCCAGAAAGCCGTCCAACGCCCCAAGCACTCTTTCCAAGAAGGTTACTTGACCTGTGTTGGGGAGATAGTAGGTAGCCAGAGTGTACAGTGTGTTGTCCAGCTTACCCTTCACGAAGAGGTACCGGCCTGCTCCATCCGTGCAAGTCTCCATGTGCTCCCAATGTAGAGAGCGGGAAATAAGGATAGAAACTCCTTTGGTCTTGGAGTCAGGGGACGTACTGTGGTACACGTCCGGGTAGTTGGAATCTGTGAGCCTCTGTATACCGTCCGCCTGAAAGTGCGTCTCCTGCAGGAACGCCACTTGTGCTTTCCGTTTCCATAGGAGGCGGAGAATGGAGGACCTCTTCTCGGGAATATTCAGCCCGTGCGTTCAGAGAGATAACAGTTATGTCAGACATGGTGACTGACAGATGTACGGACAGACGGGGGAGAGGGGAGGAAGGAAAGGAAAAAAAAAAAAGAGAAGCAAAAGACACAAACACTCTAAAGATGGAGTGCTAAGACCTCCAATACGCTACGAGAGCTACGCCTTCCCAGAGGAAGCCTCCCGCCTTAGCGCAGATCTCGGAACCCTAACGTGAAAGAACAGGAGTGCAGAAAAACAGTGTCTCACAAACACAGCAATCAACAGTAAAAAATTCCAAAATAACTAGTATCGAAGCCCCGAACCCATCAGATCAACTTATCAAGTAAACTGGACCCACCCATCCCTTCAGACTAAATATCCATAGTAATCTCCCAAGCCACCATTAACCTGAACACCAGACCCTCCGTTAGAGTTCTTCCTCTGACGTAACCCCTTCAACGCCAGCATTCACAGCTTGATGAGAACCCTGCATGAGAGAAGGGAGGGGAAACAAGGGATTTGCATTTATCTGTCCACATATATAGACATAGTGGGGGCTATCAGTCCCTTCGAGGAGAGCGGCGTCCTGGGGGCCGGGAATCCATGGGCCCGTATCGGCGGTCTCCATGTGGGGATCGTTGCTCTGGAGGTCGGGTCACGGGTTGCTCTGCTCGACGAGGCGGAAAGCGGGACACGAACTCTGGAAACTGACCCCCTCTGAGTGCAAACGAAGTCGGAGGTTCGGTCCAGTCGGGTACCCGTACCGGTGCGATCTCCAAAAACCGGAACGCTTCCTCTAGGTCATCTGGGGACCGGACTGCAAAGGATTGTCCCAACCTGCGAAGAATAATGTGGAAGGGGTGTCCCCATCTGTAGGTTGCGCCCGCAGCCTTTGTCGCTTCCAGCAAGGGTCGAACTAATCGGCGCATGGATATCGTCAGCCTCGAGACATCTGGCAGGATGGTAATATCAGCGCCTTCAAAGGGAACAGACCCCTTCTCCCATGCTCTCCTGGCGATTTCTTCTTTTTGCTTGTAGAAATGCACTCTACAAATCATGTCCCTGGGTTGATTACCGTCTCTACTCCGGGGGCTCGCTAATCTGTGGACTCTGTCCATTTCGATGGTCATATCACGCGGTCGGCCAAGGAGGGTGTTAAAGTTTTGGGACATAGTGTCATAAAGGCCATCTGGGGGGACCGACTCCGAATGCCTCGTTTTCTACATCATCCAGGTGTAAAGAGAAGTCCCATATTTGCGTAGCTTGAGTGGCCTGGGACTGTGATAGGACTGAGATGTCTAGTGAGGATATGGAATGCTGTCGCTCCAAAGTTTCAACCCTCTCGGTCAATGCACGTACCTCCTGCGTGACCTCGCCAATGGCCCGATCGTGTTTCTCTTCCAGCCGGGCAAGACGGTCATCGAGGTCGGTTTTGGTGGGGAGTACCTTGACCATCTCCCATAATTCAGCCAGGGTTCGCTCCATGGATAACGGGGGACCCTGGGAAGAGGCTGACTGGGGTTCCCTTGCGCATGTTGGTGTGGCCAGTGACCCCCTAAAGCTGGCCGGCGTGTCCTGGCTCAGTGCATCCTGCTGTGGTGGTAGATGCTGCTGCTGCGCTGCCGTGTGTAATGGCGCCCCTGACGGTCCCTGACCGACGGCTGCCTGAGACAGTATAGGGAGAAGAGCTGCGGGTTGGAGTGCGGGAGCCGACCCGATGCCCCCTCCTGAACACTGACCTCCTGCTGGGGACGACATCTCTCCTCCAGGAAGGCACGAACGGCCGCCGGGCAGATCCAGATCTGTGTGAGGGGGAGGCGGTGAGGCCCCACGCGGTGACGGAGGCTGAGTGCGGCCTACAGGAGGCAAAGATGAGGAGCGCGGCGGAGTTCCGTCCAATGAGGACCGGAGGTATCGGCCTATGGAGGGAGTTCCCGAGGTATCCGGCGGGTTCTTACGGCTTTTCCCCTTCGTCATGCTGCGCCGGGGATCGGTGAGTATACCCTTAACGGGCGATTTCTATATCGTGGGTCCGGAGCTCCGAGGAGACACATCTCTACACCGCCATGTCCAAGCCACGCCCCCTAGATTCTTCTTAATATAAGCAGACATTGACTGGGTTTCAGGTAAGGAGAGAGGGTATACCCTACCACTAGGAGGGGACGAATCAGGAAAGCAAGTCAATAGGGCAATCATAAGCTCGATGTGGTGGCAACGTCTCTGCCTCCTTGTTGTCGAAGACATCAGAGAACTGAGAGTAGCAGGAGGGCAACCCTGGCAATGACTGATGCGGAGGAGGCTGAAGTGGATGAATATGTCCCAGACAGCGGTTGAGGCACTTGGGACCCCACTGGAGAACCTCCCCGGAGTTCCAATCCAGGACTGGGGTGTGTAAACGGAGCCAGGGCAAACCCAGTAGCATGGGGTTGACGGCCATGGGCAGGACAAACAGGGAGATGAGCTCAGAATGAAGGGCTCCAACTTGAAGCCTCAGTGGCTTGGTTACAGACAAAATTGGGTCGGACAGCGGCAGTCCATCCACTGAGGCAACGATCAACGGCTTCTCGAGAAGGGTAATAGGCAAATGAAGAAGATCCACACGGTCATAGGCAGAGACCAGATGGGGCCTCTCGCCAGCGACAATGGTCCCAGGAATGAACAGCTTGGAGGAGAGTTCTCTATCAAATGCTGTGTCGCCCAGGGTTGTCTCTCCAACCAATCCTAGGCGTTGGAGCTTTTTTTTGCCTTCTGGGGACACAGACGCACGACATGGCCAGCGAGGGCGCAATATAGACAGAGTCCAGAAGTGCGCCTGTGCTGTTTCTCCTGGACCGATAGTTTGAGACGATCCACTTGCATCGGAACTTCGGGTGGAGCAGCAGATGAAGACAATAGGGGTTGCTGGAAGTTGGGAGCCAACCTAGGAAATCTTCTCTCATGACGAACCTTTTGGGATCTCTCTCTTAGACTCATGTCCACTCGGGTGGCAAGTAAAATTAGGTAGTCCAAGGTAGATGGTAGATCACGAGAAGCAAGTTCGACTTTAATCTCGGATGACAGACCATGCCAGAAGGAAGCTACTAACGCCTCGTTGTTCCAGGACAGCTCTCCTGCCAGGGTCCGGAACTGGATGGTGTACTCGCCCACAGAGGTGTCCTCCTGGCGAAGGTTCAGCATAGAGGCAGCTGCCGACGAGACTCGTCCAGGCTCCTCAAACACAGTACGGAATAACCGCACGAACCCCTGGAAGTCTCGGGTCCCTGTCGTTCCCAGATTGGATTCGCCCACGCCAGGGCCTTGCCGGCAAGTAAGGAAATAATTAAGGTGATCCTGGCTCCATCTGAAGGAAATGCTCTGGCGTGCAGGGTGAAGTGGATATGACACTGGTTAAGAAATCCCCTGCACGCGCTTGTGTCTCCATGAAAACGAGGTGGCAGTGACAGCGAGAACCAGAACCGGTGCTGCCAGGAGGTGTAGCAGGAGGATCAGTCGGGGAAGCTGGAGCAGGAAAGGAAGCAGCTAGCGCTCCTAGCTGCTGTGCCATGGAGTCTACTGCCACAAGAAGTTGATCCTGTGGTAATCGCAGATCCTGCAGGTCCGCCTGCATGGCTTGAGAGGGTGACAGGCCCTTGAATTGACCAGCGGGGTCCAGGGCCTGAGTGTAATGTCACGGCGCGGGGTGTGGACCCTCTGGGCCGAACCACGTAGCGGGATAGCAACTGGCCAAACAGTTACAATGAAATGTTTATAGTCCAGAAAGGGTACCTGAGGCAATGTAGACAGTAGCGATGGATTCAGGCTAAGATGAGGCTCCGATAGTAGACAGACACCCGGCGGGGTGCGACACACTAGATGCAGCGGAGGATAAAACATGACTCCAAATCTTGACAGCACAGAGGCACGGTAGCACGGGATACAGGGTACAGGCAGCAGGAACGGGAACACTGGGAACTGGAAAACACTAGGAGACCATTTGCAAAGATATATTACGATATTATGACACGGTCGCAACTTAAACATTCCCCTATGGTATAAAAAAAAAAGTTGCAAACCCCCTTGTGACCATTCCAATGAATCTGACCAATCCCATGATTTTACAGCAACTGAAGTGCTAACAAATGTTGTCGTAGTACCCATAGGTGAGGAAACATTGAGGTTGCACCATGGTAATCTCAAAATTTTACTGCAACTCATGTGCAATGCCGTGTTGAAGCCTAAAGATATAGCAGAGCTGATTTTGTTACGGGTACTTGGCCCAACTCATAGCGAATTGTAGTCATCCATTGAATGACTGATTTCAGATGCGTTTTTCAAGTGCTTAAAAGACCATCGCAATTTATGTAATATAAAAATATTTTTAATTTCAGATACAATTGCATTTTGATGACATCATCATAACAAATCACAAACATGACAGAGGCAGCTATATTACAGCACAGAATAATTTAAGTAAATTTCACCCCGCTACTGCGAGTTGTCATGGTCAGGAATGTCATGGACAACATTTGTTTTTTTATTGAAATGCAAAAGATAATTTTCATAATGACAATAAAAAATGAAAAGTGACAAGACGGCAAAGTGCATTCATCTCCTTCACAGGTCACATATAGAATATCTAAACATCCCACTTTATTGCTGCATTTGCTACCATTATACAGTATAGATGTATAAAAATAGCTGAACCCTACGTGTTTTAGTATATACATTGCCAAAGTGATCCCTTAGACCTGGTAGTAGTAGTGCAACACAGAGCTGCACCACTGCCTAGATCCTATATATGGCTCCATTAATTCTGAGTTAATAGAGAGGGGGTCCCCTGTTCAGTATTCTCATCTATTTGACTGGATAGGGGCAGCTGGTAAAAGTGTCTTTTGCTTTGGAGAATCCAACATGTCCATGCATCACACTGTCTTTCCATTCATTAAAATCAAAATTGTGTAATGCCTCTTCACTCCTGTGGGGGCACTGCAGGGGAATTGAACACTTGCTGCCTGATTCCCCAACAGATAACTGCTGTACAGTAGTGGCTCCAGTAGTGTGATCAGAAAGAGATTATCCAAAGTGGACAACCCCTTTAACCATTTCAAAGACATTGGTACAATTTGATTGATCACGTTACCGAGTCTTTATACCTTAATTTCAATCGTTTTACGATTAACTTTTGATGGTGGTAGAAACTCTTGCAACTTTGAGCAGGCCCATCACAATGGACAGGATGATTACGAGGGCACCGGTTAAAGAACAATTTCAGTTACAATTGAGATTATCAGTGGTTCTAGTAACTGTCCCTTTTTGTTATCTCTGAATGTCCCTCCAATTATGCTTCAGGAGCACAGCGTACATATTCTTGGCAGGAGTATTTTCTTGTGCTCAATGGCGCCCTCTGCTGAGTAATGCACTTTAGTTGAGCTGCCAAGCGGAGTGGGGGAAGGTAATTGACAACCAGACTGAGCTAATTTCTTGCTCAGAAAAGTGATTGAATAGTTTTGAGCCCATTCAGCCATTGTCTTGATAAAGTAAGTGGAATATCTTTACTACACTAGCTCTACAATAATACTGCCCCCTATAGACAAGAATATGGAAGGAGAATTTTCATGTCTTACTTGAATTACTCTTGAATTTATAACACGTTGTTATCCGGTTTATTGAGATAGACCTGTAATAAAAATAGCACAATAACTGTACATGGGTGAAGCTGGTAGACCAATGTATGACCATCCTATGTATGTGAACATTTATCGAAAAATGTAGCACTCTTTAATAAGGGTGTAGAAACATACTTGCTTAATGTTCATTCATGTGAAGCTTCCAAAAAACAATTGGCAAAATAAATAGCAAACACAAACATCCATGGATGAAGATACTAGAGGGTAGAAAAGGCTCGAAATCAGGGGACCTCAACTGTCTTTGGAAAAGATGGAAAAGCATGATGTTTCCAAGTGTCACTTCATTAGATGAAGGCAACCTCCAGCCTCCAGACCGCCAGGAGCCCTATCTACACAAAAGTAGCTTTATATTTTGTGTCCGAATCTTTACTTCTCTCGCTCTTAGCAGTGACCATTGATGGGAGGTCAGATGTCCTGCACACACCTGTCCTCATTCGTCCCTTGCAAGACTTCAGTTCAGAAATGTAGCCCTCAAAGCTCAGATTTCCCATGTCTTCTCCAGAGTCGTGTTTTCTCGGTGTCTGTATGACTCCATCAACATCGAAGACTCTGCCGGCTTGTGGACGATGTGCCGAACTGTTGCATCTGCTGGTGGTTTTGTCCCTAATATCTGAAGTTTGCTCCCAAAAACTCTCTGAGCTTCGAGAGAGTTTTTTCTTTCTGTCCTTGTTACCTGAGATGGAGGGAAAAAAAATAAAAACAGTTCTCATTAGGTTTAATGCAAATGTCCATCAATTTTGAGTTTCTTCCAGGAAATTGATATTTGATCCAACTAAAATATGAGATTCTGTGTAGAGTGACCACATTATTGTCACAAATTCGGCAAAAAAATAGATGGTGACATTGCAAACCACTGTGTTTCCCATAGACAGAGTAATGGGATGTTGAGTAGCTACAATGTGGTGGTCTCGAAGAAAAAATATCAATGGTAGGCCAACCCAAAGAAGTGTGGGATTGTCTCACACTAGCACCATACTAGTAGTATCACCAAAACAAAATGCTGATGGAGGAATCCCCAATGTACAGCACAGTTGACCATATACATCAAAAATGTGTTGGCAGATCCCATCATTTTCTCTGGGACAACAGTCTAATGTGCATGGACGATAGTAGACCGATCTAGCTACCAGGGTTGGACTGGCCCACCAAAGTACCAGAGCATTCTCCAGTGTGTCCAGGTCCTGACACAGTAATGGGCCACAAAGATCTAACAAAAGACAACCCTATTTGATGATGGAGCCAATTACTTTTTGGTTGATTGACAAATTTGCATTTTGTTTGCCACGTAAGTTGTTATTTATATGCATAGAACCCTGTTAAAAACTGGCACATGGCATCTGTGGCACGACTTGGCATTCAATACAAAAAGATTTCAGCTTCAGAGAATAGCGCTGGGATAAGCTCCAGGTATGTTAAATG
This sequence comes from Rhinoderma darwinii, assembly GCF_050947455.1. NCBI lineage: Eukaryota > Metazoa > Chordata > Amphibia > Anura > Rhinodermatidae > Rhinoderma > Rhinoderma darwinii. Next base: position 34,516,204 of record NC_134687.1, on the reverse strand, counting down.
GCATGTGGGCTGCTGCCAGATGACCTGCATAATAGCAGTGGATTGTGTCAGCTATAAAAAGTTCACAATTGTGAGAAGAAGCTTTTTTTAATTGAGGGAAGTCTATATATCTGCATAGGGGTGAGGGGTGAGCAGCTACCATACACTTCAAGCGCCCCATCATCTATGGAAAAAACAATACGTAACATTCATGTAAGCCGACGTCATTTTGCACTGAAAAATTTACACCTGAGGGTGTCAATTCCTTGTGGAAAATACGCAGCATAATACAGTAGCAGCAGAAAAAAATCTTATACTTACCCAGAATTCTGTGCTTCTTTGTCCAGGCCGGCCTTCTGGGATAACGTTTCATTCCATGTGACCACTGCAGCCAATCACAGGCTGCAGCGGTCACATGGGATGAAACGTCAACCCAGGAGGCCAGGCTGCAGGACAGGATCTTTTTTTTTTTTTTCAGGTGCAGTTTTCCACAGCGAACATTTTGGTCGAAAAACCACCACAATTTGGAATTCCCTGCAGCGCACATACACTGTGTGCTTTTACGCAGCGTATCTGCCCTGTGTGAACATACCCGTATAGCGTCTGAGTACTAAAGATATTCTTCTTAGTTAAGTGGGTGAAAGTCTGTTCAAAACATCACTTTAAATAAATCTATCTAGTAAAACTATACATAAATACCCATACTTGTATAGCATGCAGACATAGAAAATCATTTCTGCAAAGAAGGAAATCTCATCCATTAACAAGTCAACTGGGCAAAACTCTGGAACTCGGCTGTCAAAAATAGAATTGGAAAGCTCTAACCAGATCCTACAGTTCAACCCATATTTACGACCAGAGATGATCCCATATGATGGTGAATGTGGAGGAAAAAGGTGGGACCTCACTATCCCTAGTTTTCCCCCACTAGTCTCAATATCCCTAAACTGCATATCATTACAGAGCACCGGCCCTGATAGGGGCAACGCTGTCTGGAACCGAACTTCACGGTCTGACAAGCCCTGCGAACATGCCCGAACATGCCAAAACATGCCCTAACACATTCGGGGCCGGTGCTCTGTAATGAAAGGCAGTTTAGGGTTATGGAGTCTAGTGAGGGCAAACTAGGGATAGTGAGGTCCCACCTTTTCTCTCCACCTCATATGGAATACCCTCCGGTCAGAAATATCGGTTGAACTGTAGGATCTGGTAAGACCATCTCAATTCTGTTTTTGACATGAACGTTTCTAAAGGTTTGCCTAATTGACCCGTTAATGGGAAATATTTCCTACTTTGCAGAAATTACTTTTCTATGTGCGTGTGTCTGTATACGATATACACATGAGTGTTTAATAAATATATCAACTAAAGCTATCCGTATTCAAAGTTATATTTGAAATAGATTTACACCAACTTTACGGTTTTTAGATTTATGATTTTGGTAAAACGCTGGGGCTTAGTAGTACTCTTATCCCCAGATACTTTTCATTGTTTTGAGAAGAGCCTAAGGCCTCATGCACACGACTGTAGCCATGTGCACGGCCGTGATTTTCGAGTTTGCCGGCAGCGGACTGTCAGCCACGAGCCGCCCGCAAATCACAGGCCGTGCACATGGCCGCGTCCATTATTTCCTATGAGCCTGGACCGCAGAACACAGCCGTAATAAGACTTGCCCGTTCTTTCTGCGGTCCAGGCTCCTGGGCCATGCACAGACCGTGGAAACCATGGTCGTGTGCATGGCCCCATAGGCATGAATGGGGCTGCAATTCTCCCGTGGATTTTCGGGGGGGCATTGCGGCCGCAAAAGCACGTTCGTGTGCATGGGGCCTTATAGAGAATTTACATAGAATTTCATAGAACAAGGGAATAACAAGGAGTGCCAGTTCCGTTGCATCATGGACACCACCCGTGGCCGACAACACCCTTTGACTTTAATGGGTTCCGTCGGGGTGTTTATGGTTTTAGCGCAAACAATAGCACAGCATGTTGCGCTATTGTTTCCGTTATTCTCGGCTGGATCTGCAACGGAGGCCCCTAATGGAGCCTCTAACGAACGAAGCCTAATACTTATAAAGAGTCACCCCCCTTCTGTTACAACTATTTGGAGGAGTGATATGCCAGTACAAAAGGAAATGCACAGTTGTTGTATGAGAAGTTTCTGGAACTTATTTTCTCAAAGTCTGAGGATCCCAAAATAAGTAAAGTAGGTTTTCAGTTATTTGTTTTTTTGTCAACAACCAGAATCTAATGCAAAATAGGAAGATTAAGTCATTTTTGTATCCAACCTCATTTTTGGCTAACAAAGCTGTGCGTGGTAAAAGAGCTCTAACCATGACCCATGAGCCGGACCTTACTGCTCCAGTAGTGTGTGGGAAATGACTAATGCTACAGAAGGCCTGTACCACTTGATTTTATATTTTACACCCAGTGAAATGTCGAGGCTCAAATTAAATAATAGCACTTATGAGATGTAGCATGACGACGGGGCCAGTGCCCCTAGAGACATGCACGTAAATCTTAGGTAGTACACATCCACAGATCGACAACCTATACTGTCAAGTATGCCGGTAGTGAACTTCAAAAAAGGGGCATCTACAAGACAGCACTAAGGAGTTAAATTGGTGGGCACTAAAACAACCAGTTGCCAGGGGGGAGACTGGGTTTTTGCTGTCCAGCAGAACCAAATGGACATGGCAGTGTGGGGAGAGCTTTTTCTATTTTAGTTGGACGGAAGAGGCAGCATGCAGTTTACCAAACTCCATCTTGGGGGGACTGTACAGTGATGCCCCTATTTAGAGGATGTGAATACCTTTGACATGGAGAAAATAATTTTGATAGGTTAGTAAAAAAGCTGCACTTATTTTCAGGCTGCAATCATTCATTATTAGCCCTTGATATGCAGTTTGAAACCTGCTGCTAGTTTCAAACTCTTCTCACATGGGTCTGTCCCTCCCAGTAAGGGGATATTCACATGCAGATTTGTTGCAAAAATTTCTGCGACTGTCCAATTCATCTGAATGGGGCTTGTAGAAACAACCCCATTCGCTATGAAACAGATTTTCAGTCACAGAAAGTTCTGCAACAAAAGGTGCCACGTGTGAATATACACTTATACATGTTGGATGTGAGGTCTGTGTATCCAGGATGCTGCTGCCTTCACTAGTTTTCATGCATCAGCACAGCTTTATTATTGTACTGATCTCCGCTCCCTGAGACTGACAGACAACACGGATGCTGAATGTGTGCAATTCTCCCTCCCCTTCCCTGCAGTACGTCTGTGGGTTCTCTTTATGCTGATAGACTGAGTAATGCCCCTTGTGCTTTCCTCCCTATCTTCACTCGGATACTGTACTGCGTGTGCGATCTGCCAACTATGAACACTTGGATGTTTTTTTCCCCTCTCCACACTGATTGCTGATCTGCTGTGTGCAACCTTCTCTCTCTCCCTGCTGCTATTTCGAAGACCCCATTCACATAGTTTGTGCCCTACATCTAGCATATATGTTGGGAAAGTCCTCAAATACATGCTAAACATGTTGTCCATAGGGCTCCGTTAGCACAACGAAGCCCACCCCACGAAAAATATATATTGTGCGGTATAGTTTTGTGTTTTTTTTAAAATATGGGCGCCTATGACACCGTATGGCATACCTATGGGTGACAGATGCCTGATAGTGGCATCCGTCACCCAGAGACTATAATGGTATGCATTTAACGGATACGTCATGAAAATGATCATGAGTTCATGACTTTTCTGTTAAATTTATACCATTATAGCCTATGGGGGACGGATGTCACTGTTAGGCATCCGTCACAGCCTACGTTTAGAGTATAGGTCAAGAGCTTTTTCCCAGCGTATACGTTAAACGTAGGCAAAAAAAATAAATATATATATATATTAATGGGCCCTAACACATAGAAGGAAAGAGAAGATAACGTCAGCCCCTCGACAGGAGCAGCGTGCCGTCGGATTTATGTCAGAATCAGGAGCACAGCCAGCTCTGCGCAGACTCTATTGCAGCAAAACGGTAGAACATTTTTAATGAAGTCTATTTAGAAAGTTGCTTAAATTTTACATTTAGGAAACAAAGACTATAAAAAAATAATTCAGTGCAAAAGGTGTCTATAGCCTTAAAGGGGTCGTCCAGGCACAGAAAACTGATGACCTATCCACAGCATAGGTAATCAGTATACAATCGTTTGGGGTCCGACACCCGGACCCTGCACTGATCAGCTGCTCCGGCTACCTCCAGGCACCGGATGTCCATGCTGAAAGCAGTTGGCTCCGGTCACAGAACAGCGGCTGAGCTGCAGTACTGCTCCTAGTCAAGTGAATGGGAGTAGAGTTGCTGTTCTGCAGCACGGCCGCTGTGCAGTGTACGGAGCCATCTGCTTCCAGCTCCAAGTACTGCATACCCTGCATAACATCTGGCGCCCGGAGGCAGACGGAGCAGATAATTGGTGCGGGAAGCATGTGTCGGATCCAACCGATCATATACTGAGGACCAATCCTGTGGATAGGTCATCAGTTGTCCGTGCCTGGACAATCCCTTTAAAATGACAGATTTACTTTACAGTTGACCTCTGGAGGCTACTTACAATGTTTTTTTGTTGTTTTTAATTAAACAGGCCCACAAAAAAAACTAAGTAACCTGAACAAACTGCTCAAATCAGAGTGTGGTGTTCTTCGCCTCTTGTGTTTATATTTTAAGGTGATCTTTACTTGGGATGATAACGTTCAGGATAAATGACCTCTCAGTTGGCCCAAGTGGCTTTATCTCAAGGACGATCTTCCTCTATTTGTTTTTTTAAGGCCTTGCAAAACAATCAAACTTTACTGTTTACTTCCCCCTGTCCTAATCCATCACTTGTAGGACAAGATAAACTCCCAAACACACACACAACCAGATATTGTTCTCTTCAGCCGGCCGCCGCCTCGTTTTATCACACAAATTGTCATCTCCATCCTGATCTCATATTTCATATAGAAACTTCCCCGAAATCGACGGTTACTAAACATAAAACTCCTTGGGATCAGGATTGTTTTTTAGTTTGACCCCTTACCATCTAGCGGTTTTATTTTAAGATGTGACGCTTCTCTTCCATGCCAGAAACAAATCTTCACTATAATTCAACATGTCACTGAGTTTAAAAGAGAAAGTTTTTTGTTTTTTTGCATATACAGGGGTGGACTATATGTGGAGCACTATATACAGGGGTGGATTATATGTGGAGCACTATATACAGGGGTGGACTATATCTACAGGGGGGCTATCTGTGGAGCACTATAGGGGGGAGCTATTTGGGGGATGCTATATACAGGGGTGGGCTATATGGGGGCACTATCTACAGGGGGCTCTATGGCAGACACTATCTACAGGGGGCACAGTGTGTGTGTGGGACATGGTGTATGGTGCTATTATAATTAGAGGTGCAGTGTATGTCACTATTATATTTAGGGGCGTAGTGTGTGCTATAATGAGAACTTTATCTTTATTTATAGGTGTGGAAATGTTGGAAAAGTGAGAAGCTGAAGACATCTGACCGGCAAACTGCAGAAATGGGCTGTGACCGGGAGAGGTCATCATAGAGGTCTGGATCGGATGGAGAAAAAGTACTAGAATCTGAGACGTCACCGGTGAGTCACTTAATGTAAATGTTTATTCTGCCTCTAATCAGTAATGTAGTCACTGTATGATCTGCAGCGAGATAATGGGTGGTGTGATTATGATACGATTTATTTTTTGTGAAACCGCATCTCCCAGGATATCCTTACCATTGTTCGTGCCATGCTGGGAGCTGTAGTTTTACGCCGTACACACCTATACGGCAGGGGTTGCACTAAATTGAGCTGTATTTGTGCTAAGGCTGAATATATGTATTGAGCTTGGTTCTGGGGCTGTATTTATGTACTGAGCTTGGTTCTGGTGTTGTGTATAGAACTATATTGCTTGTAAAATGCACAAATGTTTTTATGCTCGAGTTACATAAAAAGAAATGTGGAAAAGAAATGACACGTCGATTGGTAGAGAAAACAAACACGGCGAGGGGGAAGGAGATGTCGGGAAAGAGGTTGGGGGGGGGGGGGGGGCAAACTGAATCTTTGCCCCGGGTGAACAATGTGCAGTGATCTAAAAAATAAGTGATATAAAAAATAAGATTTTATGGATTATATGGTAACAGAACCTATTTTGATCATTCAATTGTTATTACAGATGTAGTAGAGCAGAGTTTGTAATTTGACACAATTGATTACAATGAGTAATCTGTTGTTTTTACATAGGACTGCAGGTAAACCTATTAAAGAGCAAGCTGGGGATGCAGCCCTGTGTGCAACTCTTTAGGCCAGGGTCCCACGTAGCGTAAACGCTGCAGAATTTCAAGTGGATGAGATTTAGAAAATATTATGCCCACGATGCGGAAAAAAACGCAACGTAAACGTTAATAAATTGACCTGCGGTGTGGAGTTCAATTCCGCAGCACGTCAATTTATGCTGCGTTTTGGTTGATTTTCCGTTGCAGGTTTTCTCCATAGAATTCAATGGGGGATGTAAAACCAGCAACAGGGTTTCCCGGCCGTGTGACGGCCATTCAAAAAACAGCCGTCACACGGCCGCAGTAGGAACAATAGACCCCAAATGGGGCTACTCACACACCCAATTTTTTTGACGGCCCAGGAAACCCGGCCGTCAAAAAATGGGACATGCCCTATTTTCGGCCATTCTCCCGGCCCCCATAGTAGTCTATGGGGCCGGGTAATACACGGCCATCACCGGAATGTGTCCCGAGTGACGGCCGTGTCTTCCGTCTCGCTCAGGCACTTCTGAAGCGGAATACCCGACCCTGTGGCTGGTGTTTCCGCTCCAGGAGAAGTCCATGACTTCACCGTCCATATATGAAGTTGCGTGGCAATACCTCCGGGGAGGGGGGGCTTGTGTGGCATTATCTCCGGGGGGGGGGGGGGGGGTTGTGTGGCATTACCTCCGGGGGGAGGGGGTTGTGTGGCATTACCTACAGGGGGGTTGTGTGGCATTACCTACGGGGGGGGGGGGGGGGGTTGTGTGGCATTACCTACAGGGGGGGGGGGTTGTGTGGCATTACCTACGGGGGGGGGGGGTTGTGTGGCATTACCTACAGGGGCGGGGTTGTGTGGCATTACCTACAGGGGGGGGGGGGGTTGTGTGGCATTACCTACAGGGGGGGGGGGTTGTGTGGCATTACCTACAGGGGGGGGGTTGTGTGGCATTACCTACAGGGGGGGGTTGTGTGGCATTACCTACAGGGGGCGGGGTTGTGTGGCATTACCTACAGGGGGGGGGGGTTGTGTGGCATTACCTACAGGGGGGGGGGGGGTTGTGTGGCATTACCTACAGGGGGGGGGGTTGTGTGGCACTACCTACAGGGGGGGGGGGTTGTGTGGCATTACCTACAGGGGGGGGTTGTGTGGCATTACCTACAGGGGGGGTTGTGTGGCATTACCTACAGGGGGGGGTTGTGTGGCACTACATACAGGGGGGGGTTGTGTGGCACTACATACAGGGGGGGGGGTTGTGTGGCACTACATACAGGGGGGGTTGTGTGGCATTACCTACAGGGGGGGGTGTTGTGTAGCATTACCTACAGGGGGGGGTGTTGTGTAGCATTACCTACAGGGGGGGGTTGTGTGGCATTACCTACAGGGGGGGGGTGTTGTGTGGCATTACCTACAGGGGGGGGTTGTGTGGCATTACCTACAGGGGGGGGTTGTGTGGCATTACCTACAGGGGGGGGTTGTGTGGCATTACCTACAGGGGGGGTTGTGTGGCATTACCTACAGGGGGGGTTGTGTGGCATTACCTACAGGGGGGGGTTGTGTGGCATTACCTACAGGGGGGGTTGTGTGGCACTACCTACAGGGGGGGGTTGTGTGGCACTACATACAGTGGGGGGTTGTGTGGCACTACATACAGGGGGGGTTGTGTGGCACTACATACAGGGGGGTTGTGTGGCACTACATACAGGGGGGCTGTGTGGCACTACATACAGGGGGGCTGTGTGGCACTACATACAGGGGGGCTGTGTGGCACTACATACAGGGGGGCTGTGTGGCACTACATACAGGGGGGCTGTGTGGCACTACATACAGGGGGGCTGTGTGGCACTACATACAGGGGGGCTGTGTGGCACTACATACAGGGGGGCTGTGTGGCACTACATACAGGGGGGCTGTGTGGCACTACATACAGGGGGGCTGTGTGGCACTACATACAGGGGGGCTGTGTGGCACTACATACAGGGGGGCTGTGTGGCACTACATACAGGGGGGCTGTGTGGCACTACATACAGGGGGCAGTGTGTGGCATTATCTACAGAGGGAAGTGTGTGGCAAAAAGTTTATAAATGAAATTAATCCGTTTTTTTCCCTGTCCGTTTTAAAATCGGATGCAAAACGGGTCAAAATCGCCTGTTAAAAACGGCAACACGGCCCGGAACGGATGCAAAACGGACGTTTTTATCGTCCGACACTCGGACCCTGTCATGTGAATAGAGCCTTAGATTATGATCAGTCTTATGTAAATTATGAAGACTATAAATTTCCTATAAATTATTAGTTATAGGTAATCGACGCTGATTATTTTTAGGAAATTTATGTTTTTTTTTTTTATAGATTATGAAGAAAAGTCATATTAATGATATCTAAGGTTTGCAGTTTATGGGGGCACAATTGATTGGGTTATAATAGCTGCCTATTAATGTTCGGTACAAAATTACCCCCTGCCCCTGCAATACATGGGTTCTTATAACAGTTTAACATTACAGTGGATCATCCAGCAGGTGGCGGCCATGAGCAGCTGGGAAAGCTCCTCCCAGAATAGAGAATATAAAATCTGTACCTCTAGTCTGGGGTCATTAAAAAAAAAAAAAAATCTTCACCGTGGAACAGGATTGTTTAATGCACCACTGACATTAAAATCAATTGTTACTGGAATTGACCTTTAATTTTGTCCTTTTACCCTTGAGACATCTTTAAATTCGAACCAGATTGTTTCCATTACATTCCCCATTGTGCTGTGGAAGATTAAAAATGTACTCATGTTAGGCGCTGTTCACATCTGCGTTGGGGTCCCGTTCTGACGTTCCGTCGGAGGTTTCCGTCAGAACGTGACCCTGAGCAGACACAAACTGACACGGGTCTCCATCGAGCTCCCGTTCTGACGGAAACCTCAGACGGAACATCAGAACGGGACACCAAATGCAGATGTTAACAGAGCCTTAAGTAGTGAGGTCATATGATGCACAGTAAATGAAGGGGGGGGGGGGGGGTGAATTTGTTAGATCAAAAAAACTTTCAAAATTTGATAGCGGAAGAACAAATGAGAAAGAGATACAGAATGGAGACGGAGTTTATTATTTTTGGAGAGAATTGATACAAAATGCACACAAAATCTCTACAATCAAGTGATCTACAAAGCGGGAGAAGATGAGCACAGGCTACAGATCACACAATATTGGGATTACATGCAATATACAAGATCATTTCAGAATTTTACATTGATCACCCTTAAAGGAATTCTACAAATTGGGTTTCTATTTAAGTAGCGGACATCTACCCCGGTGAGGTCTATGATGGTGCACCCTACTCCGACATACAGCAGAGGCAGGCCATGAAATCCTGGACGATTGTGCTTCAAAAACACCCTATGACTAGGAAGGACTCTCGCTGTTGGCACCGGTTCCTAGTGAACTGGGCAGCCACGTCCGCTCTATGCAAGTGACAGGTGCACTAATCACAGGGTGATGCCACGCTACAAAATTACACAGCAGGCACAATGTTAACAACGTCGCCTGGCCGTGGTAGCGCCACATGGAAGACAGTCTCATATGTCTAATATAAGTGGACGGTATACATCAAACATTGGCCTTGGATAGCAATTGAGTCTTAAAGAGGTTCTCCAACAAAATTTATATAAAAAAAAATTGAAGTGATAAGACGGTCTATGGCTTAGCCGGATTTTACTTTACAGTGGGGTTGCCAAGTAGTGCATCCCTAGCAACCAGTCTGTCGTAGATTACTTTGAGCTGAAAGTGGATCCGTCACCATACATCGCTTACCCAGCATATTACGTTAACAAGTCCCGTGTACCGCTAGCTCAAGTGGCACAAACAAATATTCTACCGTTTGACTAATATAGTCAAACAGATTACAGCGGACTCCCAATTATGGGTCCACTCTATTCACGAGGGGAGCTCCCCCACCCAGATTTCCTCAATAGTGACTGACGGCTGCAGTGTAGCTGCATTTATCGGTTCATCAGGGCAGCATTGTATGGTGACCGATCCCTTGAAGGCTCGAAGTCCAAATTAGTTCTGATTTGAAGGAAGAGACGGGGGAAAAAATAACCTGACAGTATGGTCACTTTAGCTATGAGTGCCATATTAGATTTATTGATTATTTTTTTTAAATAAACTTAGGAGAACCTCTGTAATTTAAAAAAAAAAAAAGAGGTGGTCCAAAAGGAGTCCTTACATTTTATAACTTTTCTATTACTACGCAATTTAAAAGTTGGATCGGTCAGCTGTCTGGACAGGTCTGTTTTAGTAAATCTTGCATTCACCATGAAATAATTGTCAAATATTTTGTTAGAACTCTGTATTGTGCCGTTCCACTGTTATTCCGACTAGAAATGTATGAATTGACAACTGGGTGTAATCCTGCCCAGTTTCACTCTGTCAGCACTGATTGGACAGTGTTAGTCGGTGTAGGGACACACCCCCAACTGGTAACACCCAGTTGTCAATTCATACATTTCTAGGTGGAATAACAGCGGAACGGCGCAACGCAAAGTACTAAGAAAAATCGTTCCTGAATGGTTATTTCATGGGGATACAAATATTTACCAAAACAGACATGTCAGGGGAGGGGACAGGTCCTCTACGTTTTTCTGCCAGTCATGCCAAATATTCATATTAATTTAACAGCCACCTTTAAATGTCTTGATATGAAAATAAAAAAAAATTATCGTTAATTGAATTATCTTAGCCCTGATCAGAGAATATTTTAGTATGAGAAGATAAGCTGCGTACTAGAAGCGGTAAACATTAAGATGAGTGGTTACATTGAGGATTAAGGAATGTAGAATGCCTTTAAGGAAAGTTTGGAAATTACGGAGTGTGTTATATCAAATCATTGGGAGATCACAGCAGAAAAGAATACACAGACCATGCGTCATAGAGGCACACTTTATAGCAAGGTTCAAACTGAGGAATCAAAAAGGGAGAGGGTCAATAAAAAAAACTGTACAGATATCTATACACCATGAGAATTTTAGAGGAACATGCAGGGCATAAGATATTGTCACTGAATATTTACAAAAAATTCTAAAAAGATACACAGGAATGTCCCGTATGGAAGATAAAAAAAAAAAAAAAAAAAATTAACTTTGCTCTTATGCGAGAAAAACAAAATTTAAATAAAAAAATAAAAATATATACAAATTTCACAATGGTTGTCGTTCTGGTTTTTTAAAACAAGTCATAGAAAAATATGAAATGTAATCATTTCTATATGGCCCCTTAAATAGCTATAAAGCAGTATAGTAAAATAGAGAGTCCAGATCTCTAGGATTTTACGCTTTATCATGAAGAATACAATTAGGGAGTCGTCATTAGTCCATGGTCCATCAACAGGAAGTCCATAATATAGTCCCTAGATGAAAGTCAAAAACTTGGGGGAAAATTTCATATTCAAAAAATTTCTAAAAACTTTAGTGGGGGGTTTGTTAATGATCTAGGACCGCCACCAGAGATCTGTAACCAGTATCAAAATTTACGGTAAAGACCAGAGAGATCGATCACCCACCACTCCATCTTGGAATTGATAGGAGGCCTAGCTCGTGGACCTCCACAGACGTTATCTTCTGAAGTATCCCAATGACATGTCACAAGATTGATTTAAAGTGGAATTCCCCTTTAAGCCGTAGGGTGTCCACGTACGTCAATGTTATCTGGGTTCTCTAAGGTCAACGAATGATGAATATCACCAAATATTAGGATATAGTGACAAACTCAGAATTTAGGGCAACAAAACCCAAGTTCTGTAATATTTACATCACAAACCATAAGCTCGTCTTTATAAACTGGGCAGAAATTCAAGAAACAACCCATAACGGAGAGTCTTGGCACTTGAACAGTAAACAGACCGTGTAGAAGTTTTCCACATTGGAACAGTACCACGAACATGGAGTAAAAAAAAAACAAAAAAAACTATGTGCAATTCTGCAATCTTTAAAAGTGCAAAGAATACAAATAAAAAATTGACACCAAAAAGGGGGAGGGGTTGGGTCGTAGTTAAGAATAAAAATAAAGAACACATCACTAAAATCTAGAAATACCTGATTTCTGATATCCAGAATTATCTTGACTGCCAGAACATGGAGGTGGGGGTGAAAAGCTGGCTTTGGAGAGCTGACTGACATCGCACGGTGGTGATGGGGGTAAGGGTAGTAAAGTGCTATTGGGACTGCTAATGTCTCCTTCAGCCACTAGGGTGTGATCGGCGACATTGTCATCTTCTACAGTCTGGATATTTCCAGTGGACAAGTCTCTCGATAGTCTCTCCCTATTGGGGACGTTTCTTTCTTGAACATGTGGAATCGGAGACAATGGAGTGTTAAAAGGAACATACGGTTTCCTTCCAGCAGGTGGCACAATGTCATATTTGTCCCTTCTGTCCAGTCCGCTGTATTTGGCGGATTTGTCCGCACCGTTTGGAGTACCTAACAAAATACTGGATGACCCGTTATGGCCTTTATCAAGACTACTGCTCTTTTCAGGCCTCCTCTTGGTGGGGTTTCCTGACGCTAGAGTGGAGGAAGCGGCGACAAGCGGAGACAAACGTAGAAAATCTGGAAGTACCAAGTCTTCTTTCCGGAGAAGTCCTCGCTGGTCCTCTGCCCGATTACTTTGAGCTTTAGAAATCAGCTCAAAGAAGGCTACGAAATAAAAATAAATGTGTTCAATAATAATATTTGATGATTTAATCTGTACTACATAGAGATGCAGACCAATCGGGTTTTGTCATATATAGCATAGAGTTTGTGATTTGGCCCAAACCACAGTGATTAGCGCTGATAAATCAGATTATTATAGACGAAGCCGTCACATACATTAAAGGCTATGGACAGCTTTGAAAGAGTTTGTTTTTTTAAAGAAAATGTCTGTGTCCGGTGCAACTTTCTATTAAACATTATTTTTGGATTTTGAGATACAGCCGCTTTGTATCCTGGACCCGCTGACACTGAACCCATCAGTCCCGCCGATATGATGGATTCAGGTCTCAGCACACAATACAGTATACCGGAGACAAAGCAGCTGTATCTCAAACACCAAAAATCATTTTTAATAAAAAAGTATTTAGAAAGTCGTACAAAAACACATTTTCATAAAAAAAAATTAAAAAAAAGTGTACATAGCCTTTAAACAAGGATAGGATACAGAGAAACCCTGACTAGAAAAAAATTAATCTGGAAAATAAAGTGTAAATCACGGCACTCCGGTATGGATTAGGCTTTTCCAACCCAGATTCAATATATTAAAAAACTGTTGCACTCTTTACAGAATAATTTTGCTTTTAATTTATAAAGGGTTAATGTTTTCGATCTTATGATCCTCACCAGACGGTTTAAGGGATAGGTTTATTTAGTATAAAATATATAGAACATCAAACAATGGAAAAAGCAAAAAAGTACCAAGGATAGTATTACATCGCAATAAACCAAACAGGAGAAGTAAATGTCCCATCTGTAACATGCCAACAATTAGGGATTTCTAGATCCTATATACTATTCAATGTACAGAATATCAGAATCGTGCCAGAATTATATCTGAATCCTATAAATCTTATCTATTGACAACTCAACAAGTTATAGCCCATATAGCGCCATATGTATACCAAATAGCTTGACACGCTATAGATGACATATTGTAAGTATATAGGTCATATGCGGTTAGTAAATAGGTCATAATGATCTAAGGCCCAGTTCATACTGTGTTTTTCGGCATGGATTTTGATGCAAAAAACACCACAAATCTCCATCTATTGATTTAAATAGAGAGGTAGAGGCTCTTCTTTCCCTGACATTACTTTCACGAGCGGATAAAAAATAATAATAATAATAAAAATTAAAAAAAATAATAATAATAAAAAAAAAATAATGTCCTATCTTGGAGAGGTTTCCGCTACTGAACCTCCATTGAAATCAGAGGCTAAAAAAAAAAAAGCTGTGCCGTTCATTTGGAGTGGTTTTAAACACCGCTTTTGACTCTCCTCACCGCTCATTGGCCGCTGTTGTCAAAAGTTCATGGTCATCATCCCCTCTCCAAACTCCTCCTCCGACCGCAAAGAAAGGTCTGCAAACATTTTGCCCTTTTATGGTAATATTTTAGCAGTCTTGTTCGTTCCGCTTCTTATGCCCGCCACCACCAAAAAACTGGCCAACCCTAAATGCCAAAATCTCGTCTAATATAGCGCCTGTCATGTATAGTCCGACTCCCTTCCCTGCTTCGTCCAGGCCTCTAGTGACTGCGCATACACTACTATGACATCAACGAGACATCAATGCGCAAGTGTGGGATTTCGTGTGTGCTGGGGGGGGGGGGGGGGGGAGACGAGTAGATGTCAATCAAAAGTAAAAAGAGGCGGGGTTAACGCAGAAAGGCTTAATCAATGAAGATATGACTCTTATGCTCATTAGTATACGGCACAGAAACACTAAAAAACGGAATACTAAAGATACAGAGCTACTTAGAAGATCATTATAGGTTACATAAAAATGATTTTTCACCCACTACCACCAGGTATTGCTGCTTTAAATGCTGGTGACCGTTTCCCTTTAATTTAATTTAAAAAAAAGTGTAAGAAAAAAAAAAAGTGAGAAAAAAACGCACCAAAAGAAAACCCCTTGCACTTCAAAATCTGCCAAAGAAAGTTCAGTCCTAATAAAACTTTGTAGGTAGGAACATGTAGCGTTATATATATATATATATATAGGGACGCCAATTCGGCAACATTGCGCTCAGCAGAGAGCGTGATATGCAGCTTGTAGGGATGACGCATGTGCAGCGATTATTAGCAGATGTTATCCTGAAAGGTCATAAGTGAACCTAATGCACAAATTAAGGTGCCACTCGATGACATCATACTGAAATCGCTCCATCATTCTTCAATCAAGCACTCAGGTGGGAGTGCGTTGCACGGATGACGGATACGTGAAAGGCCTCTATCTTAATCTCCAAACTTTGGTCGTCATGATTAATAGACCTTGTGAACAGTCTATGACATCATCAAACTTAAAATCACTGTATCCTTATCTAAAAGAATATATCCTACAGGGACATGGGACATCCTTATATAAAAGACGGCTCAACAATAAACTGCAAACGGTCTGGAAATCCAGCTTTTGTGGGTTTTTTTTTTCTTTTTCTGCGTTTACCTTCAGCTTCATCTAGATTAATTTTATGCTGCTTCTTTCTGCCCATCCTCATAACGGCTTCGTCTTTTCTTTGTAGTCGAGGGTCTCTGCTGCTCGCTTTGCTGTACTCTCCCTTCAGTCTGATGGATGACGATTTCACAAGAGGCCGATCTTCTACCTAAACCAATGTCAGAAACGTGAGAAGCCCATCACCTCTGATTTAACAAATGCTAGAACCTTATGACGTAGGCAAAAAAAGAATCCTCTATAATTTTCTATATTCACATACCGAAGACAAGAAAAAGACTTGCTGAAGACTTCTCTTTAACAGGCGGCTGCTATGCGGCCGCTGGAAGGCGATTGTACAACGTTAGCAAACGAGGGGGGGGGGGGGATTACCCTAGAATCATGGAAAGGAGATGAGGGGCAAACAAGCATTAAAGGGGTTTTCCCATTATAAATATTTATCACCTATCTTCAGGATAGACGATAAATAACTGATCGGTGGGGGTCCGACTGCTGGGATTCCCACCAATCACGATAACTGCTTACCATGCCGTTCCTGGGAGCCCCATATGAACGGAGCGTTAGTGCGCATGCTCGGCCACCAATCCCTTGATTTCTATGGGGCCGCTGAAGCTAGAGATCAACAGCCCCATAGAAATTATGAAGTGGTGGCAGAGCATGCGCACTAACTCGCCATTCATATGGGGCTCCCAGGAACGGCATGGTAAGCCCATTTTAGTGATCGTGGGGGGGTCCCAGCAGTTGGACCCCCACAAATCAGATATGTATGACCTATTCCGTGGATAGGTGATAAATATTGATTATGGGAAAACCCCTGTAAGTCCTTATGTCCCAGCTGATTCGAGGGTTTGTAGTGTCAACCAGCACCAGATGGGGGCTTCATTTTAAATCTTTGCTATGGGGTTCCCTTTCCTCAACATATACTCCCTTAAGGGCATACATACTATATAGGCAGACCGTGTGGCCCTTGGAGAGTTTACTATGCTGTTCCTGGGAGCCCCATATGAATGGAGTGTTCATGCGCATGCTCTTCGACCACTTCATTCATTTCTATGGGGCTGTTGAGCTCTATCTTCAGCGGCCCCATAGAAATCAAGGGATCGGTGGCCGAGCATGCGCACTAACGCTCCATTCATATGGGGCTCCCAGGAACGGCATGGTAAGTAGTTATCGTGATCAGTGGAAATCTTAGCAACCGGACCCCCACCGATCAGTTATCCCCTATCCTGCATGGTCCCATACCCTTTGCTATTGGGTGGTGATAACCTGTGTAGGGCTCCCCTCTCCAGAGAAACGACATTGTTAGCAAGCAATGGATTAGGGAATTGGTCCACTGGTTATAAAACGGGCATGGAGGGAAAAAATAAATAAAATTAGGTCTATTTACGCTACATATAATAACTAAACGTTTTGTTTAAATTATGCATTTTGTACAGATTTTATTTTTGCTCAAGTCACACCCAAAGCGGCTATCAAAATTCTGCTGGTTGTCCACAGAAAGACATTGTAAACCATAATGATCAACAGTTTTGGTTTGTAACTCATCTGAGCTCCCACAATGCATTGCACTCTGGTAAACCAGAAACCTGAATTTAGCTTTTGATGTGAGTGGAGAAGAAGAAAACGACGTGTAACTTAAATTCAGTGCAAGGTAAGAAAAGCCAATTATTTGCATCGTAACTAGATATATTATGTAGGTTTATAACGTGACGGGTAATAGAAAACAATATTATTTTTTTTATTGAAAACGAACAAAAATAGAGATTAAGAAGCATAAATGAACGTGGAGATGAATAGCGGAATTACCACAGTATGATTATTCCTGGAGTTGGGTAGCGCAGGATTCGATTTCATCATTGGGTTCTTGGACTTGTCTGCAATGAAATAACGATACAATCCGTAACTTTCACTAAAACAGAATTCAGCTCCATGAAACATAAAGCAACTATTCACAGCGGAGGCCAAAAACGTGCCGGATTTATGAATGACCCAGAGGTGTGGACAGGAGGGGTTGGTACATCAGATTTTCACTGGTATTATTGCTGTATCGGTCCCCAGAATACTAGAAAACCCGACACAGCAGCCAATTTCATCAAATTTCTATAAATATTATCTTAAGCACTTGACAGAACATGTAGAAGAAACGTTCCGAATTTGTTGGGTTAGTGCAGAAAAAAAACCACCCAAAAAACCCCACAAAACTCAGTATCGACATTTACATATAAAATTGCCGAGGACTCACCCTTCGTCCTGGAGTTCTCCCGCTCTTCCAACACAACCCTCTGTCCATCCAGGGTGGAAATAGGAACACCCAAGTCTAAAGGTTCCTGCTCCCCGCTCTACATATAAGACAGCAAAATTTATTTTGACATTTTATTTTGTAATTTTTTTGTGGGGGAGGGGGGAGAACGGTGAGAAAAATTCACTATTGAATAAAAGATAAATAACTGATAAAAATATTAATTGTGAAAATTAGTAGAAATACCCAACACTGGCATAAATAAAAAAAAAAAAAAAAAAAAATTTTTTTTAAAAAATAATAAAAATGGGAAAAGAGAACAACAGATAATAATAAAAAATAAAAAGAAAGATTATAATAATAATGAATAATAATAATATCATTTATTCTTGCCAGTAGAAAACCTTTCCTTTCAGAAATATATTTAATCCATTACCATTATTGGGGGGGGGGATTTATTTTTTTTTTAATAAAAAAAAAAAAAAGAGAAAGTGCATCATAAAATATAAATCATGAGAACATTCATACAATCGGGATGACTAAACGCAGCACTTACAAGCCTCGCCACCAGCTCGCTAAGATTCAGCCCGTATTTTGCTACAACGGGACGCAGGACTTCAGTCACCGGCTTTGTTGGCTTGGCTTTCAGTCCCACTGATCTGTTAATTGGTACAAGATCCAAACTAAAGAAATAAAAACAGGAGAATGATAATTATCGTCATGCCATATATTGTTACCTTATGTCTGAAAGCATCTCTACCTAACGGAGCCATACCACTGGAAAATCAGACCCCAAAGACCACGTATTTCTCTTTTTTAACCGGTCTTGCTGCCTTTCCATGCACTATAGCACATCTCAACCATCTGTTATCCGGGTGAGGCATACAGCATGTTCATGAATCCGGAAGCTCAGAATGAAGAGAATTCCAGAGTGACAGTTCAGACTGACACACGTGCGAAGTAATAGTAGAGAGGGATGCCAGATGGAAAGCTAGAGGACACCACTACGGGCCCTGTAATAGCAGCCATTAGTAGTTATCTACCAATGGTTAGCCATCCAGGTGAGAAAGAGGTTTCCAACACAATTTAGATTATATTTAGAGTAGACATTGATTTGATGTTTTTCCTTTTTATAATGTGTTACAGTTCCATCTGTAATCCTATATACACATAGCACACAAGCATACATTGTAGCCATAATCCCAGTGAGATTGTTAGTCTGTAATCCTATATACACATAGCCCACAAGCATACATTGTAGCCATAATCCCGGTGAGATTGTTAGTCTGGGATCTTAGAACGCACATTATAGAAACGGGAAATGAAAGCGGCGCTGCCAGGAGTGGAAAAACTTCCCTCAGCCCAGATTTACATTTGTTAGATTCATTTTGTTTCTCTTACCGAAATAAAGTGCGTTTTTCTATTCTTAGATCCCGGGACTCCAGAATGCTGCTGTCTTGGCTGAGAACGAGAGGCTTCATTACATGCGGAGACAAAATAAACAGAAACATACGATAAATGACAACAGCGGCTGCACGCGGAAAATCTCCATAACCTGGACCAAAGACGGTTAACTCCTTGTCTGCTGTAGAAACTCAAGCTGGCGTGGACCACAAACGTAGCAGCTCAGGGACCTACAGGGCTGAGGACTCCGGAGTTTAGCTTTAGAAGTGTACGTTACAGCCGACACTTCAGCTCGTTTAACCCTTTAGATGAAATGGTCATTAGCGACCGCGACATCTAAGCCGTTAGAAACAGGCGGGCTGCTCCCCCCCCCCCCCCGTCGTCCCCTCACTCCCTGCAATTGTCAAGTGCTGATGGTCGTCATGGCAGCCTAACAAAGGCCCCCCCAATTCTGCCATCTTTCTACTTAACCCCTTAGTGACCAGCCTATTTTAGGCCCTAATGACCAAGCTATTTTTATTCGTTTTTCTATAGTCGCATTCAAAGAGTTAGAACTTATATTTTTCCGTCGACATAGCCGTGTGAGGACTTGTTTTTTGCGGGATTAGTTGTACTTTCTAATTGCACCATTTTAGGGTACATATAATTTTTTTATTAACTTTTATTAACTTTTTTTTGGGGGGTGGGGGGAGATGAGATAAAACCCCTGAAATTCCGCCATTGTTCTATGCGTTTTAAATTGACGCCGTTTACTGTGCGGCATAAATAACACGTTGCCTTTATTCTATGTGTCGGTACGATTACGGCAATACCGCATATGTAGAGGTTATTTATGTTTTACGACTTTTGCACAATAAAAACACTTTTGAAATGAAACCACAGCGATATGCATGGAATTGGCAGGTAAAAACCGCACCGGATCGTGCTTTTTTTTTTTATGCGGTTTTTGGTGCAGCTTTGGCTGCTGTGGGATTTGCTGCCTATTTCTCCAGAACTAGGGAGATAACATTCACAAGCGGAATCGCAAGATAAATTGACATGCTGTGGCTTTGAAAATACACACCGCGAGTAAATTTATGTACAGAAAAAAAGTGCACCATGGACATGAGATTTTAGGAAATCTCATTGACTTTGCCGGTACCGTATTACGCTGCAGCTTTGCCGCACGCAAATACACAACGTGTGCATTCAGCCTAAGGCCCTGTTCACACTGAGTTTTTTTGCAGGGGGAAAAAATCTGCCTCAAAATTCCTTAATTTGACCTGCCGGCAGAACATTTGCTGTGTTTTTAGCGGCGTATTTCGTAGCGGTCATTGAGCGCCATGGGCAAAAACTGCAGTGAAAAACGCGATCTCTACCTCCCATTGACGTCAATGTGTGGTCAGAGGCTGAAGCGCCCAAAGAAAGGGCATGGCTTTTTTTTTTCCCTGCAAATGTTTTTTACCGCTCACAGGAAAAAAAAAAAAAACGCCTCCACCTCCCATTGAAACAGGAGGCGAAAATACTCTGTGTGAACTAGCCCTAAAAGTCCAAACTGTTACAATGCGACATTTATCCCCTCAGGGAAAAGAGAAAAAAAAAATTATAAAAAAAAAAAAAAAAAGTATCTTGGTAAACAAAAAAAAATAAAAAAAAGTTATGGCTCTCAGAATGTGGTAAAAGAAGCATAACAAAAAAAAAAAAAAAAAAGAGACGATTTTGGGATCATTGCAATTATATTGACCCACAGAATCAAGTTAACATGTCATTTCTACCACAGGGAGAACACCACGAAAACGAAACCCAAATAAAATATGAAGAAAATCCGTTTCTCTCCATTTTGCCCCTGCAAATCTAATTTTAGCCAGTTTTCAGGTACATTATATGGTACAATAAATGGTGCCGTGAAAAACGACAACTCGTCCCGCAAACAACAAGCCCTCATAGGACTATAAATCAACTAAAAAAATAAAAATAAAAAAAGTAATGGCTTTCGGAAAGTGGGGAGGAAAAGCTTAAAAAAACTAAAAACAAAAAAAAACTGTGGATGGGTTAAAGATCATTTCCTCTTAAAATAATGTTAATCATATTGCATGGATACTGCAAGGCGAGTGGCAATATATGACGGCAGGTCACGGTACAGCAGCTTCGCACCGCGTGGCACCACCGCCAACTGTTGTTGTGTAGCCTAACAAAGCTGCACTAAAGCGAGTGATGATTTAGAGAGAATATTCGATATTTAACGTTACATTTCCTAGAATGCTATAGCCGTAAAAACTTTTTTTTTTTTTATCTGGAATTTCATAATCTGGAAATTCTAGTTAACTGGTACAGAACTGAAAAAAATAAAATAAAATAAAAATAAAAAAATCAGGAATTTTAAACCTGAAGCAGAAAACAGAACATTTAAAATTGAAGGATTTTATTTTATGACTTTATTTACAATTTGCTTTCATATAACAGGCATAAAATAACACTCATGTTCCATTATCTGCCCTGCTTAAATACTCTGTAGGATTTCTTAAGAAACACAATACCTTGTTGCCTCCGACTAAGAATAGATCCACTGCAGCAATGTTAAATCCGTGCTTCTCGCAGAGGTTGCTTAAGATTTCTTTGATCGAGAAGCCACTTCTCACAAGCATGGCACAGGAGGAGCCGTCTGGCAGGGTAATGTAGCAGTGCTTGGGCGATTTCTCGGAAGAAGACACTCTTGATGATTCAAACTTTGGGAGAGAGAGAAAAGGGACCGGTAAGAAAAACAGACAGCAGAATCGCGGATATAGGCAATTTACTACCTCCGGAGGGAATCCTATGCAACAT
The DNA here is from genome assembly GCF_050947455.1 of Rhinoderma darwinii. Lineage (NCBI taxonomy): Eukaryota > Metazoa > Chordata > Amphibia > Anura > Rhinodermatidae > Rhinoderma > Rhinoderma darwinii. The sequence goes on along the minus strand of NC_134687.1, from coordinate 34,494,304 downwards.
GCAAACCTGTGTGATGTGTAATAATTGTGGAATAGAAACTATATAAATATTGCATTTATTTCTTCATAATAAAATAGAAACATTTATATAAAATAGGCTCTGAAGAAAAAAAAAAAAAAAGTATATTTTTTTTACAATTTAGCCACTTGTGACCACAGGATATGGCCTGAAAAGACAGGAACAGTCTTAGGCTAGATTCACACGAACCGCTGTTCTTCACATCTGAGTTGCACCCGTGCGGGTCCCGTTTCCATGGATCCCCGTAGACTTCGAGTCTATCGAGGGATGCGTGAAAACAGAAGAAAATAGGACATGTTCTATTTCTCAACGGACCCTTCACACGGTTCGTTGAAACAATGGCCGTGTGAACGGCCCCATTGAAATACACGCGACCGTGTGACGTTTAACGGCTGTCACACGGACGTATACTACTGTCATATGAATTCGGCCCTACCCTAAAATGTGATCTTGAATTTAATTGGGACAGAATAAAAAAATCAATGCCAGGCTGCCGCCTGTGTCTTTATTATGCAAATCAGGGGTAATTTCAGAAATTTTAAAATGACAAGAGAAATTAAAAAGCCAGGTTCTTATGTTCTGGGTTGAGATTAAGTCACAAGTGACAGGGGTAATGTTATGAAGTTTGTGTGGATAGAACAACCTGTAGCCAATCGGATGAAGGGAATGATGAAAGCAGCAGGAGAGGAGTGTGTTGATCTTGTGTGAGGCAGTGACCTGCCCAATCCCATCATTATGTCAGTAGGACAGGGTGGCATGTGGCAGCGATTAGAAGTGAGTGGGGATAAAACACTTTATAGGTCAGTCAGATGAAAGGAATATTGACAGCAGCAGGAGAAGAGTATGTTGATCTTGTGTGAGGCAGTGACCTGTACACTCCCTGTTATGTCAGTAGGACAGGCTGGTATGTGGCAGGGACATGAAGTGAGTGGGGATATAACACCCTGTAGCCAGTCAGATTGGAATGATGAATGCAGCAGGAGATGAGTGTACTGACCCTGTGGGAGGCAGTGACCTGTATTGATTTTGTGTGGGAGTAGGGGGAATGGAGACGAGAGAAATGTGGATAAACCTGGGGATTCGATTATGGATGTTCTTGTTTTTTCAGTATAAAAGTTTATACATTTTGGACAGCTATTTTTAAAGGAGAAGGGATGCATTCCAGATTGTGCTGGGGTCTGTTCAAGTTTTTCATTAAAAGATATAGACGGGAAAACAAATTTTCCAAATGCAGGATTAGTTCAAGTGTCAATTAACTTCCACCTTGGAGGAATCTTGAGACTGGGTCCTATTATATAGTATAGGGCCCCTGCAAAAGACTGATCAGACGGAAACAAGCAATGTCGATCTCAAGATAGAAATGGCCAAAACTAGACGGCAAAGTCCACAAATATCTAGTATTGTACTGCGTAACTCAGTTGAATGTCATGCCATATTCATAGGAATACAGCCACCTTAATGGATTGATAGGATGGATTTTCTAGTCCAAGTTCTCTAAGAATGAAGCCAGTCAGCTAAGTAACGTTTACAATTCCCCCGAGGGGACATGTACACCAGTCGTTTGCTAAAACGTGCATAATCAGTAATGCAAGGTTATGAAGGCAGAGCCGGATGTCAAGACGACCGATAAGAATTTCTGTCTTGTAAAACAATTACAACATTAATGTGATCCTTACCTCGAGCACATTGCCATTACTGCCAAAATTAATCATCTCAAGACTTGCTGAAGAGGATACAGAACCTTGCGACTCGCGCCTCCTGCTGGGAGCCCCGTTGATAATAGAAGATTCTGCCAGGAAAAAGGTTGGAGAAAAAGGAGAGTTGATAGGAAATCGGGAAACTTTTCCTCCTGTGCGTCCAGAGCTCAACAACAGTTCTGTATGTCACAATAAAAAGCCATATACTGGGGTCGCTCTAGAATAAAAGCGGAGGCCCAGGGGGTTTTAATTTTCCATGACAAACGTATTCGTTTTCACACGTCATCACATATATAATATTATAGAAGATATATTGTATTGGGATTCTCCCTCCCATCTTTAAATGGTGTTTGGGTCAAGTTTATTTCCCAGACCTACAGTATAGAGCAATGAACCCAACTGTAACTATGGACGCGAAGTGTTTAGGAACTACTCTGAGCCTCAGGCAGGCTTATTGTGTTTTTATTTAATATTTTACAGTGAGTTATCTCTGCAAATACTATGCAAGGCTAGATGATGCAGCTCTTTATCCCTCTCTCTCAGCAGGAAGTCCAAGCACAAGCACTAAATCAGCAGCTGAATTACATTCGGCCAATAAACCTCAGCTGAGGATCTTAAGGGAATCATCCCACTTAGCGGCATCCACATGCGGCTGGCTGAAACGACAATCACTTGTGGTGGCCAATGGCCACACGATTTTTCCGCCCTTGCTAGTAATTATCTTTCACACTAAAATATGGACAACAGTAAGCAATCAATTAGAACTTTAAACACGTTAGCAACCTAATAGAGAAAATTTTATTAACAGTCGACCGTATAACAAAAAATAAAAATCAAAAAAATCAGCAATTTAAAAAGAGTTGCCAACAGAAAAAAAAAGAAACCCCGCAAAAAAACAGACATGTCAGCAGAGCTTTATCTGTTTTTGTAAAAACTTGTGTAACCAACAAATCTGAAGCATCTTTTCTTAAAAGTCTGCGTGGTCTCCTACCTCAGTTAAGCCTCCTGGAAATGAATAAATTGACAATGGGGCATTACCATTCCCATTGTGAATAGGGATTGGACAGTGTAAGTTTGTATGGACATGATCCATTGGCAAGTGTCGCAGTAACACCCAGTTGTCAATTTATTCACACATTTCCAGGAGGAACAACAGAAGAGCAGCGCAGCTCCAACTTCTCAGAGCGAACGTATATGCTCCGGAATTGCTATTTTATGGGGAATGCAAATATTTACTATAACAGACATGTCACGAGAGCGGACAACTTCTCCTAAAGCCACTTTACCTAATAATGTACTAGAAATAGGGAGCATTCTAGACCATACAGTTTTTTTTGGAAGTCTCAGCCATAAAATGGAATTACCATTTGGGATTTCTCCATTCTCTCTCTTCTTCTGAGACTTCCCCATGCTTTTACTCCTTGACCAAGAGAAGAACGTCCCTTTCTTCTTCTTCTCATTCTCGTCCTCCCCTCCAGACTCCTCGTTCAGGGACCTTCCGGACTTGGTTTTCTTGCTGGCTTGCTGTGTGTACAGGAAACAGGTCAGGCCAAAATACTTCAGTATCAAAAGCACGTGCTAAAGATGATATCTTTATCTTGTTCCACTAGTTTAGTGGTAAGGGGAACATTTTGCTTATCTGGTGGCATTGACAAACTTCACTAGAAACCAATTATAGAGCACATCCCTCTCTACCTGGAGATTGACGGTCGTCAAACCTGACATACACCAGGCCGGACATACCGGATCACTCATATAAAACAAAAAGACAGCCAAGTGCAGGTATCCACCATCACAACCCTGGAGAGATCTGCAGCATCCAACCATCATTCCTATTGTAATTATGTGGCCATAAAAACGGTAAAGAGCACAAAAAGGATCACAAAAATAAAAAAACAAAAGTGGGTGTTAGGAAATTGATGATGGGGGACACAAAATAGAACCCGGAGAGAAGGTTTATTTCCCATCTTTACTTGATATATAAACCAACTCCAAGAGGAATTGATCACAAATAGATTGGCAGATTTCGGGCTCTCTTCCCGGAAGGGTCTGTTTTTTTTATTACAAGTTTTATATATTTATCTAGGAGGGTTCAGATATCCAGTAATACGGCTAATAGATGATGGATTAAAAGGAATTTAATTTCATGTCTCAAATACACACAACCTTTGGTTTTGTCCTACTAGGGCATGTGGGCATCATAGAAGGAGGTCCTCCACTCAGGATCTATGTGTCAGACCAGCTTTCACGCTGGTGGACCCAGTTCATACATGTATTACATAGTCAGGCATTCATTTGAACAGCTGGAATGTAATACTACATTTTTCCTGTGGTGGCCACTGCAGAAGAAAGGTATGGCTGGCTAACTTCTGATATCAGTTGATTGCTCGGGGTGATCCTCTGATCGCCAGGCCGGCTTCAGTTTGAAAAGGGGCTGTCTCAAGGAGAACAACCCTTTAAAATTACTAAAATATAAATACATTTTTTTTTTAAAAAGCGAGCAGACCTTCTTTGGAGTAGAGATATTGGAGCGGTCAGAGCTGACGCTATGTTTTGATGTGGGACTGCTAGGTATTTCTTGAGGGTCTGGGAGCGATCGCCCCTCCACTTCTGCAAGCATACATTCCTGGTACAGGTGAGACTTCAGGAAGCGAGTGTAGCTGTCAAATTTCATAAGGTTGAAAATCTGAAAATCAATGAAGGAAAAAAAGTTAAATATTTAATTTGTTGTTTTGAACCAATTCCAGGTCCAGAAATATAGCGATCACAATTTCATGGCTATAATTTTTGGACAGAATTGTCCTGTTCTGATGATGGAAAGCAACAACATTTTAGTAACAGGACCAAAAATCATAAAATAAGGTAATAATTGTAATGTAGAAAATTAAAAGGGTAACTAAACTTTCAGAAAACTTCTGACTTGTTATAGTGACAGGTCAGAAGTTTTGATCGGTGCCGGTTCGAGCACGGAGACCCCCACCAATCACTGAAACAAAGCGGCAGAATCGCTCGGGTGAGCGTGAAGCCGCTTGGTTTCGGATAGGCTTTCCTTGGAAAGCCGATGTAACAGTGTACAGACTTAATAGAAAGTCTATGGGCCCGTACACCGGCTTTCCGAGAAAAGGCGATCAGAAACTAAGAGGCTCAGGACTCACCCAAGCGCTTTTGCCGCTTTGTTTTAGCGATCGGTGGGGGACTAAGCATTCGGACCCCCCCCCCCCATCAAAACCTCTGACACGTCACTATGACATGTCTTTCTTTTCTGAAAGTTTAGTTACCCTTTAAGTTATTACACTGCTGCCGGAGGTGCTGAAAACCAAGAGACGTCAAACAACTGTAGGAATTAGGATCTAAAAATTACGGCAGATCTAGTCCACACAGAATCATTGAGGAATTCCTAAAAAGTTTTTTTTTGTTTTTAAATACACGATAAAGAAATTTCAGCCAGATACAAACAATATGCTTCCTGTTCAGACCCATAGGGGGCAGTATCAAAATTGTTATGGTAAGTCAATCTACTTTGTTAGACCATTGATTTATAGAACTTGAAATCTGACTTTTGAGCCAGATATGTGCTCATAGCAAGTGTCAGTTCTCTTCCCCCACTCCGTTTGGCGGCTAATACAGAGAATTATACAGCAGGGGGCGACAAAACACAGCAGAAAAATTCCCAGGGTAAAGAGAACATAAAAATTGTGCTCTATCCTGGGGTATTAGGCTATGTTCACACGGGGTATTTTGCCGAGTTTTGACGCGGAAACCGCATCGCAAAATTCGGCAGAAACGGCCCGAGAACGCCTCCCATTGATTTCAATGGGAGGCGTCGGCGTCTTTTTCCCGCGAGCAGTAAAACTGCCTCGCGGGAAAAATAAGCGACATGCCCTATCTTCGGGCGCTTCCGCCTCTGACCTCCCATTGACTTCAATGGGAGGCAGGAGAAAGCGTACTTCTCGCTGTTTTATGCCCACGGCGCTCAATGGCCGCGGGCGAAAAACGGCGCGATAATCGCCGCGAAAATCGGCGTGCAGGGAGAGGAATATCTGCCTCAAAGTTCCAAATGGAATTTTGAGGCAGATATTCCTCCCCCAAAATACTCCGTGTGAACATAGCCTAAGAGTACGCACACACGTAAAAGGATTTGTCGTGGAATTTCCACAGCAAAATTTGCACGTCTTGCGAGGATTTCATCCCCTTTACATGAAAAAAGGTGAAATCTGCACGTGGATTATATATAAAATAAAAAAAAAGTAGGTGGACATACCTGGAGCTGCTGTTCTTTGAACATATCGGGGTGTGGAGCGTTCAGTATGTCATCGGCCAGTTGAGCCTGGCTGTCAATATTTACTGGTGTAGTTGCTTTGCTGCTCAAAAACGTATTGAATATTTCCCGAGCGCGGTACGAAAGCTGCAAAAATAATATAGAAAAAATAAATAAATAATAAAAAAAAATAAAAAAAAAATAAAAATCGAACAAAAAAACCATTAAATTCATGAATTAATATGTATTAAAAAGTCAGCCAAGCTGGGGCGGAACCTGAGGAACGAGGTTAAATGTGCCGCACAGTTTTATAAAGTTGAAAGACATTTCTTTGTGGTATTATTTTTAGGATGATCCAATGTTTATATTTTTCTGTATTTAATTTAATACAGTCGTGTCATAACAATAAAATCTGTAATATGGTTATGCACAAATATCATCCATTGTGTAAGCAATCTACCTCATTTTTGTCATGAGCTGGAACACGACTAAAATATTCGCAGGACTGCCAGAACAAGATGTTCTCCTCGCTGAATTCTTTCTTCAAAAATTCCTGCAGGGAACAAGACAACAGAAAATGGATTACACTCCGATCTGTGCGCACATATATCATCCTCTAGTATATGGTAAGGAGTGTGTAATATCAAAGTAGTAAGTAGGGAAATGAAATCTGAGAACTTAACATGGAGGTAAATATGGACCAATCAAAGCTCAATCTAGTCCCATGTGGGATAAACCCTAATAACTTTGTGCTAGACACCCTTCATTTGTATCCCCTGTATCACTGTAGCTTAGACAGTAGATGAGAAAGAAGAGGGGGCAGAGGGAGTGGAGTAACACATGACTGCAGGATCAGACTACACAGGGTTTGTTTGTAGTCTGTAACCATGGAGACACTCTAAATAAAGCGATTTATAAAAAAATAAAAAGAAAGGATTTTAAATATTGGTTGTATAAATGTACAAACCCTTAAAAAAGTAATTTTTTTCCTTCAGTTCAGACTAGTATATTTAACAGAAACACTTTGGGCAAAACTGGTAGGACCTGAGGGGTAGGTGCATGATACAGGGATACAACATTGAAGAGAACCCCCAGATTGTTCCTCTATAATAATCTGGACACCTTTTTTTGGACGTTCTAGTGCTAGAGAGCCGAGCACTGTAATCTCTGGGGTAACCACAGATCAAATGCTCATTATTCCTCCCACAATGCATTGCACAGCACCCACTGGCCGTCTGATCCTGAATCGAAGACCCCCCTGTCCTAATAACTAGCCCTTGAAATCTTCCTCTTTCTATCTTCATGATTTTTGATATGGCGCGGAGCCTGAACCGGAATACACATCGTGAACTCATTATTGTAATTTCCATTACTCCACACTGATTGCCAGACAGTTTCTCTCTTAATAAGCCACTTCAGCAGCAGCTGTTCCACTCACGGCTTGAAGAGAACTCCGCAATTATTTTGCTTGATCGCAGTTCCTTTCAACCATCTTGCCCCACCAAGCCCTCTACTTGGCAGTTCTTCACTTATCCTTTGAGCACAAGTCTGGGCTTTATTTCATGCCAACTGGAACTTTATTTATAGGTTTAATGGGATAATATATAAACGGGTTTTCCACGCACGGACAACTGATGACCTATCAACAGGATAGGTCATCAGTATGTTATCCATGGGGGTTTGACACCCGGACCCCGCACCGATCAGCTGCTTCAGCCTCCGGGCACCAGACGTCCATACGGGAAGCAGTTGGCTCCGGTCACGGAACAGCGGAATCTGCTACCAGCTCCGACAACTGCATACCCGTCATAACATTCCGCGCCTGGAGGCAGCGGATCGGTGCGGGGTCCGGGTGTTGGACCCCCACAGATCATATGCTGATGACCTATCCTGTGGAGACATCCGTGCGGGTACAACCCCTTTAATGACTTTTTAAACAATTTGGACAGTCTTCCAACATCCCATGCCTATTGCCTTGCAGAAAATTTATTTGCAGAACTCATCCCACCCTGACCACTATTACGTGGATCACTATTTTACATTTTTATATTTCTTGCCTGACAGTTCACCCAAAGTTGCACAGCCAAAGTCAGGTCTCATATGTGACACAGATCGAGTTACTAACCGTGAAATATCGAACACCAACTGGATCCTGGAGGAGACGTTCGAAAGACACAGCCCAACTGGCTACGCGCCGCTCTCCCAGTCTCCGGCAGCTCTGCACGCTGGGCAGGCTGGCATTGCTGCTCAGGCTGTTCTCGCTGACACATCCTTTTAGATCAGTGCTGTTGAGTTCTAGTAGAAAACACAGAGGAAAAAAATCATGTACAGTGTAGGCAGTCCATTCAATTAGACATTGAAGATGTACATTGGCAATAGCCAACAAGCTAAACATGAAATCATCATATAAACCGGCGTTATACAGGGCAGGATTTCATCAGAACTTGCTAAAAGGTACAGTAGGTAGCAGGATAAAACATGATTTGGTTAATAATTCTGCGTAAAATTCACCAGGATCGGACCTGAACGCCTTCTTCGTGCCATATATTACTGGTCACCAACGGTCTTCCAATCCTCAAAACAATGCCCCCAAGAAATATTAGTTCCAGCTAGAAAATGTGTGTCCTTCACTGCACGATGGGTTTAATCTGCTACCTCTACATGATCGCGATCACACATTTGATCACAAAAAAAAAGGGCACCCCTAGTGATGGAATGGGGACCACAAAAATTTGAGGTTTCAGTAGATCCACGATTGGACAACCATCAGGACCCCGGACTTTCCCAATAACAGACGCTTAGCTCACCCAAATCTGAATGTTGCTTCAATGGATCAATAAACACATGCATTGATTAGACCAACCTGTTTGACCCATTGTTCGTCCATTAGCAGCCCCCCACCCCCCTTAGTCCCATACCATATCTTTAGGGGAACTTGCTCTATGCTCATACTGTGCTTTTAATAAACAGTTTATGATCATAACATTGGGGGCACCTTAATGTCATTTTTTAAATATGGGATACTTGGCTTAGAAACATTACGAAACACTTCTCTAGACCAGCATTTCTCTACTGCAGTCCTCAAATACCCCCAACAGGTGACGATTTAAGGAAATCTCATAAGTAGAGCACATGCTGGCGGTAAATACCTATGGCCTGTTAGTGGTACTTGAGGACTGGAGACGAGGATCTGGCCATCGACATATCCCGTGCCAAGCCTTGAAAGTATTAGTTTAAAAGGTTACTCCGTTCACACAAGAGGGAATTGCCGAGGAGTCTGTATATGAAAAGACAGCCAATATTCTGGAAGTCAAAGCGCCCACACCAGAGGCCAGATAAATGACCTAGCGACATTTGACCTGGTAAGTGAAACATTTGGGGGTGCGCCTGGCAAAATGTTCAGCTTTGCCCAGATTCAATAGTAATAAAGCTGTCAATTCTATGATCATCTATAAAAAAAAAAAGAAAAAAAAAAAAAAAAAGAAGGTTCATTGTATACTTCAAAAAGCTCATAAAGAACGATCAGAATCCATTCACAGCATACAGAGAATATAAAAGTAAATGCGGTAAGGAAGATACAAAACCTTTCACATTTCATACAACGAGAGGGATCACACCCTCTGGCAGCCAATACATTTTTTTTTAAAAACAAACCTGTAAATCTTTTCATTTTAGGTATGTGCAAATATTATTCTAGAAAGGTCGCAACTATATGACAATCACATGTGCTATAATGGAAGTATAAACACATTTTTATAACATATAAAAGCAAATAATTCAATAAAAGGAAAATTAAAATAAAATAAAAGTGTTCACTAAACCAGGCACTGTACTGTAATCTAATGTACAGCAAAAAAAAAAAAAACCTACATCGACGTCTAAAAAGGTAAATTAAACAATTTACAAACTTGGTCTATTGTCCTTACTTTTGATTTACGGAAAATTATACATTTTAGCCCAGCGCACACGTCTGAGAACACACAGAACATCGCACACAAAGTATTATAGGTCTAAGCAGAGATATGCCACACCTATATATATATATATATATATATATATATATATGCCACTTCTTTGCTCGCTGCATAGTGATCTAACACATGGGTCGCACCATTCTGACAGCAGGCAATCAAACCTTCACACAGCCCACAAGGCTGAGGATTAGAAGCTTGTCAGGATAATTGAGCCTCCCCCTCTGCGTTGTGTGTGCGGGGCGGCAGTCAATGGGCAATCAACGTGACTAGAGAGAGGAGAATGTGCCGCAGACCTATCATTATGTTAACACGCCATGTGCAACAAAGCGGGCCTTCCACAGGCGAGCACATTCAGATACGGGCAGGAAGGCCTGTTATTTTCATTATTGTTTATTTAATACGTGCCAAGAAATTCTGCTGTGGGGAGGCGTCGGGCAAACGTGCTCATCCTGTAAAATATACATTAGGCTGGGTCTCAATAACTGGAAGGGTCGGTGCTTACTAACTAACTTACAGCCAATGAAACAGAACCATTATCGCTGCATGAACCCAAATTTGGGAGTACAAACGGACGTGAGGATTTGTGCAGATGGAGACCACATTAAGCGCTTGTTTTTTGGGCCTATATATATTTGACTCGTAGGACACCGTTTAGGAAAATCTACTATAGTCATTTTTCAGAGTCGGTAAGCACAAATTGTAAAAAGTGGTCACAGGCATTGGGGGACTTACCGGACCCAGATTATTTTCTATGGCTACCTTTAGACAAGCCCAAATAAATACCCAATACTAGAGAGCAGAGAAAATGACTATTGGCCAATACCAAAGCCAAAGTAGTTTATGTAAAGATATTTCTCAGAGAAAGATCTTTGGGTTATCAATTTCATCGGTCATGATTAGATTAGTTAGAATCTGTAACCAATTAGATTATGAAAATTTTGGCTATTCATGGATGAGAAGGAAGTCACATTAGACTGCCAACAGTAGCACGGACTACAGAACAGGCCAGCCATCGTCTCCTTAATTTAGTGTCTACGGGACGGTCTAAAACCAAAGGCGGTTAATCTGGATTCCGCACATAAATTTTGATGTTCCCGCTGCAAGAAGTGATGGGTAATGTAGACTGCCTAGACCAGGTAGAAGACCCATCCAAGATGCCAGAACCCTGAATATAATCACGGCCACAAAGAGTCCAGGGACTGTGGAGGGGTAAGAATTGCAATGTCAAAGTCAGTTCAGCACTTAAAGGAGGGGTCCAAGGAACCGTAAAAGAGGAGTTCAAATCCACCAAATTATCATTGCTTTGATATAATTTATAGAAAATGTTCTTATCTAATTTCATTATCAACATTAGAGCCAACCTACAATTGGGCCTTGGATTTTTACCGAAGTAACATTTTTAAAAAAAAATTCTTAATTAGCCAAGACACACAAAAAGACTGAAGCTAAACACACAAAAATACAAGTGATGGCATCCATAGTTGGCATACAAGTCCAGCTTGGCTCTATAATTGCACGCAGATTCAAATTCTCAATTTAGATTCTGTTTGTCCTTATTTTTATGTCTTTCTCTCCAAGGCGTGCATCCAGCAGACCAAAGAACCGCAGACGTGACATGTAGAGGAAGCCTAGGAGGAAGAAAGTCAGGTTCGAGAGTTTGTTTCCAGACCAGCTTTCACTAGACGTCTTCGTAGCTCCAGTCCTTTGCTCCTGGGTTTCTTCTACATGTCTCCGGCTGTGCGGTACGAGGACCCCTGGCTTGAGATGAGATGTTATGCTCTAGATCTGCCAGAACAGAGCTCTTGGCCGCCTTTACACTTGACACATGCTTAATATTACCAGGCTGTGACATCTACACATCTCACAGACGTGACAACGAAGAGGTGCTCAAAGCCAAGGAGGAATATGATCTGGACTAGTGCAAGGGCCCGGTAACAGGATATCAAAAAACAAGGCATACTAAATTTTGGATTTTTACATAAAGGAGCCCAAAGAGAAGATTAAAATGATGCCACCAACCTGGGACTGGTTTATACCACCACAGCAATTTTAATCTCAGGACAAGAGAGCATGACATTGGGATGGGGGGGGGGTGTTTTAAGCTTTGTAAGAAAAGGATGGGGTAATAGACATTGGGTATTTTAGTTCTATTGAGATAACGGGATAGGTGGCCACCACACAACTCCAGGGGCAATTATCCAGAAGGAAACAATGGAATTGGATCGGTTTAAAATTGGCTGATCCTTACAAAAATGTCAGATCTATGGTCAGCTGGCCAGTTTTAAATTGGTCCTCGTAACCTATTTATCTTCGTATGGTCACACCCTTTGGGATTGAAAGTAGGATCAACTCTCTCTCCTTTTTGTTCATATCTGGAACCGATCGTGGCAGTCAGCGGAGGAGTGTGAACATGGCACCTATTTTCCCAGTTACTGCGCATAGGGCGAAAAGTGTCAATCAGCGGCAGGGGGGCGGGGGGGGTGGAGGAGTGGTGTAAATATATGAATATACTTGGTCTCATACTTGCTGTTCTGGGCGGGCGCCTCAATTATAGGTTCTAAATATTCAATAACTATTTACCATTAACTAATAAGCGATAATACGCGGAAATCACGTGTCTGTCACTTCTTTAAATTGCCCTCAGACAGGGCAGAATAAATACCTGACCGATCTGCTTTAAATGTGTTACATGAACAGCCCATAGAATTCAATGGGAACTGTGTAATGCTTTATTTCCTCTGTGGTGGCGCTGCAGGGAAATTGAACACTTGCTGCCACCGATTACAGCTAATCAATACAAGACCCCTTGAAAAGGGTTGTCCACTTCGGACAATTCCTACTTGTTAGGAGTGTCCTCTGACAATAGGTTGATCAAAAAATTTTGCCCTGCTGGAATCCCCAGCGATCAGTTGTATTCTGTGGGGAAACTTGGAAGTGTTCAATTTCTCTGCAGAGCCACCACAGGTGAAATTAAGCACTACACAGTGTCCATACAAAATCAATGGGTTTTCTGTGTAATGCAGGACAGGACAAGTCCTCTAGTGCGAACGACACTCTTTGTAACCACTTTGCACATGAGAATCCTGAACAGAGGACGCCCTCTATTAACTCAGAATTCCCTGGAAGAGTATATGAAATTGCGATTTCGAAACGGGTTAACCCATTTAAGGAAAAAAGGCCGAGATCAATTATTAAAGCAATATCTGGATTCTATAAACTCAAGTTTCAACCAGGAATAATTTCTTAAATAATGTGAAATCCCACGTTGTGTTGGGGTTCTGTGCCGGATAAAAGGGAGTATGTACACATGTATATTATAAGCTTCATGTCCTTTAAGAAAAGCATTATATGGAGAAATAAGACCCTTACTCAGTACTAAGGATTTTTTACAGTACAGAGAAAGCAGATTCTATATTTGTAACCTATGCTGACAGCTGGGATTTGATTTACATTGGTGGGAGCAGATTATTTTTTTGAGGAGTTGGCAATTGCCTACAGAATCTGTCTGATCGGTTATTATAACATTATTCATGTGCGGTTTCCTCGCTCTGCTCCACCAAAAATAGCTTTTTTTTTTCTCTCTGACTAAACATGAAATTGACGTTTTCTCATGTGCATTTAATGCTGGATGATCTACATCTTCAGAACGGAGAATAACCGCGTTATCTTATCTCTGACGCACACCATAGATTTTATCCCAGATAAGAGTTTGCTAAAAGCTCTGTAAGATATCCAGTAGATAATCTGTTTCTGCTTGTCACATAGTTCACGTCGTCATAAATACCGGTTATAATGGTGGTTACCGCCGTCAGTCACCTTCATACGAGAACCCGCCTGCGGTGTCATACATTTTTCTTGCGAGTTACATAAAGCTGGTGGTGATCAGGAAAAAAAGCTATTCCGCAGATTATTATTATTATATTTTTGGTCCAAAAACTTTGGTCCAAAAAGTTGGCCACGAATAGACACTTAAAAAAAATAAAATAAAAAGGCTGAGCTTTTTGGTCAACCCCTTTCGATTTGTTGTTTTAGGGCATATAGAATAGAATAGGTCCCCCAACCTAGAAGGAGCAGAGAGCAGTTATTTTGTGAATCACGTAGCCAATATTCACTGACCGATTATTTTTTTTCAACATGTCAATAACTTTTTTTTCTGTCAAATACAATTATGAACACATTAGTAGTTCTGAACAAGAACATCCGCAACGTTTCTTCCCACAATAAATACATTCGGCTCGTGCTGCAGTGCGCAACTGCGTGTCAATGTGTAGCCTTAGGCCTCGTTCGCCATCAGCGATCGCCATTCTATTCTGCTCCGTCAGAGGAGCAGAACATCGGAAAAACCCAACACGCTGGTTCCACCGCACCATGACCACCACTGGCGGTTGATGGAACCCATTTGCCTTTAATGGGTTTCCATGGTTTTACCGGAGACAAATGCGCTATTGTTTCCAGTATTCTCACCGGATCTGTGACAGAGGCCCCAAATGGAGTCTCCAACTTAGATGTGAACGAGGCCTTACACTAAAAGGGGTTGTCTCAGGAGGACAAATCATTCTCTAAACATGGCTACGCTGGTGATTTCCACAGGTCCAGCTGTTGGAATCTTTAGCTAGCTGCCATCTACAGGGAAGCTTAGGTTGGGCATACATGTCCGCTGCAGGGGAACGGTATTACACGATGTACAGTCAGGTGATTGGCCAACCATGGAATTCATGGACGGTCAGGTCTGCCACAGGGTTTGCCTAGAAATAAAAGAATCTGTCAAGCAGAAAGTCCTGCTCATGTTGGGACTGCGATCAGATGTAATGGATGCTATAACACCTGACTTCTATATGTAAACCACCAAATCCTTCTCTGCCGATCCTCCAAAAGGGAACACCTGACCCCGTACCTTTCTTGTAAGAGGAGTCATGGAGCAGATCAGGTGATCACTCTTGGACAATCCATAGAGAGCGATGTGTTATTTTATATGAAGTTTACACTATTGTTAGTCAGGTAAAGATAATCACCGGTGACAACAACATACATCTCCCCATATCTCAGCTTCCTGGACTGCTGTGAGAACGACACGACAGTCCAGTGGCTAGGTCCAAAAAAAGAAAAGCGGACCTTTTTTTCTGATCCTGGACAACCCCCTTTAACGGAGCGTCATGTAACTGTCCCCGGGAACCCTTTAATATTACAAAAACATCCTTGTACCTTTTAGTCCACAGAGCGGACAACGCTTGCTATATATTTCATCATACAATTTCCAGGACCGGCACAGGTCGGAGAGCCTGAGCAGAATCATATTCATGTTTTATTATCTGGCCAGCTCCATCACTACGATATCCAATTCTGCAAACTTTCTTTTTATTCCCAGTACTAAATTACAGTCTATTCTGATGCTCCAAATTCTATTGGTTTCCTTACACTAGGTATATATGATGCCGGGTGACCACTACTGTATACAATTCCCTCTGAATAGTATATACCTACAGTATACACTTATGTATAGCTACTCCCTCACTAATACTCCTCTGTCTGCGTGTCAGTCTACACTGCAGTTCTGACATTCTATTCAAGCATCAAGAAAATCAGAATGACTGTTTTCCAGGACATGGACTTACAGGAGCCTGGAGCAAAATAAAAAAAAAATGGACAATCCTGGATTCCCTAATGCGCTTGAAATGGTTCTCCTACTATTCTGATGGTTTTACATAGCAAACACAGTACTACACTTCTATACAAGATACCAATGAATAAATACAGATGTAGCAGAGCCAAATGGGTTTTTTAGCCCGTTGGGGCTGCATTGTTTTTGCATAGTGAGTTAAAATTATGCAGCCAGTTTACCTGTAGTCCTAACCCTAGATAATGCACGTCTATCACGAAGTGACAAACTCAGCCCTACTACATCTAAACGTCATGGTTAGCGAATAGTATGTCCACACACAGAGTCTCCTGTCCAAAGCCAAATGTTCCTGGAAATAAAAAGTCCATGACTATGCAAAGAATTAACGACAATGTATTGTCATGACATGGTAATGGGATGTCGCATCACTGTCAAGCTGAAGGAAAACATTATATATCGTCTCCTGCCCGGATTAGGAAGAGTTAAAAACGCGTGGTCATGGAACAAGTCTGGGAATTAACTTGTTCTGTAAGGAGGAAAAAGTCATAAAAGTCTTCACACAAACCACAAAAAAGTGAAAAGTAAGTGCCCCCGCCTGTGGAGGAGAAGACGGCGCAGCCTTTTACCTGGGTACAGCTGGTAGGAACCCGTGTGCAACCTCACCAGATACTTCAAATCACTCACAGAGAACCAGCCATCAGAATCCATGCCCACTTCAGCTGCTGATTCCCATAGCCCCGCGGGTACAGTCCCTGGTAATAAAATGGCACATTGTTCCTCGCTGATACCGCCGCGTTACAGACACATGAATTTAATTTTCCTGCAATATTCGCAGCCAGTCTTGCCGTTTGGACAAATTGATTCTCCTCCCCCCCCCCCCCCCCCTCCATAGCTTGGAGTGAAAACCGATAGTACGCTCAACAATGCAACACGGGAAGGCTACTAAATAATTGAATAAAGCGGACCTGTAGCCTGCCGCAGATAGAGAGGCCTCAATTATTAAAGCCACGGGCCGGCGCAGCCAACAGGAACAGAAAAAACAGCTCAAGAGATAACTCAGAATGACTCCTGATAACAGCTCTACCATATACCAGCCCGAGACTGGAGCAGAGCTGAATTTATCAAATGCAGCAGAGCCGAGTTGGTTATATGGTCCGTGGCGATTTCACAGTGTTTTATATGTGGTTTTACATAGGACTGCAGGTAAATTTATCGAAAGCCACTTTGCATATAACATTGCAGCCGCAGCAGTAAAGTGTAGGTCGCAACAAGAAAACGAGTCCTTGTGAAAAGGAGCAAACGAGTGCCGATCAACGATCTGTCTCATTGATCGGCGCTCATTGTTAAGGTCAAAATGGGCCAGTGTTAAAAGGACCCTAACCCAGCTTTCCCAAAAACAGATTTCCAGTTGTTGTTTTTTTTAGAAAACGGGACAACCAATTTGGCTGCCATAACAGATCTTACAAGGGTTGTCACCCAGCTTTCCCGAGTCCTGAACAGAAAACCTGCCTAGTTATAAGTTATTGGACAGGGTCTTTGTAACTTAGTAGTTTGGGAAAGTTGGGTAACTGCTGGTATGAGAGGTTCGTGGTAACCCAGCTTTCCATGAAGCAAATGTAAGAAATATCTGAGTACTAGGGTGCAATTCTCCCATGTAATTATAAATATTGGATGAGATTGGAAACATTGGCTTGCTTTTTTTTCCCCAGTAACAGCACCACCCTTGTCTATAGGCTGTGTCTGGTATTGCAGAATTCTCTTGAATTGGGCTGAGCTGCAATACCAGACACAGCCCATGGACAAGAGTGGCGCTGTTTCTGAAAAGAAAAAAAAGTTCCTCTTCTCTAATTTCATACACCTCGTCTACGTTTTATTTCCTCCTTCGATTTAGTATAGTATCAGAGTCTTATCGTGTCCCTCAGGTGCATTCACTTCACTACATATTCAGGAGGTTTTCCTGAAGAAGCCCAGGATGGACCGAGGATGGTAACTCAATGTCAGCCTCCTTTTCCTGCCTCAACCTCTAGACAAAAAACGACACGGCGAAACTTGACTTCTAGAGATGGAAAACTCACCGCATCCGACGCCAGTTTTCCAAGAACTCCAAGTAAAGTCCTGAACCTGGACCGGAGCCATGTGCTTATGATTAAATCTAATCTCCATAACACCGCAGATATTCACTGCCATGAATTACAAGTCAGATGTGCTCCGTTTATATACAAGGTTTCATTTCCCTTCTTTTTATTTTTTATTTAATGAACCGTCATAGAAAAATAAACGACAAATGTAAATTAACAAAATAAAAATAAAAATATATATATATATATGAAATACTAAGGCAAATTCTGTCATGGCTCTTGCTAAGATTACGTATAACGTTGTGGCCCCTATTCAGACTGAAGTCCCAAAAATTATCAGGATGACCACCTCTGCTAGCCATATACATACAGTCCCTTTAAGGCCCAAGGAAAAACAAAAACAAACATATATAATTTTACTTCACAATGGAGGTTTCGATCGAAATCTCTAACATACTACAAATAAAATGACAATTCAGACCATTTGCTTTGAAGAAAAAGTAGCACTAGTCATATGCATGATGTCTAGGGTTGTCTAATGAGGGGGGGGGGGGTCGACTTATTTTCTCAAAAAATAGCACCACTCTTGTCCATGGACTGTATATGGAATTGCAGCTCAGCCGTAGTCAATGGAGTGGGGCTGATGCAATACCAGAGAGCCAATTGGTAATTCCCTTAAAGGACCACATAAGTCATTAACCCTTATGACCGGGGGTGTTTTGGACCTTCATGAACAGAGTAAAAGTTCCCTTTTTGGAAGGCTGCAGTCTAGATTAATTTTATTTTGGTTTCTCAGGTTATCCCCAACATTTTTGGATTCTCTTTTTACAGGACACACAGGGCTTTCTTATTTCAAATAGGAGCCAATATTCATTTAGTATTTTTTTTTGCCCAGGGATAATATCTTATATGTTCGGAGTAACGTACAATCTGCCCGACAGGCACATATTAATGCCTGAGCAACGGACGTTAAAGCAAAGCATGTTTGTGTCACGCAGAACGTATAAAATTGGTGCATGCCGGTTCAGAGAGGTGTGCACTTTTTTTGGGGCGGCGGGGAACAGGGCTTTGTTTTTCCATTTATCTATGAAACTTATTTTTTTTTGCTGTGGGGGTACAGGATAGCAGGGCACACATGATCTGTGTGTTCCCTGCTTTCCCTATACAGATTACGGATGACAGGGATTTAATGGTAACAGCCCATTAGGTCACGGTTACCAGTGATACGTATAGCAAGGCATGGAGAGAAGACACAGATTACATCTTCACTGCATGCCTCCAAGTACCTTCTGCACAGGGAATCCCAGTGACATCATTACTGATGTCACAGGGTTCACCAGCAACCGCCCGAATGCAGACACAGCGCTCAATATCAGTACTGTTAGTGACATGGAACTGCCGGAGCGCGCGGTGCCATCAAAAGACACCACATAAAGCAACGGGTTTCTGGCACAGGGACCCGTCCATTCACCCATTATTTTTTACGTGGTGTAGGCAGGAAGGGGTTAACCAAGTTTTAAAAAGTCAACCCATGATGAACTGACTTGTGTGTTCCTCGCATGCCTCATACAACAGCGCTATTGTATGGGAATCTGGAGGGGTGATACTGTAAGCCAACAAACCAAAAATGAATAAGTTCTTTAATAAAATGAAAGGCTCACAAAACATGGACTGAAGACGTGCGGATGAAATCTGAAGTTGGTGAGATACCTGCATATTCAATGGCCTTCCATAAAGGTTTTTTTTTTTAGACTAATAATAACGGCCTATCCTTACCATAGGTCATGAATATCTGATCAGTTGGGTCTAACTCCGGTCACCCCCGCCAATGAGCTGAATGAAGGGGCCGCATCCCATTTAATGTTTACCCTGACAGCGCCATACATTTGGCTGTGGTAGTGCCGGGTACTGCGAGTTCAAAGCATGATACAATATATAGATCCACACGAATGATCATTGAGAAAACAGTCCCATTACGAAGCGAGCACTAAACCTCGGCCGGGTTCATATATATTGTGCTGCATTCCTGGAAGTCCGTATTGGTCACAGATTTCATGGTGTCTCAGCAGAACAGAGAAGTGGTGTGTTCAAGAACCGGCGTAACCTCGGCAAAGTGTGTGATGGGTCAGACTCTACTGATAAGATAAATGTACTCACAAGAGCCAAAAAAACAAACAAAAAAAACACCACAAGATTTTGCTGTCTGTGCAGTCCTAGGAAATAGCATCGATATCTAGCAGAACCAGTGTGTTCACATGACATCAGTATGGTAAAGGGAAAAAAACCGTGATATTTGTAATAACTAATTCCCTATATTTTTCCTTCATCACTGCCGCATTATAAGACAATTTAAAGGGGGTCTCCATTTATCTTAGGTAATGTATCCCTAGTAACTGGACTCACACGATTCAGGTTTAACTCAAGGCTGGATTGGCACTGTGCTGACAGTAGAGAAGGGTAAATCAAGACTGGGCCCATAGATTTCTACAGGTACTGTGTTACGGAGCCGTAAGGTGGCCACTTGCATCAGCTCTAATGCCAATTGCACACGACCGATGTGCCACTCGGGCCGTTTTTAACAGCATCCGAGTGACACCCAATAGTCTTCACGGATCCGTTCACTTTAGCGGGTGAATCGGGTCCGTGAAAATTGACCCGATTCTCCGATCCATGGAAAGATAGGACATGTCCTATCTTTCCACGGGATCACTGGCGGGACTCGGCCGGCGCACACGGTCATGTGCATGAGGCCTTAGACAATCAACAATGCAAACACTAAAAATGTATTTGATCTGACCATTAGGGCAGATTCACACGAGCGTTGCGTTTTTGCGCGCGCAAACAACGCAGCGTTTTGCGCGCGCAAAAACCATTTGACAGCTGGGTGTGTCATCCGTGTCTGGTGCGCGGCTGCGTGATTTTCGCGCAGCCGCCATCATAGAGATGAGGCTAGTCGACGGCCGTCACTGTCCAAGGTGCTGAAAGAGCTAACTCTTTCAGCACCCTCGACAGTGAATGCCGAACACAATATCGCAAAACCTGTAGAAAAAAAAAGAAAAAGTTCGTACTTACCGAGAACTTCCCGGCCGTTGCCTTGGTGACGCGTCCTTGGTGACGCGCCTCTCTTGACATCGGGCCCCACCTCCCTGGATGACGCGCCAGTCCATGTGACCGCTGCAGCCTGTGCTTGGCCTGTGATTGGCTGGAACGGTCACTTGGACTTAATTGTCATCCCGGGAGGTCAGACTTGAGGAAGAAGCCGGGAGTTAGCGGTAAGTCAGAACTTCGTTTTTTTTTCTACAGGTTCATGTATATTGGGATCGGAAGTCACGGTCCATGGTGCTGAAACAGTTTAACTCTTTCAGCACCATGGACAGTGACTATCTCCTGACGTCGCGTACCGATAATTTTTTTGCCGGGTTCGGCCAAAACGAGTTTGGCCGAACCCGGTGAAGTTCGGTTCGGTTGTCCGGCTTCGCTCATTGCAAAGACACTCCGTTTGGATGTTCGGAAACAGAAAAGCACGTGGTGCTTTTCTGTTTTCATTCATCCTTTTCACTGCTGTTGCGCGAATCACGCTCGTCCCACGGAAGTGCTTCCGTGTGGTGCGCGTGATTTTCACGCACCCATTGACTTCAATGGGTGCGTGATGCGCGAAATACGCAGTTATTGAACCTGTCGCGCTTTTTGCGCAGCAGACAAACGCTGCGCAAAAAGCACGGACTGTCTGTACTGCCCCATAGACTTGTATTGGTCCATGCGTGCCGCGTGAAAACCACGCGGCCCGCACGGACCGAATACAGGCTCGTGTGAATCCCCCCTTAATGAGATAGAGATGTTATTCCACGTGCCCTGGCAGCATATTATAATTTCTAACCAGTAATATACAAATCACCAATTTATAGTAAATGCAAATAATAACAAAAAACATACAAGTCTATCCTCAGGAGAAAAAAAAAAAGTTCAATAAATTCTCCATCTTTAGTTTGAAGAATTGTTGATTAGAACTGATTATAAAGTGGTAAAAGTACGATCTGCTAATCAAGGCGGGGGAAAGAAAAAGTATAAATTATCCATTTTATGCGACAAAACATCTGCTATCATTTTTGAGTACATTTATGCGGAAGCAACTTCATTAGGAACGCAAAAAAAAAAAAAAAGATAGATGCAATGGCTTAAAATCATAATATATTACCATACTACCATAAAAAAAATGAAGTTAAACAGCAGCAATCTTATTG
Source organism: Rhinoderma darwinii (assembly GCF_050947455.1). Taxonomy (NCBI): domain Eukaryota; kingdom Metazoa; phylum Chordata; class Amphibia; order Anura; family Rhinodermatidae; genus Rhinoderma; species Rhinoderma darwinii. The sequence goes on along the minus strand of NC_134687.1, from coordinate 34,472,421 downwards.
AATTTTGTAGGTTTCCCTAACTTACAATCTACTAAAATTAATAGGACCACGCATGTGTGCCCACCGTGAATGGGTAATAGCCCCTCGTTAGGAGAGGTCATTCAGACGATGAATCCATATCTGCAATAACTCTATGCAATTTTTCTTGTAAGCGCCTGCCTTCCTTTTCCACGACAGGAAGTAGCTGTCTGACAGTTATCATGGTCAGCCATATTTGCTCTTGTGGGGCATTTTGTGTCATCCAGTGACCATCATCGCCCTTACCCTTCCACTCTAAGCTCCACCTGGCAGTCAATCATAGGCTCTATTCACATTGGTGTATTCTTTTTGATTGAGCATAGTACAACATATTCAGTGGCGCTATTTTTGGCAACAAAAACACTGCAACCCCAATGAAAAACCCATCAGATCCTATTATAAGTCAACGGCATCCACCATACAGGTCATGGCTCTGTGACAGCAGTGTGAACAAAGCCCAGAACTGTCTGATCACTGCGACACAAAGGGATAAAATCAATATTTACGACAATGTACCTATAGGACCCTCTACCCACAACTTCGAGGTACTCTGCTAGCCCTAAGCTGGTCCGGTGATTGATTGGTTCCACTCCTGCTAGATGTTATCCAGGCAGACACAATGGAAATAGTTGGACATACAATTGCTATGGGGAAACAACAACAGGGAGTGTGACTAGACACGTACCATGGAGAGTAGAACTGTCAGATAGTTATTCCAGGGTGTAGACACAGGTCAGTGGTGACGGAGGTCTTGGTGGAATTGGAAATGAATTACAATGGAATAGTCGTGAGAGTAGTCAGACGACCCAAGGAACGGATAACATAGGTCAGGCACAATCGGGACACGGTACCGTGGAGATGTATATATAGTCTAGACAACCCGGTGATCGAGTAACGGAGGACAAGTAGGATCGGGATGCGGTAGAGTGGAGAATCCAAAAGAGTAATCAGGGAAGTCAACATTTGGGGATTTAAATAGGCCGCTTCTAACTTTAATTTGACGGACAACCGCATGCACCATCTGGCATCTCGGTCAGCACTGCCGTAAGGCCGGATTCAGACGAGCGTGTGCGTTTTGCGCATGCAAAAACCGCAGCGTTTTGCGTGCGCAAAAGGCACTTGACAACTCCGTGTGTCATCAGTGTATGATGCGCGGCTGCGTGCTTTTCGCGCAGCCGCCATCATTATGACACTCCGTTTGGATGTTTGTAAACAGAAAAGCACGTGGCGCTTTTCTTTTTACATTCATTCTTTTACTGTTGTTGCGCGAACAACGCTTGTCCCACGGAAGTGCTTCCGTGGGGCATGCGTGATTTTCACGCACCCATTGACTTCAATGGGTTCGTGATGCGCGAAAAACGCCTAAATATAGAACATGTCGCGAGTTTTACGCAGCGGACTAACGCTGCGCAAAAAACACGGACTGTCTGCACTGCCCCATAGACTTGTATTGGTCCGCGCGAGCACCACTCGGGCTGCACGGACGCAAATCACGCTCGTCTGAATCCAGCCTAAGACTCATGGTAACGGCAGCTGGGAGGCAGAGGAGATGGTTCTGGAACACAGGCAGGCAGGCATAGTACAGAGCCATAGCGAGAGGACCCTCTCCTCTCCCACCCTTCTTAGGGTATGTTCACACGAGGGCGTCCGTAACGGCTGAAATTACGGGGATGTTTCAGCCTGAAAACATCCCCGTAATTTCAGCCGTACCGGCATGTGCAGGCGCTTGAACGCCGCGTCAATTACGGCCGTAATTAGCGCTGCTATTCATTGGAGTCAATGAATAGCGGCTCCAATTACGGCCAAAGAAGTGACAGGTCACTTCTTTGACGCGGGCGTCTATTTACGCGCCGTCATTTGACAGCGGCGCGTAAATATACGCCTCGTGTGAACAGACAAACGTCTGCCCATTGCTTTCAATGGGCAGATGTTTGTCAGCGCTATTGAGGCGCTATTTTCGGGCGTAATTCGGGGCAAAAACGCCCGATTTACGTCCGTAAATAGGCCGTGTGAACATACCCTTACTGTGCAGAGACATGCCTGAAAAACCTGTCCTGATATCAGTCCTCAAATTATTATGTGTCCATCTGGGATAGACCAGAGCCTTCATTTTAATTTATAACCTGTAAAAGGTTTATTTTTCTTTCTTTTTTTTTTTTTTTAAAACAAATTGAAAAATAAGTAATGCTGGGAAATATAGTTCAGCAATAACATTAGTGAGGGAGGAAGTAGCTAACTTCTCCTACTTGGGATTTGATATTAAACAATATAGCAGGACACCTGGGACACAACAGCAAAAAAAAAACGGTTTTCTTCAGTTCTCTGGAAATATGTATTGGGTTTGTACCATCAAAAGTCTTGTTAACCAATTTTCATCAGGGGTGCTCAAACTTTTGCACGTAGCTGTATCAATTCTATTACATGTTTGCTACAGCTGGTTGGTTTTCCTGAACTAAAACCAAAATGATAAAATACTTGACATAGAAAAAAAAAAAAAAGTTTAAACTTTTGCAAGTATTTGGAAAAAGAGAGGATGCGCTCAGCATGATAATTCGACATGCTGAGCTGTTCTACCAAATTGCTTTTCAAGGCTCAAGAGATTGTAACCTTGAGTTAGAGGAGACCTCATAACAAGACTGCGCATCTACGCCATCCAATTCATTCTGTAGATTTACTGCAAGGCAATATATTTTCGCTATGGTGTCTGGCAGCATTACAAGCTATATGCTCATAGCCTGGTGTCCAGTGGTTCCCTGTCAGAAGCTACGAAATAATAGGATGACCACTGGGCAGCCGCTGACTGGCAGTACATGTGGAACGGCGCCTGAAAAGTAAGTAATAAATCCAGCAGTACATGTAAGGGTATGTTCACACGCAGCAGAAAAATACGTCTGAAATTACGGAGCTGTTTTCGCCTGAAAACAGCTATTGAATTTGACGTTTTTGTAACTACTCGCGTTTTTCGTGGCATATTTTACGGACGTTATTGGAGCTGTTTTTCAATGGAGACAATGAAAAACGCCTCCAAAATTGTCCCAAGAAGTGACATGCACTTCTTTTGACGAGCCGTCATTTTACGCGCCGTCTTTTGACAGCAACGCGTAAAATGACACCTCGTGGGAACAGAACATCGTAAAACGCATTGCAAGCAATGGGCAGATGTTTGTAGGCGTAATGGAGCCGTTTTTTCAGGCGTAATTGGAGGCGTAGAAACGCCCGAATTACGTCTGAAAACAGTGCGTGTGAACATACCCTAAAAGGTAAACCAGAAGGCACGTACCAAACACTGCAGAATAGCCACTCCATACTAAACCAAGAAGAAGAAAAAACAAACAAAACGCACAACACTTACCCAACCAGCAGAGATAATTCCATTACAGAAGTACATCGATAAAACGGAGTGAAAATGTCATTGCTGGGTCTAAACATACAGAACTAGACAGAGAAATCCAGACCCAGCTTAGTCTTTACCCAGGAAAAACAATAAGGACACGGCAGCAGAAACCAGGTAGAATAAAAAAATTACCGGCACATGAGGCCAGGAGTAGGGACTTTGAACAGGGCACTGCCTAATGTGAGTGGACGCCGGACCAGACAGTTGATTAATCCGGCGTCTAAGTACTCTAGCAGGCTGCTGACCGACTGCCCAGCCTGGAAGCAGGTGAGACGGACACTCTAAAGAGAGCGTCAGTCAGGTGTGTGGATACAATGACCAGTCAAAACGACACAGAATCTAGTCTACGGGCTCATTCACACAAGCGTGATTCTCATCTGTGTGCTGTACATTGAAACAACGCACAGCATATGGCCCCATTGATTTAAAAGGGAATGTGTCACTAGAATTTATTTTCTTTTTTTTCAGTTAGTATATAAATGATTACACATTGTTCTAATTTTTTCACAAGTTAGGAAATATTATAAATTAGATTCTAATTTATAACATTTCCATGTGCTGGTCACTAGAGGGAGCAATTCCCCAAATTGCAGCATTGGCATTTGGTAAAGCAACCTCATTGCTTTATGCTGCAAATTTGGGGTAGACACACTCGCTCTAGTGTCTTCACACAATCCCCCCTCCTTTATCCTGGCTAGTGCCAGGAGACAGGAGGGGATTGAATGTTCAAACCTCCTACACGGTGTGCCGTAATTTTTTGGGCGAATGCACAGTGTAGTAGGCTTACATACAGTGGTAATCAGACAGTATAACACGAACAAACACAAACATAACTTACCTGCTCCTGCCGCCTCCGCTCCTAGTCCTTGCGTCTGCGCTGCCTTCAACATATGGCTGGAAGCCGCGACCGGAAGTTGTCATCTTACTGACCGGCCGCGGCTTCCGGTCCACATGAAAATGGCGCTGGATGTCGCTCTACCAAAGACCTTCCTTTTGGTCTGTGTGGGAGCGGCGCATGCGCCGTTCCCACACAGACGGCGTACGCTATAGTGAATGGAACGGCTCCCGTTGGCATTCTCTATGGGACTGTATGTGCCGTATTCCATCTCTGTATGTGTCGTTAATCGACACATAGAGATGAAAAAAAAAATGGCAGCCTCCATAGAGAAGAAAAAGAGAGAAAAAAGTAAAAAAGTACAACAAACACACAAATAAATAAAATTTATTTTAATGACATACTAGAAGCAATGTTATATAAAAAAAAAAATTTCGTGACACCTTCCCTTTAAATGGGGCTATTCACACATGCGTGAGTTTTTACGTACCTAGCCGCCCATTGAGGTCAATGGGTGCTTGAAAACCATGGACAGCACACGGACGTGTGCGGTCCTTGTTTTACGCATCAATTACATTGAGAAAAAAAAAAAAGAAGACGTGCTTGCGAGTGCGTGAAAAACACAAGTGGTTTGCTCCGGTCACACGGAGCTATGGATGGGGACGAGCGGTCGTTACTCCGATCGCTCGTCCCCATCCATTATCATCATGCCGGCAGCACGTCTCTGTTTACACACCAAGATGTGCTGCCGACAATAACATTTCAGTTTTTTAAAACGATACGATCAGCAGATGATTTAGCGTTTGCTCGTTCCTCTGCTGATCGCTGCCCTGTTTACACAGGACAATTACGAGCGTTATATGAACCCTTGTCTGCCCAATAATCGCCCAGTGTAAAAGGGCCTTAAAAGGGGTATGACAGTTTCAACAAATAAAAGGGTTATTCTTTGTATGATGAAGATACGTAGCGCTCCAATATCCTCTCTGTATCAATACCTCTGTTTGCAGTCATTCAATAGGAACCTTCATTGTTTACTCCAGTGGATAAAAATCAGTTGTGGTCATGTGATGGACACACAGGTGCACGGCTCGTTACAGGACAGCTCGGATATCTGTACTGCAATCAGTCATGCACCTGTGTGTCCCTCACATGACCCGGATAGATTTCCATCCACTGATTATAAACCAGTGACGTTTCCTACTGAATGACAGCAAGCAGAGATATCAAACACCATGAGGAATTGATACAAAGTATATTGGAAAATGGTATCACTTGTTATTATACAAATAATAACATCTGATGTATTTGATGAAAATATAACACCCCTTTAAGCACTCAGGGGCTTTTGTCATATACCCAGTCCAGTTCTAAAGAAACGTAGGGTTAAAATTTAAATTTTGCGCTACAAATTTTAACAAACACACAGGACAATTTTGGTGTACAGAACAATTATTACATGTCAGGAAGAATTGTTTATTTTAATGTAATCATTCACGATTTAAAAACCGTATGAATCTGGTTTACATGTAGTGGATCTTGCTATGATCTGATTGACAAAGTCCAATCCCGGCAATAACCTTTATGTGTCAGATATTATGCAGAATAAGGCCGAGTTCCCACAGCAATTTTGGGCAAAACGCTGTAATTTTTGTGGAATTTTTTTCTACGTTTTTAGCCAAAAATGCTGCAGCCAAACGTCAGCTGAAAGTCTATTGTAAAGTATATTAAAATATTACACGCACTACCAAAAAAATAAAAACTGTATTTAAAAATAAAAAATGCTCCCATCCCAATATAAAAAAAAAACGTTGCATAAAATTACCAAATCAGAGGATTGCCCTGCGTGCCTGTAATAGGGAGACGGTAGACGTATTGGACAGACATCTGGCACTGCTTATCTCCCTGGAGCCAAAGGCTTAGGCATGTTAAAACCCAGCCCTGTAGCCCCCACTTTTATCGGATTATCATTGGAATCAACCCAAACAATCTTATGTCTATCACATCTTAAAAAAACACCTGTAATGGTGGCCATATTGGTGGTCACCCGGCCTTCTTAGAAACGCATATCCTAAAATTACATTATATTACATCAGGATATACCTGGTCACCTAAACTGGCCACAGATGTACCAATTTTTTTGGGATAATCCAACGATAAACTTGATTCATTCTCCTAGTTTAGCCTATGTTACTCAAACAAATTGGGAACCAAACGAAATCCATAACACGGTTTTGGAAAATGAATCGGTCATTACAAATATTGGGGGGGGGGGGTCATTCACAATCTATCACTCGGCCGATTGTATCATTGGGTTTATGGTCTATGGATTGCGAACGATGCAAAAATGGAGAGCGTCCTGCGTTAACCATTTACTTGCCAAGCCAACAGAGAACCTATAGAGCAGGCTGGCAGTATTTATGGAGTTAAATCCGAGAGCAAGTAGAACGCAGCTGTAGAGACGAGATGACTGGGAGACAATAGACAGCTATGCTGCGCTCTCTTGCAGTCTATAGGACTAGGACTTGCTTGTCCCCACACGCAGAGGATTGGGCTGGAGGGTATGGAAGACCAAGGACAAGGTGTCTCTATAACTCAACTTTCTCCGCTCGTCTACTGTACAGTAAATGATAACACGGCAACCAGCACTGACACGTTCAACAACCCGCTCAAACTTGTCTCAGAACATAGGCGAGGACGAAGACTGCTCCATAACCACTACCCAGGGACAGACGCACTTCTTACAGGAGCGGCATGGACACTTGTCAGAATAATGGGGTGTTAGGGCGCCATAAATGAAGACGTAGCAGTGCCAAGTAAGGCATGATCAATGGTTTTACATAGAACTGCAGGTAAACCTTAAAAAAAGTGTCAACTCTGGAGTGCTATTCTAAAAACACATGCAAGACATGAACAAAAACATTCAGCTCTGCTACATCAGTCCTTCAATTTCTTCTATGCAAACTCAATCTCTTTGAAATAATAAGTAGGAACTGGTCTTACCTCCATCGGAGACTGTGGCAGCCTGCGGAGAAGAAGAGAGAGACATGAGTGTATACAAAACCGCATTACCACCCCGAAAAGTTTAAGTTAAAAAAAAAAAAAAAAACACACAATTTGAAGTCAAAATGGTGAATCTGTCAAGTACGGGATGCACAATATATTCTGATACAGTTCTTGCTCGACATCCATCTGAATTGCTGCTTTGCTCCACCCTCTCGCCAGAAACAACCGAGCGACTAACTCCTCCTCAGATAATCAGAATTTCAATCCTATCAGTCACACGCAGTTCATAGCAAAAAAAAAATAATAAAAAAAATGCTGCTTTTGCATAAAAACTCCAATCAGAGAAGAGATAAAAATACTCCGGGATCATTTGCATATGCAGATATTCTGTAGAGGGAACGCTCGTTCATTAAAATATAAAGCGAACGCCAACTTTACCGAAAGTAGAAATGGAGTAGAGCAAAAAAAACAAAAACACGATATGTAAAATATTTATCTATATATGGCCACACCCCCAATGGACAGGTACAGCGCACGCGGAAAGAAAAACTCCACTTTTAAAAATGATGCGCAACACTTCTTAACTTATCACATACAAGTTTGTAGCTAGATCAGGTTTTCTTCTCCATACACATCCAAAGCTGTAAGATGCAGTGCACTACAGGAGCTCAGGTTGTTACAGTGTCACTATTAGGGCCCATGCACATAAATAGACCTGTAGGGACTCTGTGCCACCATACAGGGTCTACGCATGTGGCAATACCCTGCGAATGTACTCCAAGGGACACGTGTAATATTAAACCAATACTTCTCTCCAATGAGCATCACGTGTAAGGGAGAATTTGAGGCCTAATGGAGGTGCTATACAGCAGCACAGGAGTGCCTATGGGCTGTAATGGACTCGTGCCTAATAAGCCGGTGTACACAACTTGTTTCACATGAGTACAGAGAACTTCCCAGTGCCAGCACATAGGCTGTTTACCCAAGAATATTCCCAGCCGATATCACCTCAGGAAATGATATAATAAAAAAAAAAGAAAAGCCAAACCTAACTAATATATGAAGGCGATTAATTAGAATGGTTATACCATTAAGGCCCAGAAAACACGACATGCTCGGCTGCGTGATGTCCGGATGTGTCTGTAGCCCAATGCCAGCTACGCGTCCGAGCAGAAAGACTCCACGTTCTTTGAAGTCTATGTAGATTTTGCAATATTGACATGCAAGTGCCTCTTGTCAGTGTATTTCACCAGGTGACAGTCGTGTGGGGACGTCAATTCCGCCACCTCGAGGGTGAATGTGATGGACTTCCAGGAGAGCGGGCCAAAATGCCACGATCCACCGCGCTCTGAGGATTGAGCCTCCCAGTCCGGGCTCATAGCGGTTCTTTACATGGAGAAGGGGCTGTGACGCCCCAACGAGCATGGTGCCCATTGTTTATCCAGGCACAGCGGCACATCCATACGTGGCCTATTCACATCGAACACCGATGGCCTACGCTAAGGATAAACCATCGATAGATAGTTTTTTTTAAATAAAAAGCACTGCTGTCACCTACATTACAGCGCCGATCTCCTTATGTAGGAGATAGGACACTTATAATGTGGTGACAGAGCCCCTTTAAAGAGTCTCTGTCAGCACATTATAATTGGCCTATCTTGTACATGATGTGATCGGCGCTGTAATATAGATAACAACAGTGTTTTTTATTTAGAAAAACGATCATTTTTGACGGAGTTATGACCTATATTAGCTTTATGCTAATGAGTTTCTCAATGGACAACTGGACGTGTTTTACTATATGGCCAAGTGGGCGATGTACAAAGGAGTGTATGACGCTGACCAAATCAGTGACCAATCAGCATCATGCACTTCTCTCCATTCATTTACACTGTGCACTTCGTTAATGTCTGTGGTAGTTACAGCAGAGCAAGCGTAATCCCGCGAGATTACGCTGTAGATGACCGGTTACAACGAGATTACGCTTTGCTCTGCTGTAACTACCACAGAAACATTAACGAACTGCAGAGATTGTGAATTGACATCCCGTGGAATGTCTATTCACTGTCTAAACACTTCAGTATCGTTAATGTGTTAGTATAAGACCGCACATAGTGATCTAAAAGGATCCCTATGCGCTGACTAAATGAATGGAGAGGAGTGCATGACGCTGATTGGTCACTGATTGGTCAGCGTCATACACTCCTCTGTACAACGCCCACTTGGTCAATAGTAAAACATGCCCTGTTGTCCATTGAGAAACTCATTAGCATAAATCTAAAATCGCTAATAAAGTGGTGAAAATAAATCGTTTTTGTAATGACGGGGGTAAGGAAACAGACAAGTGAGCCCTAATCTACCCGCCACTCAGTCCCTGCCTACTTGCAACGACCCGCCCTAGGCGACGGGGTACAACTGGGCGACAGTCCCTACGCTCAATATGTGCACGACAGACAAGCAGACAAGGGTACACAGAAGCAAGGGAAAAGGGCAGTTGCCCACGGCAACACCGAGAGCAACAAGAGTGGTGAACGAGCGGAGTCAAACCAGGAGTGTACGAGGTACCAAACGCAGAGCAGGAGAGTAGTCAGTAAGCCAGGGTCAAAACGAAGCAGGGTCAAATAGATCAAGAAGCTGCAGCAGGGCCAGGAAACCAGATGAGAAGAATCACAAGCAAGGAGGAACAGGAAAGGCAGGTATAAATAGACAGAGGGCGGGAGCTAGCTCCGTCTGGCCAGGCTATGATAGGCTCTCCCACTCCTAAGCCTGCCATCCTGAGTGGTGGAAGCTGGAGTCAGTCTCACAGACATAGAAGCAGGTGCAGACTGATTACCTATGGGCGTGGATACAGAAGCTGTGCCTGGCAGATCCTTAACAGTTTTTTAAAAATAAAAAGCACTGCTGTCACCTACATTACAGCGCCGATCTCCTTATGTCGGAGATAGGGCACTTATAATGTGGTGACAGAGTCTCTTTAACTCCAGGTAAAACCCTTATAGTTATCAAAACCACGACGAAAGGAGAACACACCAAATGTTGTGTAGGAGACACTTGAGAAGGTCGAAGAAACCATTTACATTCCTTCAAGAACATTCTAGCTGCCTGCAGTCACCACTAGAGGGAGCTTACTGCGTTAATGAGTTTAATGTAGACAGTAAGCTCCCTCTAGTGGTGGCTGCCGGTAACCAGAAGATTAAAGTTTACACCCATGTCTATACATGGAAATTGGTCTACCCTCTCGGACTGAATGTTAGGGTATGTTCACACGCAGTGTTTTCAGGCGTAATTCGGGCGTTTCTACGCCTCGAATTGCGCCTGAAAAAACGCCTACAAACATCTGCCCATTGCTTTCAATGGGAATTACGATGTTCTGTTCCCACGAGCCTTTATTTTACGTGTCGCTGTCAAGATACGCGTAAAATGACGGCTCGTCAAAAGAAGTGCAGGACACTTCTTGGGAGGTTTTTGGAGGAGTTTTTCATTGACTCCATTGAAAAAGAGCTCCAAAAATGGCCGTAAAAAACGTGAGTTGTTAAAAAAAAAGTCTGAAAATCAGGAGCTGTTTTTGCCTGAAAATAGCTCCGTATTTTCAGACGTTTTTGCTTACAGCGTGTGAACATACCCTTAACCTTATATAGTCTGAGCTAGACCACTCGATGTACTTTGTTATTTCAGGGATAGTTACTACCATGTATACAAATCCTCACTAATTATGTTATTTTCCGTATGAAGCAGCATTTTTACTACCCCTTTAATTGGGACTCCCTTTTGGTAGTGCGAGGGAACGGGTGATTGGTCGTATCATTAGTCCGGTTGGTTCTTGCCTACATTCAGGGAGCAGGATTAATTGTGCAATTATTAAACCTTCAGACGCATGATTCACAGTTTACAATGGTACACTAACAAAAAAGAAAATACAGCTTGTAAATGATCATGACTCACAGATGTATAAACGGTTGGCAGACAGAACAAGCCTGGCATCTATACACCATCCTGCAGGAGGATCATGGCTAAGACTGGGGCGTAGGAGCTGTGGCGGGTGCAGTGGTAGCAGTCACACCAAGGCCCTGGTGCCTGTGGGGCTCAAATGCCCCTCCGCCCCTGAAGGCCTTATTCACATGACCGGGATAATTGGCCGGGTGACAGCAGGTTATTTAACGGACCGTGTGAACGGCCCGGGAAAAAATAGGACATGTCCTATTTTTGCCCGGTTTCCCTCAATAGACAAGTCTATGAGGGATCTGTGTAATGGGTCCCGCACGGGTGCAAATCGGCAGTGAAAAAACGGTCGTTTTGCATGGCGGATTTGACACCCGGTCATGTGAATAAATGGTACATATATAATACATATAAATGGTAGTAATGTCACTATAATAAATGGTAGTGGAGGGGCCACCTTGCAGATTTTGCATTGGCACCAAGGAGCTTATGCCCCTCTATCACCCAGCTTTCCGAGAAACAGACCGAATCAAGAAACGGATCAATATAACAAGACCGAAATAGAGAAATTCATGAAAAATAAATAAACATTTTCTGGGAAAGCTGGGTACCAACCAATAATGCTGCCATTACAGCTCCCACGAGTGCTTCATCTCTACATCGCTACGACAACTTGTCATTCTGCTGTGGGAGATGGAACGGTAGCCATATTGGTTGTCACCCAGCTTTCCCAGATACTGATATACCTATAAAATTGCTGAATAGAGTATTGCCATTGCCGAAATCTAAGCGACAACTCTCGTGGGAGCCGTCATAGTAGCCATACTGGTTATCACCCAGCTTTCCCAGATACAGAGATACCTTATAAATCAGTGAATAGAGTTTTTGACGATCTCCGCGTTCTTTTCTTGACCCTGTGACATTTGTATTCTAGCCGTATAGACAGACATTTTACAGTGGAAATCATTTTCCTCTCACCGGGTGGCTGTGATGAATGGTGAACTCTGTATAAAGGACAGGGCGGAGAAGCCGGCAACATTTATCATTTGCCCCATTTTCGTTACGTTTTTTTGCTTAAAGGATCAAACACATAATTAACCTCTTCTGTGCCTGTTGGGCCATTTGTCACCTCAGGTGTGACCATTCCTTCCTACACTATAATGGCCGGGCTGTAATCTTGGGACTGAGGATCGTGGGCCCATTTGCAGCCATTTGGCTGTTTTTAGAAGACGTTTGCTGGCCGATGAGCACATGAATGGGAAACCAAATGACCAGTCCGCACTGTAACGATGTAATTACTTATACATGAGCTTATCCTGTGTTTTATGTGGGGCCGTCAACTGTGACAGGAAGCTCAGTGCTACAAGCAGCTGCGGGGGCAAACAAAAGCCCAAGTCAAATGAAAGGCAACAATATTAGTCAGGGCCGAACAGAGAAAAATAATTCCACAATAGAAGATCTGTTTGGCCCTGTTCACACTTCGTTTTTTGACAAGTTTTTTGACGCGGAAACCGTGCCGCAAAACGCCTCAAAAACCGCCCGAAAATGCCTCCCATTGATTTCAATGGGAGTTGGACGAGTTTTTTTACAGCGAATAAAAAAAAACGCGTCGCGGTAAAAAGAAGAGTCATGACCCATCTTGAGGCGGTTTCCGCCTCCAAAACCCTATTTCAATGAGTCAGAAAGAGGAAAAAAAAATGCCTCGACGAGGGTTTTGACGAGTTTTTGTCAAACCACTGTGCAAAAACCGTCTGGAGCAGCTCCGTGTGAACATAGCCTTAGGGTAGGTCCACACATAGCGTAAACACCGCCGATTTTACCGCGGAAAATCCACAGCGTAATACAGTAGTAGCAGAGTGGATGAGATTTAAACAAAGCACTGTTCATAAATCGACCTGAGGTGCAGTTTATCACTCCGCAGTCTGTCATTTTATGCCTCGGAACCGCTGCTTTTGTGTTGCGGGTCCCCCCCCCCCCCCATTTAATTCAATGGGGACATAAAAACAAGCAACGAGTAGCAGATGTTGTAATTTTTGCGGCAGAAAATCTCCACAGCAAAAATCGTAAAACTTATACTTACCCCGTTCTCTCTGCTTCTCCGTCCAGGTTGGCCTCCTGGGATGACGTTTCATTCCATGTGACTGATGCAGTGTCATCTCAGGAGGCTGAACTGGGTGGGGGGGGGGGGATGTGTCGCAAAGACTACAGCCTGGGATAAGAAGGTTTTTGTTTTATTTTTTAAGCGCCGTTTTCCGTAGCAGACTCTCCGTTCGAGAAACTGTAACATAATTTGGTACGGTTTTTCGGCCGGAATTCCCTGCGGGTTCCAGGGCGGGTCGGCGGTTTACCTTTACGCTGTGTATCCGCCTCGTGTGAACATAGCCTTAAAGTGGACTCCTCGTCATAAACAGGGCCTAAATCAGGGTCAGCCATACCATACGTGCAACCTATGCAGGTAAGTAAGGGCCCTCAGTCAGCTTAAAAGCAGCTCCCTACTGTCTGTTAGATTGTATGTAAGAGACGGTGCGAATGAATTTTTATGGCTCAATTACTGAGAGGATTGTTAGAGAAACTTAAAGGGGCGTTCTAGCTTTACTCGGCCGTCTCAGTCACTCTCGCTTGAACAACGCCCTATTCAAACTCTTGCTGGCCATGGTCGTGCAGCTGGGAGACTGAAAGCTATCCAGCAATCCCTTTTGGTCCCAAAGGGTTGTTTTATGCTGAGCTAGAGTCCCGTATTGAGCATGCTTGGAGTTGTAGTTTCACCACAGGTTGGAGATCACAAGAATTTCACTCCTGTACATGGTTAACATAGCGTGGTAACAATTACTGCTACTAGAGGTTGTACGAGCCGGTTTACCATCTATAAAACATGTACAGCAAATTATATCACAGATAATTGGAGGGTTGATGTGTGTAGCGATGGGATCGAACACGCTGGTCTTTATATACACAGGTCCCCATTTTCAGATGGACATTTCCATTTACTATACAGAACATTATAGCTCTTGCTTGAAGCTCTGGGACAATAGATATATCTTTGTATCCCACCATATGTGATTAGATCAGGCTACATAGGATCTACATATAGTACGCTCTTTATAATGGAGAGTACTGTATAGCATGTATACATCCCTGTGCAACTAGCATGTCACCAACTATATATAGCGCTGCGGTTCTGTAATGTGCCATTGGGGCTATGGGCCTTGTGACTACAACCACTAACACCCCAAAAATACAGCACTGGGTCATGCATAATGATAAATGTAATAAACTGTATAAAAAAAAAACACTGGAGGCAAGAAGGTTCACTCCAACTGCGTGCTGACTGGTTAATGGTAGATACCCTTATAAATGCCAATAGGGGCTGAAGCAACGTATTGGTTTCACCAATAAAAGCAATCCAATGAAAGTGCAGCCAAATATATGAATATATTAGGGAATTGCGATTTGTTCTATGGTCGAATACATTAATATGGTGAACCTGCATTTAAAGGGATTCTCCACCATGGACAAGTCCTACTTGATAGAAGGATCCGCTGTGAACACCAGCAATCAGCTGTGATTTGGTAGGAAACCTGGCAGTAAGGGTATGTTCACACGTAGTGTTTTTAGACATATTTCGGGGCGTTTACGCCTCGAAAAACACCTGAAAAAACGGAAGCAGAACACCTACTAACATCCGCCCATTGATTTCAATGGGAAATACGGCGTTCTGTTCCAACAGGGCGTTTTTTTTTACGCTTCATTTCAAAAAACGTCACGTAAAGAGACGCCCACGAAAAAGAAGTGCATGTCACTTCTTGGGATGTTTTTGGAGAAGTTTTTCATTGACTATAGAAAAACAGCTCCAAAAATGCCTGTAAAAAAACGCAACGAAAAACGCGAGTTTGCTTAAAAAACGGCTGACAATCAGGAGCCGTTTTCCCTTGAAAACAGCTCTGTATTTTCAGACGTTTTTTGCTAAGCGTGTGAACATACCCTTAGGCCTCATGCACACAACCGTAGCCATG
Source organism: Rhinoderma darwinii (assembly GCF_050947455.1). NCBI lineage: Eukaryota > Metazoa > Chordata > Amphibia > Anura > Rhinodermatidae > Rhinoderma > Rhinoderma darwinii. The sequence continues at coordinate 34,457,219 of NC_134687.1, read as the reverse complement.
TGCACCGCTGTGATTTTCGGGTCGGCCGGCCACGGACTGTCACCCGCGAGGCTGTGCACATGGCCATGCCCATTATTTTCAATGAGCCCGGAAACCATGGTCGTGTGCACGGCCCCATAGGAATGAATGGGATCGCAATTCTCCCGTGGATTTTCGGGGGAACTGCGGCCGCAAAAGCACGTTCGTGTGCATAATGCCTTAGTGTTCCATTTTTCTGCAGCGCCCCCACAGGGGAAATGAAGCATTACACAGTGCCCATTCATATCAATGGGTTGTATGGATAATGCAGGACAGGTCCACCAGAGCGAGAAACGCTCTTTGCAGCCACTCTCGATTCCGGCCAAGAGATGAAGATCCTAAACAGCGGACCCCCCTCTATTAACTCAGAATTCCCTAATAGGGTGTACGACAATAGGTTTTCTAAACTAGACAATCACTTTAAGCCTTACCATTCCGACACAGCCTAGAGATAAAGGAACGTGACGGAGTCCCCAAAAGTCACCCCCTCACCTTATCATGGAAAATATCAAATGTCTGTTTTCTCCAAATTCCTTTCTTCAATCGCGGCATATTAGACTTTACTTTCTCCGGGGCACTGCCATAACGAAGAGGCAGGGAGGACGGCCCGGGACATGTACACTGTCTCTACATGCCGAGGAATTCTGCTAAACTGCTCGATTACTCACTGCTTTGGCAACTGGGAAGTATAATATGTGGGAACTCTCCGACAATTTCTTTAGGTATATATGTTCCCGGAGATGGGTGTATACAGGTAGGACGTGTGTATACAGGTAGGAACATCGAGCACAAAGGTAACTGGACAACACAAATAAATGTTCAGACGATTCTAATGAATCCCACAAATGAGTTTTGGCAAAGGGGTCCATAACTTTCTGCCCCCCTTTTACGTAAGAAATAAAACGCATGGTAATAGCTAGATGCCACCTTGTTGTCTGTAAATCTGTTCATAGAATGGAAACTGACCTTACAATCAGAAGGACAAATGGTATTTTTGGGCCGATCACATTACACGGTTTTATAGGTTTGTAAAGACATTGTAAGACAGAGCTGTTTTATACTGTCAGATCGACCATTCGTACTATAAACAGATTAAATCCAACTACAAGCCCGAAAAATCTAATTTTCTTTGAGAAATAGGTCTCATTCTTTTGTCCAGCGGACAAACAACTGACCATTGCGGAAAAAAAACCAAAAACATCTCATGCCTCCGGCCACCTTAGGCTTCATTCACATCTGCGTTGGGGTCCCGTTCTGACGGAGGTTTCCGTCAGAACGGGAACCTGAACAGACACGAACGGAAACCAAAGGTTTCCGTCACCATTGATTTCAATGGTGACGGATCCGGTGCCCACTGTTTCCATCTGTATCTGTTGTGCACCAGACCCGTCGTTTTGCCGGAAGTAATAGCGTAGTCAACTGATCTGATGGATTTAGGTCATTTTTACTTTTTGAGATACAGCTGCTTTGTATCCTTCATATATAGTGCAGCTGTATCGCTCGCTATAACCTGAATCCGTCAGTTCCACAAACCTGACGGGTTCAGAGTCGGCGGGTCTTGCGTGTCTGACATGCAGGATCCACCTGTAATCTATGTGATAGGTTACAGGTGGATCCTGCGTGTCTCTGACTCGCTGTCACTGAACCAGTCACTCCCGCGGACTTGACGGGAGCAGGATTTAGCGACAGATACAGCTGGTCTGTATAGAGACTACAAAGCAGCTGTATCTCAAAAAGGGAAAATTTTTTAATAAAAATGATTTTGAAAGTTGCACTAATCACGCCGATTGACCTTTTTATTAAAAAATAATAATTCAAAATGTTTACATAGCCTTTAACTGGCCATTCATTGTTGGTCTGTGTAATTAAAATGACAAACAGCCGATCGGTCTCTTCCTTTATCTCGGCCTGGTCTCGGCTTCTATATATGGGATGCAGATCTCTAATTTAGCATGAACAGCTTTACAAAACTGCCACTGACAATGACCAAAAGAAATCCAACACGGCCGATAAACTTTTCCAGATACCTTTCTTCCCCGTTCCCGTCACATAAAACGCGCCGACAGGACGGTTGGCTGAAAATGGTCTAAAAGGAGCTTTCGGCCAACCAAAATGTAGGTGAATGCGCCAAAGATGGGACCTCCACCTGTCAGGAGAACACAGGTCTCACCACCACCATTTGCCAATTTAAATTTCATATTGAAATAAAAAGAGGAGAGACACCCCCAAGCTATGTCAGTGGCAGCTCCACCGTGGCAGGGGCCCAATCCTTCCCTTTTCTGGGACAACATTATTTTATCTTTTGTTTTTTTGTAAATAAAAACCCTTTGAGTCATATGTATGGCTAAGGCTCTGTTCACACTGCCGACATGGCTTCAGTTATATCGGTAGCCATGACGCCGTTACCGGACCCACCACACGTTTTGACAGGAAGGGTAAGGCCACACGGTGCGTCGTTGACGGGGTTTTGTTGCGTTTTTAAAGGAAATAATTGACAGTTTTCACTGGTGTTGAAGTTTGTTAGGGGTTTCCTGTATATAGTTCATTACAAGGCATTACAGAACGGTTAGCAAAAACGCAAGCAGTTCAGCAACAACATTGGCAACGCGGTCATTAACCGCATGCAGCTGCCTGTCCATAACAAAAATTTCACCATTGACTTCTATTGAAAAATGACTTGCCACGGTTTAAAAACGCAACATAAAGGCACCGTGACCGCGCCGTGTGGCCTTACCTGAAGAATAGCGTTGCACGCTGCACTATTCGCTCTGTGAAATATCACAGGACTGTCGAATGGAGCCTTTTGACGATAGAGTGAACTCAGCCTAAACTGGCCAAAGAGGGGAAGATTTGCCCCCAACAGTTATCCCCATGTGGTCGTTAAAAGGCAAGATATGAAGGAAAAAAAAAAAAGTGTCACAACGATGCTCCAGCAAAGAAAATAAAACAAAAACGTTTAGGAAAACACAATTGCGTTCGTAAACATTGCAATTGGTAGAGGTGGTTCAACATTAAACATCTGCCTACAATATTGGAGACCAGCGTGGCAACACAGCCACGGGAACAAGACGCAAAACCGAACATGAACTCTTTAGGCTGGGTCCACACGACCACATTAACGTCCGTAATGGACGGACGTATTTCGGCCGCAAGTCCCGGACCGAACACAGTGCAGGGAGCCGGGCTCCTAGCATCATAGTTATGTACGATGCTAGGTGTCCCTGCCTCGCTGCAGGACAACTGTCCCGTACTGTAATCATGTTTTCAGTACGGGACAGTAGTTCCACGAAGAGGCAGGGACTCCTAGCATAGTACATAACTATGATACTAGGAGCCCGGCTCCCTGCACTGTGTTCGGTCCGGGACTTCCGCCCGAAAAATACGTCCGTCCATTACGGACGTTAATGTGGTGGTGTGAATCCAGCCTAAGGGAACTCAACCAATTAAGGAACAGATTGTCTGACAGACTGCATAAAAACGCCCAAAGAAAAGAACATGTTCACATGCTGCGTTTTTGACCGGTTTTGCAACATTTTACAGAGTGTTTCAGCCGTAAACCTATGAGGGTATGTGCACACGAGAACTGGCTTTTACGTCTGAAAAGACAGACTGTTCTAAGGAGAAAACAGCTGCGTCGTTTCAGACGTAAAAGCTCCTCCTCGCATTATGCGAGGCGTCTGACGCTCGTAATCTTGAGCTGTTCTTCATTGACTTCAATGAAGAACGGCTCAAATTACGTCTGAAAGAAGTGTCCTGCATATAATGTATATAAGTGTCCTGCATATAATGTATATAAGTGTCCCGCATGTAATGTATAGAAGTGTCCCGCATGTAATGTATAGAAGTGTCCCGCATGTAATGTATAGAAGTGTCCCGCATATAATGTATATAAGTGCCCCGCATATTATGTATATAAGTGCCCCGCATATTATGTATATAAGTGTCCCGCATATAATGTATATAAGTGTCCCGCATATAATGTATATAAGTGCCCCGCATATAATGTATAGAAGTGTCCCGCATATAATGTATAGAAGTGTCCCGCATATAATGTATAGAAGTGTCCCGCATATAATGTATAGAAGTGTCCCGCATATAATGTATAGAAGTGTCCCGCATATAATGTATAGAAGTGTCCCGCATATAATGTATATAAGTGTCCCGCATATAATGTATATAAGTGCCCCGTATATAATGTATAGAAGTGTCCCGCATATAATGTATAGAAGTGTCCCGCATATAATGTATAGAAGTGTCCCGCATATAATGTATATAAGTGTCCCGCATATAATGTATATAAGTGTCCCGCATATAATGTATATAAGTGTCCCGCATATAATGTATATAAGTGTCCCGCATATAATGTATATAAGTGTCCCGCATATAATGTATATAAGTGTCCCGCATATAATGTATATAAGTGTACCGCATATAATGTATATAAGTGTACCGCATATAATGTATATAAGTGTCCCGCATATAATGTATATAAGTGTCCCGCATATAATGTATATAAGTGTCCCGCATATAATGTATAGAAGTGTCCCGCATATAATGTATAGAAGTGTCCCGCATATAATGTATAGAAGTGTCCCGCATATAATGTATAGAAGTGTCCCGCATATAATGTATAGAAGTGTCCCGCATATAATGTATATAAGTGTCCCGCATATAATGTATATAAGTGTCCCGCATATAATGTATATAAGTGTCCCGCATATAATGTATATAAGTGTCCCGCATATAATGTATATAAGTGTCCCGCATATAATGTATATAAGTGTCCCGCATATAATGTATATAAGTGTCCCGCATATAATGTATATAAGTGTCCCGCATATAATGTATATAAGTGTCCCGCATATAATGTATATAAGTGTCCCGCATATAATGTATATAAGTGTCCCGCATATAATGTATATAAGTGCCCCGCATATAATGTATATAAGTGTCCCGCATATAATGTATATAAGTGCCCCGCATATAATGTATATAAGTGTCCCGCATATAATGTATATAAGTGCCCCGCATATAATGTATATAAGTGTCCCGCATATAATGTATATAAGTGTCCCGCATATAATGTATATGTGTCCCGCATATAATGTAAATAAGTGTCCCGCATATAATGTATATAAGTGTCCCGCATATAATGTATATAAGTGTCCCGCATATAATGTATATAAGTGCCCCGCATATAATGTATATAAGTGTCCCGCATATAATGTATATAAGTGTCCTGCATATAATGTATATAAGTGTCCTGCATATAATGTATATAAGTGTCCTGCATATAATGTATATAAGTGTCCCGCATATAATGTATATAAGTGCCCTGCATATAATGTATATAAGTGTCCCGCATATAATGTATAGAAGTGTCCCGCATATAATGTATATAAGTGTCCCGCATATAATGTATATAAGTGCCCTGCATATAATGTATATAAGTGTCCCGCATATAATGTATAGAAGTGTCCCGCATATAATGTAAATAAGTGTCCCGCATATAATGTATATAAGTGTCCCGCATATAATGTATATAAGTGTCCCGCATATAATGTATATAAGTGTCCCGCATATAATGTATATAAGTGCCCTGCATATAATGTATATAAGTGTCCCGCATATAATGTATATAAGTGTCCCGCATATAATGTATATAAGTGTCCCGCATATAATGTATATGTGTCCTGCACTTCTTTGACGAGGCAGTCATTTTACGCGTCGTCGTAAATTACAGGTCGTCCGCACAGTACGTCGGCAAACCCATTCAAATGAATGGGCAGATGTTTGCCGACGTATTGGAGCCGTATTTTCAGACGTAAAACGAGGCATAATACGCCTCGTTTACGCCTGAAAATAGGTTGTGTGAACCCAGCCTGACTAGTAAATGCATAACCAGATTACAGCCAACACTGTAAAACGAATGCATTTTTGTTTAGATGATTTTTTTTCTCCCCAACGGTTCAAAAAACGCAACAAAAATTAAATAAGCACAACATGTGAACCCGGCCTAAAGGGGGTTTACACAGGACGATTATCGGACAGACGAGTGTTCATATAACGCTGGTTGCCGATGATTGTCCTGTGTAAACAGGGGAACGATCGGCAGATGAACGAGCAAACGCTAAATCATCTGCTGGTCGTATCGTTTTTAAAAATTGAAATATTATTGTTGTCGGCAGCACATCTTGGTGTGTAAACAGGGAGACGCGCTGCCGACAGGATTATAATGTATGGGGACGTGCGATTGGAGGAACGACCGCTCATCCCCATCCATAGCTCCGTGTGATCGGAGCAAACGAGCAGCGATCAGCAATGTCTCGTTGATCGGCGCTCACTGCACCGGCCGGTGTAAAATGGCCTTAAGAAAAACTACATAGCCATTGTTTTGCTGTGGATCCACATAAACAAAACGCAGCTAAGAAACCCAGCAAAACCTCGCTGTGGAATCCCAGCCTCAAGCTGGATTCACACTTCGCAGTTTGTTTGTTTTTCCTGGGACTCGCATTGAAAAAAAAACAAAAAAAACACCACATTTTGACCGCGACGTGTCAACCCAACCATGGATGAAACATTGTATGATCGAAAATCTGGTCACCTCTAGTAATTTCTAGCAACTCTGCAAACCTCGGGGAGAGAAAAAAAGACCCCCCCCCCCCCAAAAAACAAAACAAAAAACACAACACCCTTTTGTCAACCAGACCACAATACTTTAATCCTAGGCCCGGCCTCCTCAATGTCATTCTGGACGATTACTGCAAGTGTGGAATTGTTCCTAGAGTCTGTCATTGTGTTCGAGCGTTGTGATAATTAGACGGCAGTTTGGCCCCATGCGGCTTCCACCAAAACAAGACAGAAACAATTCCCGCACAGTACACAAGATTATAAGCGTAGACAAACATCCATGGATTTATTCCAGGAGATAGAACGTCTGGAAAGACATCCCAAGGAGATCCTTGCCGTCCATAGTCAGACGTAACCTACAGAACTATATGGAAGTATTTTATCAAATGGCTTGGATGTCAAGCAATAAGGCAAATGTGTAATGTAAAACTCCGGCAAAATCGTCTATGAAGCCATGTAGACAATAATAGAGTCAGAGCAGACCGCGCATAAACAACGGTCAATTTGGCATTTGTTCTTCTAGCCTGGGGTGTGAAGCTGGCCACCGTCATAAGAAAACCCATTATTAACCACGGTTACCCCATTAATATGAATGTTATTTCAATTGGCCTGGTAGAATAAGCAGCTGCCATACACCTCGAGTGCTGCATATCTATGGGAAAGTGGTGATTCTACTTGTGGAGAACCAGCTGGTAAGGAAGATTCGAGGGCAAAGCTCACTGGGAAGAAGTATGCAAAATAGCTCTCCTCCAAGAGGAAGAAGACTGTCTCTCTAGTGCCACCTATAGGTGAATAGCCTGTAAGTCAATGTTCAAGGCTTGAAACATGACTCAGGTGATCAGGCAAATCAGAGACACCCATCTGTAGACAGCACTTTTTTTGAATAGGTGGCGATAGGGAGATCGTTATTTTGCATATCTATGGGGAAACAGAAGGATTAAAAATTAACCATGTCGGATCCTTAGGTCTACCGGGTCACAGACATTAGACATGGTCAACAAATACCATAAATTGATGGGATTTGCAGATAGAAAGCTAAAGTCTTGGCCACGTTCACAATTAGAACTGCCATCGCATGCCGTATTATGGAGGTATTCTCTAGAAGCATTTCTAGGCAAAAATACGGTGGTTCAAGAAGTGCCTAAGGGCAGGACTATTTAGACTTTGTTATTTTAAAGGGGTTTTCCACGTTCTGAGAACCTATCCACCGGATAGGTCATCAGTATATGATTGATGCGGGTCCGACGCCTGGACCCCGCACCGATCAGCAAATCCGGCTGTCTCTGGGCCCCAGATGTGGATAGGTCATCAGTTGTCAGAACGTGGAAAACCCCCTTTAACTCTTGAATGACAGCTGCAGTCCACAAGATTGCATGCAACTCAATGTATTAATGTGGACTGCAGATGCATCGAAATAGTAAGGGTATGTTCACATGCAGTGGTTTCAGACGTAATTCGGGCGTTTTACGCCTCGAATTACGCCTGAAAAAACGCCCCTAATACGCCTACAAACATCTGCCCATTGCTTTCAATGGGAATTACGATGTTCTGTTTTACGTTTCGCTGTCAAAAAACGGAGCTTAAAAATACGCTCCGTAAAAAGAAGTAGCATGTCACTTCATGAGGCGTTTTTTGGAGCGGATTTTCCATTGAACACTATGAAAAACGTCTCAAAAAACGTCTGAAAAGAAGCTCCAAATTTCAGTCTCAGCTTCAAAAACACCTGAAGATCAGAGGCTGTTTTCTCTGAAACCAGCTCCGTATTTTTCAGACGTTTTTTGTTAAGCGTGTGAACATACCCTTAAGAATCAATCAGTAGCGCTACAAAAAGTCTAGGTGTAGCCCTGGCCTAAGGGTCTGTAATATGGACTTGTAGGGATAGAGTGGGCCACCTTACAGGGTCCGTGCATACATTGCCATGTGTACGAGGGTCCGAATATTGGTACAATACACATATAAGATTAGTGATGTAAAGTGTAGCAGTTAATTTCCTGGCTAATTAGATAATTAGCAAGTCCCCGGTCTTCCTGTCAGATGTCCAGGTATCAGGACACGTCTTCCACATCCCTGTGACCGTACACCATTATGTCCACTTCATGCCTCAGTCATTACCCAGAGCTTTTGTTTTTCATCTTATAGTTATGTCTACATGACAATGATGAAACCCCAAAAGTTTTAGCAATAGATAGTTACGAATGAAAAAGGACAAAGTCTATTTTTTTTTTTTTTACTCCTGAAAACAGCGTCACTTTTATCTGTGGGCTGTGTCCGGTACTGCAGCTCAGCCCGGAGTTAGGCCTCACGCACACGACCGTATTTTTGCGGCCGCAATTTCTCCGCATCCATGCACACGACCGTAATTTACAAGGATTAGTGCAGGGGGCGCAAAAACTCAGGACAAGACATTCTACTGTGCGGATTTACCAACACTGGTGAATTGTTGTGGATCCGCGAGTCAGGGTGACACACGGGTGCACAACAAGGGGTTTTTTTGCGGTCCGACGGCAAAACCAATACTGTCGAGCATGAGGCCTTAGAAACAATCCTATTAGCTTCACCAGCAGAAGGCCTCATGCACATGGACGTCTTATGGGTCAATGTTGTCTGGATCCGCAACATGGAATTTCTTTTCTCACGCACTAATATGAAATCGGAGAAAAAAAAAAAAAATCTTACGCCGACTAGTAGTATTTCTGGCATAATGACAGAGATACAACACACGACCGCTCAGCCCCGTGATTGGCTTCAGTGGTCACATGCATGTAAACAATCGCTGGGAGAGACACCGAAGCATCAGCGCTGGATCGGCGGTGGGAAAGGATAACTTCTGTGTTCTTTTTTGTTAATTTATCTCATTTGCAGCCATTAGCAAAATAAATTCAGAACCCGGATAACCCCTGTTAGGTGAACGTGATACGTCTGTGTGTGCGCGATGCTAGTGTGAACAGGGTCTAACACGGACACATTTTATGGATGGGGCCCAGGGTGTTCGAAGGAATTTTACTGCGCATTTTTGTAACGTTGTAAAAAGTAGCGGCCAGATGTTGGCTGTGAGGGATTATAAGATACGATGACGTGTTCACACGCAGCAATTTTAAGGGCGCACTCACACGTGGCGTACTTGCTTTGTAGTACGATGCGGAAAAATACAATGTATGCCTATAGGAAAAAAATTCCACAACTCAGACAGATTTATCTAGTTCTTGTGGAATATTTTTCCCATAGGCATACATTGTATATCTCAACGTAAACATACGCTGCAGAAAAATTTCCAAAGAAAACACGCCACGCGCGACTGCCTACAGGCTATTTTTCAGCATTTTTTTTTTTATACGCTTGTAAAAAACACCATGGATTTCAAGTTATTTTCATGGCTTTTTTAAAAGCGTGCCCGGTGGCCGGGCATGTGCCGTACTGCTCCATTCAAAGTCTAAGGCTGATGGAAGCGCCCATGAGGCTGACGGAAGAGTCTTGTGGCTGAGGGAACGCGATTCCCCGTTCTGTCGATCGGTGGGAATCCCAGCGATCAAAAATGATTGATCGGTGGGATCAATAATTTTTCACCTATCCAGTAAATAGGAGAAAAACGCTAAAGGCAGGAAGAAACCTTTAAAAGGGGTTGAATAAAAGAAAAAAATAAATCATGGCAGCATTCTTAAAAAAACAAACAAAAAAAAACAGCTCCACTCCATGGACTATGTGTAGTATGGCTGCTCAGCCCCATTCTGCAATGCCAGACACTGCCCGTAGAAAAGAGTGGTACGGTTTTATAATCTCAATTAATACTTTGCCTCTTTAGTATCCAACCCAAGTTTTGTTTTGAGGGGGAAAAAACAAAACAAAAACTGCACCAAACTGCCCAGTGTGACCAAGTCCTTACCCCACTCTCTGTATCAACAATACCCCAAAATAACCACCAACCTCTCATTTACAGTTCAAAACCCTAAATCATGTCGTTTCATGTAATTTCCTCCATTTAAAAAAACATTACCTTCCCATCCAGAAGAAGCGGCATTTTATTTCTGAATGTCATTTTCATGAGACACGCGATTCGGAGATCAGTCATGATGCAGGATCACGGATTTCGCCAGCGACACTACGAGACCCGCTGGCCAATCCCAGGATCAGCTCCTTGTAAGGCCAAGGACAGCAGTCATGGACCCCAGGTGCCAAAACGTTTGTCAGCCCAGCGGGGTAAAGAAAGCGCTGCAGGGCAAAACCAGGAGTTCCTTTTGGGATTATACCAGACGTGGTGTCGGCCTCAGCTCAGCAGTTTTTGGCCTTGGCGTGTGTTCACAGGTCTGTGATCCTATGACTGAGTGAACACCTGGGATTCTCCATATATAAATATTGCAGGCCAGTCATGGGGAAAGCATGCCAAGTGACAACGTGAGAGCAGAAACACAAGCCTGGTGGCAGAGTCACGTCAGTAAATCCTTTACACTCGCTGACGGACACATACAACATGTTCTATCAGAAGGTACAACCTAAGCTGAAAGGACACGTTCACTAATAAACACCCGTTCATACGAGTTACCCTATGATGTGCGCTCACAGTGCAATGTCCTATTGTATTCTCTCTTATGGAGACATCATGTCCAAGGCCAGAAGAGCTTACAATCTTATTTTACAACACCGGTCTGTATACCATGGCTCTCCAACTGTGGTGAAGCTACAACTCCCAGCATGCCTTGGGAGCTTCACCACAGCTTGAAGACCACTATTCTAGAAGTTTGTCTGAACTACTACACCCACTCAAACCTCTTCAATGATGGGAATTGTGGTACAGCAAACTACAATGCCGCCTTACGCCTTCGATAAAAACTGAGTGGTAATACAGCAACAGCAGAATTATTAAAGAGGTTTTCTAGTTTATTGCAAATAAAACTTGATCACTGAATAATGAAAAGTGATGAGACTTTCTTCACCATATTCAAGACCTCTGCTTGTTGTCAGTGAATAAGAACATTCTTGTTTACATTCAGAGGCTGAAAAACCTGAAGATACCTTAAGGGCATGCCCCCACGTGGCGGATTTCCTCCGCAACTGTCCGCATCAATGCCGCACCTAATCCGGGTTGCGGATTACGGCTGCGGATCTGCCCAAAATGTGCAGTAAATTGATGCGGACTAGCTGCTGCGGACTGCGGGAAAAGTGCTTCCCTTCTCCCTATCAGTGCAGGATAGAGAGAAGGGACAGCACTTTCCCTAGTGAAAGTAAAAGAATTTCATACTTACCGGCCGTTGTCTTGGTGACGCGTCCCTCTTTCGGCATCCAGCCCGACCTCCCTGGATGACGCGGCAGTCCATGTGACCGCTGCAGCCTGTGATTGGCTGCAGCCGTCACTTAGACTGAAACGTCATCCTGGGAAGCTGGACTGGAGACAGAAGCAGGGAGTTCTCGGTAAGTATGAACTTCTATTTTTTTACAGGTTGCTGTATATTGGGATCGGTAGTCACTGTCCAGGGTGCAGAAACAGTTACTGCCGATCGCTTAACTCTTTCAGCACCCTGGACAGTGACTATTTACTGACGTCTCCTAGCAACGCTCCCGTAATTACGGGAGCCCCATTGACTTCCTCAGTCTGGCTGTAGACCTAGAAATACATAGGTCCAGCCAGAATGAAGAAATGTCATGTCAAAAAAGCAAGACGCATCCGCAGCACACATGACATGTGCATGACAGCTGCGGACTTCATTGCGGAATTTAGAATCTCCATTGAAGTCAATGGAGAAATTCCGCCATGAGTCCGCAACCAGTCCGCCACTGCTCCGCAACAGACAGAGCATGCTGCGGACACCAAATTCCGCTCCGCAGCCTATGCTCCGCAGCGGAATTTTACGCATCGTCGAAACGAACACTTCTAAATTTAAGTGGAAGTCAATGGAGAAACGGCTCCGCTGCGGATTAACGCTGCGGAGTGTCCGCAGCGGAATTCAAGTGAAATTCCGCCACGTGTGAACCCAGCCTAAAGGGGCTGCACGGTCATAAGAAATTGACGGCCTATCCCCAGGATAGGCTATAGATATCCAATTGGTGGGGGTCCGGCTTCTAGCACCCCGGCCGATCAGCTGTTTTGAAGGGGCCGCGGCGTTGCTTCCCCTTCATTTCTTATCTTCTCATACTGTGAATCGCAGACACACTTGTATCGGCGGTTCAGTCTTAGTTTTATCCCATTCACTTGAATAGGAGAAGGCTGTAATACGGTGAACCGCCGCTACAAGGGGAAGCAGCGCTCGTATGAGAGCCGCGGCCCCATCAAAACAGATGATCGGTGGGGGTGCTAGGAGTTGGAAACCCACCGATCAGATATTGACGGCCTACCCTGAGAATACGCAATCAATTACTTATTACTGGAAAACCCCTTTAAGCTGTCCATACACTTTACGATAGATTTCGCACGAACGACTGTGGGGCAAGAGAGGAATAAACTGCTGCCAGAACAAAGGATAGGTCAGGTTGAAATTCAACATGCCCGATCTTTCTTTCGCCTGGCATCTGCCGACAGGGGAGAGTCGGGACACCCCCATACACAACAAACAAACAAAGTCAGTTGGCAGGTGCCGCTGAAATCGGCGGGTTAGGCTGACTGTCAACTAATGTGAATGGGCACCGTAAGGCTATGTTCCCACACTTAGCAAAAAACGTCTGAAAATACAGAGCTGTTCTCAAGGGAAAACAGCTCCTGATTTTCAGACTTTTTTAAGCAACTCGCGTTTTTCGCAGCGTTTCTTACGACCGTTTTTTGGACCTGTTTTTGTATAGAATCAACGAAAAACGGCTCCAAAAACCGCTGAAGTGACATGCGCTTCTTTTTCACGGGCGTCTTTTTGCGCGCTGTTTTTTTAAAATGAGGAGTAAAAAAACGCCCTGTCCGAACACAACGCCGTATTTCCCATTGAAATCAATGGGCAGATGTTTGTAGGCGTTCCGCTTCCGATTTTTCAGCCGTTTTTCGGGACGCTTACGGCCCGAAAAACGTCTGAAAACACTACGTGTGCACATACCCTAATACTTCTCACAGCTGAGAGTTTATATCCAGTGTAGGCCAATTACAAGAGCATCCATCGATAATTGAATCTTTACGGGGACTACTACGGTAGGTTGTCCTCAGACAGGGCAGATTCGATTTTAACCCTTCTGGTTTGATGTTTCCCACAGACGAGTGGCGTCAGGTGTAGGGAATAAAGCGCACGGCGGTTTTATAGAAAACGGGGCACTGGGCAACAAGCATTGCAGGACCCTTTTGCTCACCATTCTTAGACCGTTGCCTATACTTGGATAACGCAATACAGAGCCAAATAACACTTTCATAAAGTGCCCATACAATACAGCCAGTGTCTAATTAAGGCCTTACTCACACGAATGTGTCCGTTTTGCGCGCGTAAAAAACGCAACGTTGTTCCTGCATTGCAGTTCCGTGTGACATCAGTGTATGGTGCTGGTCAGCGGTTTTTACGCACGTATGTCATGCGTTTTTTACGTCAGCAAAATACACTGAAGGAGGTGGTTTTCTTGAGCAACTGTTGCGTGAATCACGCACAGCACACGGATGTGCGTCCGTGTGCTGTCCGTCATTGTCACGCACCCATTGACTTCAAGGATACGCAAAAAACACACAAGTATAGGACATGCAGTGAGTTTCACGCAGCGGACACAAGCTGCGTGAAAAACACCGAATGTCTGAATGGCCCCATTGACTTGCATAGGTCCGTGTGACGTGCGTTGTTTTAACGCGCGTAACACGGACGTGAAATAAGCTCGTGTAAATAAGGCCCAATACTGCCATACAATGCATACGGCTGGGTTCACAAGGTGCAGACGCGACAAAAACATAAGTGCATTTTTCGCAGCAAAACATCTTGGTTTAGCACGGCCGCGGTAAGAAAACGCATTTTGACCGCACCGTGTGAACCCAGCCTAAGTAGTTAAGTAATTAATGGAAAAATTCCTAGGGGTCCAGGGCAGAGCGGGATTACATGCTCCCCCCTCAGAATGCTTCGGAGGTCCCCTAACAAATGGCCAGTTTACAACCCTCTAAAACCAACCCGGATAAGTTTCAGATGTGTCAGGGATGATAGTTGATGGAGGACTATTGGCCTGTATCAGCGATAGGGCTTGTCCACATGTAGCGGAATTGCTGCGTATTTTCCATCCGGATTTGTGGACGGAAAATACCCAGAATACAGTAGCAGCAAAGTGGGTGAGATTCAACAAATTTCGTCCACGTGATGCGTAAAAATTCAGACCAGAAATTCACTCTTGTCAATTCCTGTGTTTTTCAGAGGAGAGGTCACCATCTCCCAACATTCAGAAAAACGCAGCAAAATACACACCATTTTCTGCAATAAAAAAAACGCAGGAAACAGTGCGGTTTTTCCGCAGCGGAATGTCTGCTAGTTTCAATGGAATTGGTGCATTCGTTTTCTGCAGCAATTCCGTTATGTGTGGACAAGCCCTTAGACATCATGCACACGACCATTTCCATTTTGCGGACACGACCTGTGGCTTCCGCGTGCTGTCCGTTCTTTTTTTTGCGGACCCATGAACTAAAACGAGTGAGACGGACTGCAAACACGGACAAGAACAGAAACTGTGCTATCATTTTAGGGAACGGAGACACGGATCCACAAAAGAAAAAAACACCACAGATGTGTGCATGGCCCTATAGAAATGAATGGTTCCGTACGCTATCCGAAGAAAAACGGAGAGGACTCTGAAGGAAACAATGGTCTGTGCATTAGCCCTTAGGCCGAGGCTCTATAGGGATTTATTTTACACGGGCGATCAACGCACTTTTTAGTAGTGTTAGGTCACAGCGTGACATCACGTTATATTACCCTATGGGAAGGACATGAAGTCGCATGCATAAATGCTGTATCGGAGGGTGCAAAACATCCAAAGGCATATTATTTGCGATCGTAAAATAGCGGAAGCTATTCACATGTGACTACACCCACCCCCTCCTCTTAGGGTAACATTAGCAGCTACAACGTGTGATCGCAAAGTGCAAAAAAAATCACCATAAAACCCAACTCGCAGACATAATATACGCGTTATTGTATTGCACTAACAAAGAGGCCCAACTACACTTGAAAAAATTGGCGCTCACAAAAACGCAAACATACTTCCGAACGGGTCTATTTTGGATCAGAAAGGGCAACGTATTCATTAAAAAGGGACAGAAGAATGCTTGACACCAAAAACGTGACGCATATAAATGAGAGGTTAGTCACGTCAGTCATTTCACCCAAAATCCGGTAACAGGAGTTCGCCGTATTCTGTACGTGTTGGGCAACGTTTTGAAAAAAAAAAACAGTGCAAAGACTGACCGATAAAGCTAAACAGCACTTCATGTGGACAATAGTATTGATACAGGACCGCGTACAGGTATAACGCACAACAAGAGATACAACATCCAAGTCTGTAACAAAATAAACAGCAAATAGAAACAAATCCTCAAAGTATCAAATGCAATAAAAAGCTGTAATAAACCAGTTGTAAAGTGTAAATCCACGGGCTCCATAAAACAGAAATACTTGGGCGCCTTGATCTGGAAACGAATGGGTTAATCCCTGCTCTATAGGTAACCCGTATACGTCAATCATAGCCCTGGACCCCTCTATAGGGTCATGGTATAAGATTATTCCGTAATGTCCTGACAAACCAGTGTGACACATCCAGCTCTGCGCTGCCCCATGCTGCTCCAACACCAACACCGCCTGCAACTTGCTAATTAATGAGCATTGAAAAGACAGACAATTTAATTACATGTCTACGCACAGATGTGGCCCGGGCTGGCGTTAGCATTTCAACAAAAGCTGCTTTTTATTCCTTACAGGGAGCCCCCTTTCCAAAAACACACCGCGCTTCCTTACTGTACCTAAAGTGCTTGCAAAATGTAAAAAAAAAAAAGTTTGCGTCTAGGCAGCCAAAGTTTGTTAAACCAGAGTACAGATGTAGTAGAGCGGAGTTTGTCGTTTTTGCAATAAAAGATTCCAAGTAACTCAACTGAAAAACATTATAGTCCCCAAAAGAGTCAAATGACAAATTCAGCTCTGCTACATCTGCATGGTTTGCAGAGCACAATGAAGTGGGAGAATAAAATATTAGGATCAGGCAGCATTGGCATATGCAAAAAGACAATAAGAAGGGGGTCTTGTACATTGTTGCCACTCACCGACAACTGGCTGGTGTTTAGGGTGTCCTCAATGCCCAATAGATCCTCAATAAAGGTCTCTTTCATGGTGGTAGGAACAGCCCCCCTTTCTAGGTTGCTGCTTGTATCCAGATGATCAAGTTGCTACATCAGTTCAGTACAGTGAAATGCAGCCGGGCTCATGAAGCGCCTCTCTCTCCCCCCTCCTATCTCCGCCCATGTTAAACACTCGGGCCGCCCCCCTTACAGAACAGGACAATTGCTGAGCCTCAGTGACAGCCATTCAATGGATCCTCTTTTCAAAAAAATCCCCAAGGTGCGGCCTTTGTTCTGATATTTTTAGCCATTGTACTAAATCCGCCCCCGACCCCACATTAGCTTCCAGACGTATTCACCATTGCAGGGCTGAGATTAGTGGGGTGTAAGTGCCCTCATTATCGGGTACGTTTCTAATATGGGATCTAATTATTACATCAAACAATCGGTAAAAGTAGAACCTAAATTTGGACTCTGGCGCTCCACCTTGTAAAGAATAAATACCTTCATGATTAAGAAAACGAGGCTCTGCCTGCAATTTACGGGATTCAGGCGGGGGTGTAGGGTCTGTTCTACGACTTATGTGTCACTAAGTTATATGGAAATGGTAGAAGTCATAATGACCAAAAGTGTTTCTTTCATTAGTGTAATTTAAGTGAATTAGTGATGTTTTCTATGCGGCCGTCATGTGGTCACGGGAATAATGAGGCTGGGGGGCTCGGGATATCAGTCATGTGGATCGGTTTTTGATGTGGTTTCATCACACAATCGAAATGAATCCCAAAAACAAAAATAATTCCCCCCTCGATGTTGTCCATCTGCCCGTAATATGCTCATGTGAAGACAACCCCTTTCCATATGCTCTATAAGGGCATATGGACGTCATAGAGGGAGATCCCCTGCTCAGGACCCCCCTCTATGAGTCAGAGTGGGGTCTACACACAAAGAGCAGCTTACGCTCTGAAGGGCCCAGCTCATCCATGAATTAATGGATGATATATGGCCAGAGACGGCTTCCCCCACCTATAGGTCACTGGGGTTTTTTGAATCCAGACTCCCCGGCGATCAGGTGATTGTCGGGCCGACTTCCATTTGTAAAGGGATTGTCTTCATGAGAAGGACCAGGTCTCCATGACGTCTAAATGGTCGTGATTATGACAGTAATGCTTGCGTTAGATATTACACGTAAGGTCACCTAAAATCACTGGTCACATGAAGTCGCATGCGTTTTTTTTCCTTCTTATTCCTCCGTTTTCTATATGAAAACATGATAATAAAAAGATATCCGCTAAAGTTTTGGTACGACATGCTCCATTTTGGGCAGCCCCTTCATGCTCAAATATACCAGAGAGAGAGAGTAGGAGCACCATGTGGAGAAAAGCACTACTTCACACACAGCTCCACCTTTCGAGGACCTTTCCTAGGAGATAAGTAGCCCCAGGCATGTATTGTGGCCGCTTATCTCCATCCAGGTAGCAATCTGCATCTTCACCAATCACAGATTCCCATTTCTGGGATAGTTATTTGTTTAAGGGGTAATTCATCATCCCATTAGGGTATGTGCACACGATATCGACAATTACGGCTGAAATTACGGAGCTGTTTTCAGGAGAAAACAGCTCCTGCATTTCATACGTAATTGCTCGTACTCGCGTTTTGCGAGGCGTCAATTACGGACGGAATTTGGAGCTGTTCTTCATTGAAGTCAATGAAAAACGGCTCAAATTACGTCCCAAGAAGTGTCCTGCACTTCTTTGACGACGCTGTCATTTTACGCGCCGTCTTTTGACAGCGACGCGTAAAATGACAGGTCGTCGGCACAGAACATTGTAAGACCCATTGAAATGAATGGGCAGATGTTTGTCGACGTATCGGAGCCGTGTTTTCAGGCGTAATTCGAGGCGTAAAACGCCTCCATTACGTCTGAAAATAGGTCGTGTGAACCCAGCCTTACTCCTCTCCTGCAGCAAAGAGCGAAGACTTCCCTCCACAAGTAGCCAGAAGCCTGCGTCTGCCGCGTGATGCAGATGTGGAGGGTGTATAACTAAGAAGATTTGTCATTCCAGAATCTAGGAAAGCTGAGTGACATCCCCTACGGAAGCTGTAATCGAATCCATATTGTTTGTCACCCAGCTTTCTCGGAAACCGATATAGATAAGAAACGGCTGAATAGAAATATTAACAGCTTTTCCGAAAAAAGCAACTAAAGGATTTATGAGCTAAGCCTAACGGCTTATTCAGACCAATGGGATATACGTCCGTGCGACGCGCGTGATTTTCACGCGCCTAGCACGGACCTATGTTAGTCTATGGGGCAGTGCAGACAGGTGCGTGATTTTTACGCAGCGTGAGTCCGCAGCGAAAAAGTCACGACATGTCCGTTCTTTGAGTGTTTTTCGCACATCACGCACCCATTGAAGTCACTGGGTGCGTGAAAATCACGCATGCCACATGGAAGCACTTCCGTGGGACAAGCGTGATTCACGCAATAGCTGTGAAAAGGATGAATGAAAACAGAAAAGCACCACGTGCTTTTCTGTTTACAAACATCCAAACGAAGTGTCATAATGATGGCGGCTGCGCGAAAAGCACATCATACGGGGCTGACACACGGAGCTGTCAAGTGCCTTTTGCAAAACGCACACGCTCGTGTGAATCCGGCCTAAGTGTATGTTCACACGTAGTGTTTTCAGGCGTATTTCGGGGCGTTTACGCCTCAAAAAACGGCTGAAAAGACGGAAGCAGAACACCTCCAAACATCTGGCCATTTATTTCAATGGGAAATACGGCGTTCTGTTCCAAAGGGGCGGTTTTTTTTACGCTGCTGTTTTGAAAAAATGGCACGTAAAAAGTCGCCCCGCAAAAAGAAGTGCATGTCATTTCTTCAGCCGTTTTTAAAACACGGCTGAAAATCAGGAGCTGTTTTCCCTTGAAAACAGCTCCGTATTTTCAGACATTTTTTGCTGAGTGCACCATGTAATGGGCAGTGCTGCACAAACGTCTCGCTTTAAAAAAAATGTATATCCACTTCCGTTATTTACATATTAGTGCCGTTATATTTGACGCCCGATATGTAAATAACCCCCTAAACTGTCAATGGGGCGTTTCTTTATTTCTAAATGGCATGGGGGCGTGTTACTTATCACTATTAGAGTATGTTCACACGGCCTATTTTCGCCCATTTTTCGGACCGTAAACGGCTGAAAAATGTCTGAAAAATCGGAAGCAGAACGCCTACAAACATCTGCCCATTGATTTCAATAGGAAAAATGACTATGGAAAACAGCCGTGAAAAACGCTGCGAAAAACGCGAGTGGCTTAAAAAACTTCTGAAAATCAGGAGCTGTTTTCCCTTGAAAACAGCTCCGTATTTTCAGAAGTTTTTGAGTTTGCGTGTGAACATACCCTGACACTGTCCAATCAGCTGCGGACAGTTTCTGGGCGGCTCGTGCTGTGTGATCTCTCTCGCGAGATCAAACTGTCTTGTCGTTCTGCAGAAAGCGTGCCGGCGCGCACCCTCACGCGCCCGTTCGTATGCTCATCTCCGATTTCGCCGCTTTCGACAATACTCGGAACAGAAGACGAGGAGAAGAAGATATATACAAACATGGATGTGAGTACATCTTCTTCTCGTCTTCTGCTCTGTGGCGGCGGGAGTATCGTCGGGAGCGGCGACGTCAGAGATGTGTGAACTTACGCTCTCTGCAGAATAACAAGACAGTGTGATCTCGTGAGAGATAAGTTACACACCCCCCTGCCATTTAGGGTATGTGCACACACACTAATTACGTCCGTAATTGACGGACGTATTTCGGCCGCAAGTACCGGACCGAACACAGTGCAGGGAGCCGGGCTCCTAGCATCATAGTTATGTACGATGCTAGGAGTCCCTGCCTCTCCGTGGAACTACTGTCCCGTACTGAAAACATGATTACAGTACGGGACAGTTGTCCTGCAGCGAGGCAGGGACTCCTAGCATCGTATATAACTATGATGCTAGGAGCCCGGCTCCCTGCACTGTGTTCGGTCCGGTACTTGCGGGCGAAATACGTCCGTCAATTACGGACGTAATTAGTGTGTGTGCACATACCCTTAGAAATAAAGAAACGCCCCATTGATAGTTCAGGGGGTTATTTACACATCGGGCGCCAAACATATGGGACACCCCACTGATCGTGAGAATTGGAGTCCCGAATCCCCCATTCCTCTTTACTTCACCCTCCACAGTGAGGAGGAGCTTGAATGGAGCAGCGGTCAAGCATGTGCCTGCCGCTTCATTCAATGTCTATGTGACCCATGGAAACAGTCGAAAGCCATGTTCAGCAGTTTCTGTCATTTCTATGGACTTCGAATGAATCGGCACCAGCACAATTCAAGCTCCTCCTCACTTCGGTCGAGAAGTGAGGAGGAATAGGGGGTTCTGAACTCCCGTTCTCGGGATCGGTGGTTGTTCCAGCAATCAGACAATTGTCACCTATCCTGTGGATAGGTGATAATTGTTAATTCTGGGAATACCCCTTTAAGTATGAAAACTAGTACTGACAAAAATTGGAGGAATTGTCCATAGCAGCCAATCAGATCACTGCTTTTATTCCCTGACCCGCAATAGCAAAATAAGAGCTGAAATCTGATCGGTTGCCATGGGCAACACCCTCCCTTTCCTTGCCTCGACTAGTTGTCACTCATGAGGCCCCTCATCAGGGTGACTGTACAACCGCCAGCAAAAAAACTGGCCTAAAAATAAGAATGTATAGATTTTTTTAGGGGAAATCTGAAAAGACGTGTTCAGTTATGTTATTGCGAGAGCTTATCTTGCTGTGTCTCATCCATGAGGCATCCTTACAAAGTGACTTCATAAATGTGTCAGGATTGAGAGGGGAAGCAAGAGACGCACCCAAGATACTAACGGGGAAAATATCGTCTAGTCTGAGATGAGCAGAGACACAAATTATAAGGGTATGTGCACACGCAGTGCTTTCAGACGTTTTTCGGGCCGTAAACGTCCTGAAAAACGGCTGAAAAATCGGAAGCAGAACACCTCCAAACATCTGCCCATTGATTTCATTGATTGATTGAGTTCTGTTCCGATGGTCACGTAAAAAAAATGGCCGCGAAAAATAAGTGCATTTCACTTCTTCAGCCGTTTTTCGAGCCGTTTTTCGAGCCGTTTTTCATTGACTCTATAGAAAAACAGCAAAAAAAACGGCCGTAAAAAACATTGCGAAAATCGCGAGTGGCTTAAAAAAGTCTGACAATCAGGAGGTGTTTTCCCTTGAAAACAGCTCTGTATTTTGAGACGGTTTCTATTTTGTGTGTGCACATCCCCTTATAATTATATATATGTATGTTTTATTACACAACAGTGGTAGAAACCGGGTCCACATATACATGGTAGATGTAGCAGAGCTGAATCTGTCACCACACTCTTTCTTTTGTGCATCGTGATAACTTAATTGGGGGATATTTAGTGAAACTCGTGCAAAGGAATTATGTAGTAGTTGAGTAGTAACCCATAGCAACCAATCAGGTACAAGCTCTCATTTTTCAGAGGCCCTTTTGAAGATGTAAGAAGCAATGTGATTGGTTGCTATGGGCAACTACTCCACTTTTCTTTAGCACCAGTTTAGATAAATCTCCCCCATTGAGTTTAGCCTAGATTTAGGGAATTTTTGTGTAAACTTTGTTTAATTAATAAAAAAAACAAAGCCAAAAAACCATGTGAACACCTCTCCCACAGACAATGGAAAAAATGTTTTTCTGCTTTTAAAATAAATTTGGTAGGAAAATTCGAAAAAATTACTGTGAAAATTCTGCTCTGGTTCCTTGTCGCCCCTAGCAATAGGTCCTCGTTGGGCCTGTGTATGGACTAGGCCTCAGGGACATTGAGTTCATAGTGATGTAACATCAAGTGACAGCATCATTTAATTGCTGCCGGGGATATTATGTCAAAATGGACGCAATGTCACTGACGACTAATCTACATACCTAACATTAAATGGCGGCACTGGAGAAAAATGTAGACAGTTCTTTTTTTGGAGAACAGGAGGGGGTGGGGGATTTGTCCTTATAGAAAAAATTGTTAAAGAAAAATACCCTGTTATTATAAGAACAAATAGAGTACATTGGGGGAAATTCCCTGCGTTTTTGCAATTCAACAGTAGCAAAAGCAAGTAGCAGGGGGCACGTCTGCCTGCGAGCCCTGACTTCCTGCACACATGTAGGATGGCAGCAGGAGGAGGGTATTGGTGGTTGCACATAGCTCCGTGGCTCTGAAGATCTAAGGCCTTGTTCAGACAGCGCTAAAAAAAAAATGTGTAAACGTGTCAAAAATGCTAGCGTTTTTGTAATGTGTTTTTCAAAACACAGCCAATTTTGCCGCGTTTTTGACGCGTATTTAGTCTGTTTTTTTTGCCGCGTAATTAGGACTCCCATCGACTATGGGAAGTAGGCGCGTTTTTGGAGTGTTTTACGTGCCAAAGAATAGACCTGACGCTTCTTTTTTTTAACGCGCGTGAAAAAAAACAGCGTATGCACTACAATGCGCTTAGTGCATGCATTTTTGACACGTTTTTCGGCACGTAAACCACATCAAAAACCCGTTGAATACAAATGTACTGTGATAGATAGATAGATAGATAGATAGATAGATAGATAGATAGATAGATAGATAGATAGATAGATAGATAGATAGATAGATAGATAGATAGATAGAGATAGATAGATAGATAGATAGATAGATAGATAGATAGATAGATAGATAGATAGATAGATAGATAGATAGATAGATAGATAGATAGATAGATAGATAGATAGATAGACACCCTGATGCTGTTATTCTTGGATTTTTCCATCTTGAAATAAGATAAGAAGTAACCAGACGTATAGTAAACAGTACCTATAGACTTCTATGGGGCAGACGTATACCAAAAGTGTGTCCTTTTGGCATACGTCTGGCAGGTTTATCTCAGGAGACCATATGTCTATAGTCAGCTAACAATGCCATTTAAGACGTTGGCACCTGGTTTTCAGTCCTCCTTATTTTCCAAGCCTCTTTTGGAGAAATTAAAAGTCTCATGCGATCTGTCCCGATACAAAGTACAGCACGCACAGTGACAGACGAGGGGTATGGACAGTACTTTTCAGTGCATTGAAAATAAAATAAACTTAGATCTGAATAGTTTAATGGAACAAAAAGTAACAAAGTGATGGTTTCAAGTGTTCAGTCAGGATTCACTTCTCGCCGTGCTTCACAAGACGCGTTACCAATGAGATGAGCGGTCCTGAATTCCAGTGACATCACCGCCTATTATATATCCCAAATTGCCAGCATGGTGGCATCATCCTACATGACCTGCCCAAACTACCTACCGATGGACAGTGGTAGAGATGGGAGCAGGCGCCGACCCTGATTCTTCATCTTTGTGGAGGGCATGTATAGCTAGAGAAAGCTTTGGTCTTCCACGATGGCAATGAGAAGAGGATATTGTAGGGGGAAGTGTACAGGGCTAATTTTGTCCCTCAATGGATTTTTGTCAATAAAAAAAATGAATACATGGCTGGGACCGAGACCCCCAGACCAGCAGCCCCTCTGATTTAGCAGCTCTCCGATCCAGCTTATAAAAAGGGACTCTCCCCTATCTATGATGTCCATATCCCATAATAGGCCATATAGAGAGTCTTTATGAGACAACCCCTTTAAGTCACCCCAAAGATGTCGCCTTGTCCTTGGCACAGTTTGAAATTTGATGATGATGTTGTGTCAATGGCGACTGCCATGCTCTTCCAGGTGTCCATTCTAACAGGACAACAGATTAGTAGGGGACGTTTTTTTCCAGCTAATTCCTATTGTTTTCCTCAAGTTAAAGGGGTTTCCCCATAAACAACGGTGATAAATATCTGATTGCGGGGATCCAACCGCCGTGATCACAAGAAGTCCCAGAGTCCCCTGTGTGAATGGAGCAGTGTTGCGCATGTGTGACCACTGCACCATTCACTGTCTATGGGACTGGCAGAGATAGCGGAGTATAGTGTTTGGCTATCCGCGTCAGTCCCATAGAGAGCGATTAGAGCCATGGAGAGGTGATAAATATTGTTTATGGGGAAACCTTTTCAAGCGGCACTATAGAGCCTGGCATCAATACACACTTCCCATATTAGTAGGTTAAGAATAGATATTAATGGGGAGGGGGCACTAAACCTGGAAACATCTATATTAACTGTAAAGCTGATGTATATCTACGGTTCCCTGTTATCAGCCATTTCAGGTGTGTTCTTTAATGGGATGACTGAGAGGAAGTACAAACAAATACCTGCCCGCAGCCCACCACTATTTTATGTTACATATATCCAGTTCTCACAGCCATCAATAAACATTTACATACATAGGTATGAATGTTATCAATTTATTGCTGGCCGTACACGAGTATTATGGCGTAAAAAAAAGTTGCAAATTATGAATTTGCAACTTTTTGCTGTTTAGCGCTGCCTCCATTACTTTTTAAGAAAGCAGGCGGGCCTTAGCTTAAGGCGGAATGACCATCTGCGTCCCGACTAATTCACTATAATTTACGCCGGAAACTGGTGTCAATTATAGCAGAAATCGACTCCAGCTCGTAGATAGCGTTGATTTCCCTTTATGGCGTACAGATAGTCTCTTAATAAATTAGGCAAATTTTACGACAGCGCTCTTTTTATGTTTCATAAAAAGAACGCACAGACACACAGCGTGTCCCCGCTCATCCGACGCGATGAAGTTCCTGTGGGAGGAAGTGAGTGACGTCACAGCGTGATCTCGCGAGAACACGCTGTGTGTCTGCACTGCCAGAAGCTGGGTGTTAACAAACAGAAGTGGATGATGCTGATTCGTCAGCATCATACACTTCTATTCACAACGCCCAGCTAGTAAAACAAGTAAAAACGCCCCGATGTAACACATAATACACGCCCAGTTGTACATAACTTTAAACACATGCCCAGTTGTACTTTAGAAAGCCTCATTTGCATAAATATAAAAATGGTCATAACTTGGCCAAAAATGCTCGTTTTTGAAAAAAAAACACGTTACTCTTATCTACATTGCAGCGCCGATCTGCTGCAATAGGAGATAGGGGTTTGAAAATCTGGTGACAGAGCCTCTTTAAGTATAATCGATGGGTCATTTGGGCCTCTTGGTACCAACCCCTACTTATAAGGTTATCAGATGACCAGCATAATATATGATGTAATATTATAAGCTCGTCATGGCCATGCAGCAGTGCTGTGGTGTTGTCCTGTCCAGAGTAGTACCATGAAGCAATACAATAATGTTGTATTCCCTTGCATAGTAATTATTTCCATGTATCTTAACCCTTATTCCCACAGTCGACCCATAAAGGCAAATTTAAAAATGTTGTCACAATTTTTTTGAGTAGGAGACAGAGATGAAAATAGTGCAAGTATGTGCGGAGGGCTGTGGCTATAGGGGATGCAGAGGTAGCAGTCGCACCCGGGCCCTGGTGCCAGAGGGGGCCCAAAGCTCCCTCTTCCACATAAGAAGACACTAGTATCATAAATGGTGCATGGTAGGTAGGCCCATGTTAGAGATTTGGGCCCAAGTTCTCCAAGCTACGCCTCCGCATCTGCGTCATATTTATAAACGCTTTCTTCATGTCCAACAGTTGTAGATTCTAGATTTTATTGAATTTTTGGCATTTTCCTGACATTTCAGGTATCCAGTGACGTAGCTGGGGGATGGGGACATGCGCCCTGGCTTCTGGGTATTCAGATACAGGACAAAGACAGCGATCTAAATCTTTACTCCGGGTGAAAGAAAGTGAGCATGGTGCAACGTATAGGACATCTGTTCGCGTAGTGCGCGCGCCATTTTGGTGACTATTCATAAATGTGCTCTATTGTATCAAGTGTACTTAAATTAAAATAGAAATGAGGAGGAATTGTGAGGAGCAACCCCCCATGACAATATAAGTACCCAGCGTAGGACTTAACACTTGCGGAATGGTCTCGGAGGAAGATAATGAAGCAGCAGCCGAGACTCTCTGACAGGAAAATAGGCAGCCTCGGGAGCAGCATAGTGAAGGCAGCCATTATAATGCCGGCTCCGACTGTATCATACACAAATAACGAGCACTTCTCCTGCGATGACTTACCCCCGCACTAGTTATACCGTGACATTTATTCTACCATTGCGGCTATATAGTAACAATAAACTGCGCAGAGTTAATGGCGGATGTCATATATACTAGAAACGAGCTGCTATATCACCCCACGCCCTCAGGAACAATATTTCTGGCAGCACTTGTGGGTCAGGCATTCTAAGAGCATCACAAAAATTGGATTTATAGCAGCGGCGCACAACCAGCGGGCCAAGCACCGCTAGCATTCTGCGATGCCAAGCTGTGCGGCCCCCAACCATCAGGACACAAACATGTCCAGAAAGTTTTAGTAAGACATAGCTGTAAGGCTGGGTTCACAGGAGCATGTAACGTCCGTAATGGACGGAACGTATTTCGGACGGAAGTCCCGGACCGAACACACTGCAGGGAGCCGGGCTCCTAGCATCATAGCTATATACGACGCTAGGAGTCCCTGTCTCGCTGCAGGACAACTGTCCCGTACTGTAATCATGTTTTCAGTACGGGACAGTAGTTCCACGGAGAGGCAGGGACTCCTAGCGTCGTACATAACCATGATGCTAGGAACCCGGCTCCCTGCAGTGTGTTCGGTCCGGGACTTGCGGCCGAAATACGTCCGTCAATTACGGACGTAACATGCTTGTGTGAACCCAGCCTAATAGGGGAGCACATACTCTGATGCAGAAAACGGTGTAGCCATTAGGCTTCATGCATACGACCGTGCCCGTAATTACGATCCGTAATTACGGGCACGGCCATCTGCGGACAGCCAGCTGTTTTTACGGGCCGTGATCCCATTACAAAGTATATGAGCACCGTCCGTAAAATAAAAAAATAGGACATGTCCTATTTTTTTCCGCAGGTTTCTTTGGCACAGACACCCTCCTGTAGACATGGAAGGCGTCCGTCGGACATAGAAATGAATGGGCCCGTAATTACGGGCGATTTTACGGTCGTGTGCATGGGGCCTAGACAGCAGCTCCTTACCTGGTCATAGATATCAGTGCACGTCTTTTGAGTGCCCTCTAGTGGCTGCTCACATGTATCTTTCATGTCAAAAAGAAAAGGAGCAGCCTCGTGCAGGGCGGGAGCAAGGACAGGTAAGTGCTAACGGTGCATTATGTGGTTGGCAGTAGTAGCGGGCGCTGGCTGATAATAGTGAGTGGCACGGTGTGGCTGGCACTACAAATATTCTCTCCTTAGTGCTATTTTAAGCACCTTCAGGCCCTGCACTAGGCATACAGTGCGCCAGTTTTACTTACAGTGATCCTTCCAAGGGGTACAGCCACCACACTTATGTCATATCCATCAGTCCCTTCTATAGAAAATATTGAGAGATTGGGGATTCCCTGTTCGGCACTCCAGAAAGTAGGAGACAAGACAAAGAGGTGGCCACGCATGCATGCTGCTCTGTCCCTTGTAGTTTATGGGAGTTGTAAAACGTTCTCCTGTTTCCATGTTCTCCTGATAGGTGGAAGTCTCAAGTGGAACCCCCACCTCTCAGATATGTCTGAGGCTCTGTTCACATCTGCATTTGGGTTTTTCTTCGTTCTGCTCCATCATAGGAGCAGAAAACTGGAAAAACTGTGTCGCCAGATCCGTTGCATGACGGATACCATTGACTTTAATAGGTTTCTTCAAGTTTCCACCATGGTGTCCGTTGCTTTGCCGGACAAAATAAAACGTGCTGTTTTACATTGCTCTTTGTTATTTGCTCTTTGTTCCGCAAAAACGACGGAATCTGCCACAGAGGCCCCTAACGCCTCATGCACACAGCCGTCCATTTTTCACAGACCCGATTCACCCGCTAAAGTGAATGGGTCCGTGAAGACTATCGGGTGCCACTTGGATACCATAAATAACGGCCCGAGTGGCACAACAGTCGTGTGCAAGAGACCTAACTAAGCTTCCAACGCAGATGTGAACAGAGCTTTCAGATGGGAATACTCCTTTAAGTTTTAATGCAGCCCCCAGGCCTGAAATGGTTGTGCACCCCTGATCTATAGCATCAAACACAAATAAGTGATATTACATGCGACACTGAATGCTAATGAACAGTGAATATTAATAAGGGTCCATTCACACTGCGTTTGCTGTGTACGTTTGGCATATGCACCAGATCATGGTATGGTGTAGGAAGAGGTAGGACTGGTCAAGTATTGGGTACCACGATGCCTTGACCAGGGTAGTTGGATACTGGACTAGGGCAACTGAATGTATGCTCAAGGTGAAGGAAAGACCAACTTTATCACGGTCCGTAATCACAGTCGTCCGCATTTGTAGGTCGTGCTCTCATACAAAGTATGGGAACGCGGTCCGTAAAAAGAAAAAAATAGGACATGTCCTATCTTTTGCGGAGCCTTTCTACGGGTAGGTGTCCGTCGGCCATAGAAATGAAAGGGGCCGTAATTACGGACTAAATCTACGGTCATGAGCATGGGGCCTAACTCTGGCAACATCTGTATGGAGCTTGTATGTTCCTCTGTGATCGCATAGGTTTCCTCCAACACCACTAAAAAAGTACTGATAGGTTTATTGACTTCCTATGTAATTAGCCCCAATGCTGTTATAGAAAAATCGGTGTACAGGATTACAGAATATGTTGACACTGCACACTATATGGCCAAAAGTATGTGGACCACTGACCGTTACACCTATATGAGCTTGTTGGAAATCCTATTGCAAAACCATGGCAGTTATTATGGAGTGGGGCCCCGTTTTGCAGCTATAGGTTTTTCACAAGATTTTGGAACGCCTGGAAATTTTTGCCCATTCAGCCAAAAGCGCATTTGTAAGGTCAGACAGTGATGTAGGGGGAGAAGTTCTGGCTCACAATCGGCGTTGCAATTCATCTCAAAGGTGTTAGATGGGGTTGAGGTCAGGGCTCTGTACAGCCACCCGAGTTACTCCACACCAAACTCACCCCACTATGTCTTTATGGAATTTGCTTTGTGAAAACTTAGATGTGATCGATTAGCCAGATACTGTGCGTAAGAGACACACAGGACCCGCTCTCAGTCGAGCCGTCAGTTCAGTTGAACGGATGGAATCGGCTGAGAGAGAACGATACAGCTTCTATGTATGCAGAATGAATAGAAGCTGTATCGTAAAAAGTGAAACATTTTTGATTAAAAGTCAATTAACAAATAGTGATTAAAAACATTTTAAAAAAAACATTGAATAGAAAAAAAAATCCATCCAAATGTGTACATAGCCTTTGACATTACCCTGCACTCGAAATAAGGAGCTAAACCCTGAAAAACAGCCCCAGATCATTATCCCTCCTACATCAAATATTACAGTAGGCACTATGTATTCCGGTAGATAGAGTTCTCCTGGCATGCGCCAAATCCAGATTCCTCCATCCGACTGCCAGATAGTGAGCCGTTATTCATCACTCCACAGAACACGTTTCCACTGCTCCAAAGTCCAGAGACGACGTGCTTTACGCCACTTCAGCTGACGCTTGGCATTGTGCATGGTGGTCTTGGGCTTGTCTGCAGCGACCATAGAAGCCCATAATATGAAGCTCCAGTTCTGGTGCTGATGTCACTTCCAGAGGTAATGTGGATCTCTGTAGTCAGTGATACAACAGAGGATGGGAGATTTTTACACGCCACATGCTCCAGCACTCGCGGCCCGCTCTGTGAGTTTGTGTGGTCTATCACTTTGTGGCTGACCTGTGGTTATTCCCAGATGCTTCCACCTCCCAATAATATCACTTACAGGTGACTGGAACACATCAAGCAGATTACAAATTCCACAAACTGACGTGTGGCAAAGATGTCATCCTTTGATATGCCACGTGTAAAGTCACTGAGCTCTTAAAGAGTCTCTGTCACCACATTATAAGTGGCCTCTCTTGTACATGATGTGATCGGCGCTGTAATGTAGATTACAGCAGTGTTTTTTATTTAGAAAAACTATAATTTTTGACAGAGTTATGAGCTATTTTAGCTTTATGCTAATGAGTTTCTTAATGAACAACTGGGCGTGTTTTGCTTTTTGACCAAGTGGGCGTTGTGGAGAGAAGTGTATGACGCTGACCAATCAGTGACCAATCAGCGTCATACACTTCTCTCCATTCATTTACACAGCACATAGCTATATCGCTATGTGCTGCCACATAAACACACTATAACGTTACTCATGTGTCATGACAATGAATAGACATTACCTCCAGCCAGGACGAAATGTGTATTCAGAATCCTGACACTTCTGTAGCGTCTCTGTGATATTTACAGCAAGGCAAGCGTAATCTCACGAGATTACGATGTAACCTGTCATTTCAAATGAGATTACGCTTGCTGTGCTGTAGTGTCAGGATTGTATTCGTGAAGTGACAGGATTGTGAATAGACATAATGTCCTGGCTGGAGGTAATGTATATTCATTGTCAGGACACATGAGTAGCGTTATAATGTGTGTATGTGGCTGCACATAGCGATATAGATATATCGCTATGTGCTGTGTAAATGAATGGAGAGAAGTGTATGACGCTGATTGGTCACTGATTGGTCAGCGTCATACACTACTCTCTACAACGCCCACTTGGCCAAAAAGTAAAACACGCCCAGTTGTCCATTAAGAAAGTCATTAGCATAAAGCTAATATAGGTCATAACTCCGTCAAAAATGATCGTTTTTCTAAATAAAAAACACTGCTGTAATCTACATTACAGCGCCGATCACATCATGTACAAGAGAGGCCACTTATAATGTGGTGACAGAGCCTCTTTATTACTAGGACCACTGTTATCTACATTACAGCGCCGATCACATCATGTACAAGATAGGCCACTTATAATGTGGTGTCAGAGCCTCTTTAAGTACGGCCCATACTATGTTTGTCTATGGAGATTGCATGGCTGTGTGCTTGATTTTATGCACCTGAATTTAATAATAAGAAGGGGTGGCCACATTCTTTTGGCTATATAGTGTATAAAGAGAAAAATTCAAAAATATCTCCATATAAAATTGTGACTGTGATACAAAACTATCTTTCATCTATGAGGGGTAATGGAAGCGACAAACATGTTGTGATGTTCAGTATGGCTGCCACTTCGTCCCTCCCGTGCCATCACTAGAGGAATGGGGGCATGCACGGTAACATCTTGTGCAAACGCTGGAAATAATGGTGCGCTGGAGAACAACGTTACTTAAAGAGGCTCTGTCACCAGATTTTGTATGGTCATCTTAAAGAGGCTCTGTCACCAGATTTTGCAGCCCCTATCTGCTATTGCAGCAGATCGGCGCTGCAATGTAGATTACAGTAACGTTTTTATTTTTAAAAAACGAGCATTTTTGGCCAAGTTATGACCATTTTTGTAGTTATGCAAATGAGGCTTGCAAAAGTCCAAGTGGGTGTGTTTAAAAGTAAAAGTCCAACTGGGCGTGTATTATGTGCGTACATCGGGGCGTGTTTACTACTTTTACTAGCTGGGCGTTGTGTATAGAAGTATCATCCACTTCTCTTCACAACGCCCAGCTTCTGGCAGTGCAGATCTGTGACGTCACTCACAGGTCCTGCATCGTGACGGCACCAGAGGCTACAGATGATTCTGCAGCAGCATCGGCGTTTGCAGGTAAGTCGATGTAGCTACTTACCTGCAAACGCCGATGCTGCAGAATCAACTGTAGCCTCTGGTGCCGATGTGTCCTCGCTCGTCTGACACGATGCAGGACCTGTGAGTGACGACACAGCGTGATCTCTCGAGAACACGCTGTGTCTGCACTGCCAGAAGCTGGGCGTTGTGGAGAGAAGTGGATGATACTTCTCATCAGAACGGCCAGCTAGTAAAAGTATTAAAAACGCCCCGATGTACGCACATAATACACGCCCACTTGGACTTTTACTTTTAAACACGCCCAGTTGTACTTTTGCAAGCCTCATTTGCATAAATACAAAAATGGTCATAACTTGGCCAAAAATGCTCGTTTTTTAAAAATAAAAACGTTACTGTAATCTACATTGCAGCGCCGATCTGCTGCAATAGCAGATAGGGGCTGCAAAATCTGGTGACAGAGCCTCTTTAACATACGTCTTGTCCATAAGATCTAAAGAGATTATACTTATTCTTTGCATCTTATTACTGCTTGTTTGATAACTTCACCTGATGTAACCCCTAAGACAGCGCATTATACGTAAAACAGGACTCGGTCGTAAGAAGATATCCAAGTGTAATTCCATTGTGCCACATCTAGACTCAGCGTACCAGATTCACTCAGTGTTACAATGGTGAACACATGATCCCCTCACAACACAGCAGATTTCTGGCCACGAAACCACCACGTCCTAAATCCCCCTGTCCTACGGTCATTGCATGAGATCTTAACCCTTAATTCTCATTAAGAAGCTGCATACATTGAAACGTTATTTCTAAACTATTATACACAGTTAACAAAAGTATTATTAAAAATAAATGTTATCAAATAATACAAAATAATTGCCACTAAAATCACCTAAAATTAACAAAATACCTATAAATTTCTATCTGGCCGGATGGTAACAAATATGACAGATACAATATTACATGCAAAATGGAAAAAGCTGCAGCCAGATATTAACTTGCAGTCAACGGGGAAATATAAAATGCCCTACAATAGGGCCCATGCACATTAATCACTTCATTTCTTCCGTGTGCTATCCAGTTTTTTTAAAGGCTAGCACACTGACCCATTCAAATCTATGGGGACACACACCGGCCGTGCCCAATCCGCAAACCCCAGGACCGGTCCTCTCCCTGTCAGTTTTCACAGCTGTCTCCCCCATTCTAGTCTAGGGGTCCTGCACATGGAAGCCATCCATACACAGTCCATTTTTTTGTGACCGTATGACAGGACATGGTAGTGCAGGAGCCCTTAGGCAGTGTTTTGTTTTTTTTTGTTTTTTTGTTTTGTCTTGCATTTTTTGGGTCAGCAGCGTTTTTTTTTAAATCGCAGCAAGGCTGGCTTTGGTGTTTTTTCCATCATGGCCGCTTCAAAAAAAGAAGAATTGTCATTGTGTTGTGTTTTTTACGGCGCTATTGATGTTTTTTTCTTTTTTTCAAATAAATAAGGTGTTGCACAGAGGAATCTTTGTATCACATGATCAGTAATGTGAAAAATGGCACCCAAAAAAAATGCAGGTGTGTGTGAAGGAAAATTTCCACAGCATTTACGCATCAACTAGCAGGCAATCCGGGGAATCTGCACCATTTCATGCTTTTTTTTTTAAACAGTGAAAAACAGTGCAGATTTTTTCTTTTTTTGGGTGCGTTTTTTTTCGAGGGCTGTGTAATGGTGATATTTCTTCTTCCACCCCCTGTAAGAAATCCCACAGTATTTCCGCAGCAAATTTTGCAGTATATCAGAAAAACACAGGAAGTCTCCACTTTCCACAGCAATAATTGACATGCTGAGGAACTAAAATGACCGCAGGTGAATTTCAGGACTGAATTTGTCTGCGTGTGGATGACACTTGTTAAATCTCACCCACTTTGCTGCTACTGTATTCCGCTGCGTATTATCTGTCCGCAATTCTGGACGAAAAACATGCAGCAATTCTGTTACAAGTGGACAGGCGTTAAAAGTGCTTTTGATCAGGAACAAAACGGCACAGCGCTCACCCGAGCACTTCTGCCACTTCGTTTTAGCCATCGATGGGGGTCTCAGTAGTCGGACCCCCACCAAACAAAACTTCTGACATGTCACACATTTTTTAAATGTTTAGTTACTCTTTAAGGCACAGTATCTAGTTTGTCCAACACAAGCCGGATGTACAAATGAACATTTAGTCTATGATATCATATAGTGTCCTGACGAAACATGTCCCTGCACAAGGAGAGGGACAGTAGGGGGAAGGTTGTCTAAATGCCCTTTTACACAGGCCAATAATCGTACGTACGCTGGTTCCCAGTCATTGCTCTGTGTAAACAGGGTTGCGATTAGCTGACAAATGCGCAAACTCTGGTTTGTCAGCTGATTGGATATTTTATGTGTTCAGAAAAATGGTCACTTGTCAGCATCACATCTCCCTGTGTAAATGTGCGCTGCCGATAAAACGCAAATGTATGGGGATAGACAATCGTAATAACAATCATCCGTCCCCATGCATTCTGATCATTGCTCTGTTTGAATGGAGCAATCGACATGCTGTACATGCCAATAGGGTATGGACACATAGAGCGGACACATACAAGGGTAGGGACACATAGAGCGGACACATACAAGGGTAGGGACACATAGAGCGGACACATACAAGGGTAGGGACACATAGAGCGGACACATACAAGGGTAGGGACACATAGAGCGGACACATACAAGGGTAGGGACACATAGAGCGGACACATACAAGGGTAGGGACACATAGAGCGGACACATACAAGGGTAGGGACACATAGAGCGGACACATACAAGGGTAGGGACACATAGAGCGGACACATACAAGGGTAGGAACACATAGAGCGGACACATACAAGGGTAGGAACACATAGAGCGGACACATACAAGGGTCGGGACACATAGAGCGGATACATACAAGGGTAGGGACACACAGAGCGGATACATACAAGGGTAGGGACACATAGAGCGGACACATACAAGGGTAGGAACACACAGAGCGGACACATACAAGGGTAGGGACACACAGAGCGGACACATACAAGGGTAGGGACACATAGAGCGGACACATACAAGGGTAGGGACACATAGAGCGGACACATACAAGGGTAGGGACACATAGAGCGGACACATACAAGGGTAGGGACACATAGAGCGGACACATACAAGGGTAGGGACACATAGAGCGGATACATACAAGGGTAGGAACACATAGAGCGGACACATACAAGGGTAGGGACACACAGAGCGGACACATACAAGGGTAGGGACACATAGAGCGGACACATACAAGGGTAGGAACACATAGAGCGGATACATACAAGGGTAGGGACACACAGAGCGGACACATACAAGGGTAGGGACACACAGAGCGGACACATACAAGGGTAGGGACACAGAGCGGACACATACAAGGGTAGGGACACATAGAGCGGACACATACAAGGGTAGGGACACATAGAGCGGACACATACAAGGGTAGGGACACATAGAGCGGACACATACAGCGGATACATACAAGGGTAGGAACACATAGAGCGGACACATACAAGGGTAGGGACACACAGAGCGGACACATACAAGGGTAGGGACACATAGAGCGGACACATACAAGGGTAGGAACACATAGAGCGGACACATACAAGGGTAGGGACACACAGAGCGGACACATACAAGGGTAGGGACACATAGAGCTGACACATACAAGGGTAGGGACACATAGAGCGGACACATACAAGGGTAGGGACACATAGAGCGGACACATACAAGGGTAGGGACACATAGAGCGGACACATACAAGGGTAGGGACACATAGAGCGGATACATACAAGGGTAGGGACACATAGAGTGGATACATACAAGGGTAGGAACACACAGAGCGGACACATACAAGGGTAGGAACACAGAGCGGACACATACAAGGGTAGGGACACATAGAGCGGACACATAGAGCGGACACATACAAGGGTAGGGACACAGAGTGGACACATACAAGGGTAGGGACACAGAGTGGACACATACAAGGGTAGGGACACAGAGTGGACACATACAAGGGTAGGAACACAGAGCGGACACATACAAGGGTAGGGACACATAGAGCGGACACATAGAGCGGACACATACAAGGGTAGGGACACAGAGCGGATACGCGGTGTAAAATTACACAGTGTATCTACCCTGGAAACCGCAGGGAATTCCGCAAAAAAATACGTACCAAATTGTGGTGACGTTTTTCGACTGGAATGTCCGCTGCGGATATACTGCAGAAAAAGTTTACACTTGCCACGCGTGCGTTGTCATAGTGTCGTTTTCTTCTGCTCTGAGCGCGGCCTGGCCTCCTGGGATGACACTGTAGTCCATGCGACCGCTGCAGCCGTCACATGGGATGAAACGTCATCCCAGGAGCCCGGGCTGGCAGAACAGAGGGACGCGTCACTATGACAACGCACACGTGGCAAGTATAAAGTTTTTTTTATTTATTTTACACCAATAAAAGCTTTTTTTTTTGAGTTGCGATTTTTAAGGCGGAATCGCTGTGTTTCTGCCGCAAAAGCTGCAACACATGGCTCCTCATTGAATTCAATGGGGGAAACCCGCAACAGAAGAGCCGCGATTCCGCAGCATAAAATGACATGCTGGGGATTAAAAAAACGCAAAGAAGTTCAATTTCTGAACGATTTCTCGGTTTATTTTTTTTTTTTTTTACACAGTGTGTGAGTGAGATTTCTCCAAACCTCATCCACTCTGCTGCCCTAAAAGGGCCCTTAGTATCATTGATTGCTGGGGGAACTGAAAGAATGAGAGTGACAGAGAAAGTATCCCCATAAGAGTGAATACGGCGGACACTCGTAGCGGTCAGACACACACGTCCTGTCCTAGGAACTGAAGGAAGAAGCACAGAGAACTGAGATGTCGGCTCAATACGCACTTCCACATTTTGCATGAGAAATTATATATCATGTAGGGAATCCCCCTAAACATCTGATGTAGGGAATCCCCTAAACGAAAGGCGTAAAAGAGACGTACAATCTGATCACCTCCTCTTCTACTCCAAGGAAGCCATTTTTTTTTTTTAACCAGTGCTTAGGCTCTACTTTGGACAATCTTTTATTGTTGGAAGGGTCTGCTGACAATAAGAAGACTAGACGTGTCCTTCTGCTTGGATCCCCAGCCCTTAGCTGTAAATTGTGGGGAACTCGGCAGCAAGTGTGCAATTCCAAAATAAAGTATTACATGGGGTCCGTTAAGATTGACTGTCCGTGTAACGCATGGAGATGTCAGAGCGGGACGATTCTTGTAGCCCCTCTCCAATACTGCTAGTAGATAAGGGTCTCAAACTAAGACCCCCCCCCCCTCTGTACCCCCAGATTTCCATAGTAGGACATTTAAAATAGGATTTCTAACCTAGACAATCCCTTTAAGACATTACGGTTCCTCTACAATTACAAAATGCAATAAAATTCCTTTAATATGGAATTTAAAAAATCCAGATATGTGCCAGATTAGCAAATATTACTGGATTACTGGGCAGCTATAGAAAAATAAGTTAATAGAAAAAGGGATTATTTAGGAGATCTGACCTGACTATAAGTAGCAGATTTTTATGGATTATCATTATCCTTCAGACTATAGAAAGGCCAACAGCTAAAATCTGCCGATAAAATGTAAAGACACTTTGAATGTCTTGAGCTGCGGACCTCACGACTGCCTCCCCTGGCTGGCTGCACCCACTTTTAATCTCCACGGTATATAGTGCAGCAGGCATTTAATTATAGGAGGATTCATGCACGGAGCAAACAGAATATAGGATATTTATATCAGCTCTCAGGTTAGTGACCTGCAATGTAAGGATCCGGTCTCTGCTCTGTCATCTTTCAATGCAAATAATGCCTCAGTGATGGTATTTGTTTGCAAAAAGGTTAATATAGGAAAACCACAAATGGAAAAACCGTCAACATTCAGATATCTTCGTAGTGAACGCCTGGACATTGCATTGTACATAAAAGTGATCACAAGTTAGGAGGTTTCTTGTCTTGAAGTTACAAAGGTGACATCTAGTGGCCTAGTGCGGTTATTGCAGGTATATCAATCCTCAATGTATATTATTCTGTTATGACGCCCCTCATAAGTGGAGGTTAAACTTTAAGACAATAAAGGGAGCTGATCTGTGGCCGAGGCCCTTGTAAGACCCCATAGCCTAGACACCACAAGGTACAGATCTACTTTGTGTTAGGTAACATGCATATACCTGATCTGTGGGGTAACGGTCTCCAGTGAGAAAATAATGTATAGTTGATCATATGGTCGGGGGTTTGGATGATATAAAACCACATTACAGATATATTTTGCAAGAAGTGAGATTGGTAATGATTGTTAGATACATAGCACTGAGTGGGTACTGTGGCTTTTGGAAGTATGAGTTGG
Source organism: Rhinoderma darwinii (assembly GCF_050947455.1). NCBI lineage: Eukaryota > Metazoa > Chordata > Amphibia > Anura > Rhinodermatidae > Rhinoderma > Rhinoderma darwinii. The sequence goes on along the minus strand of NC_134687.1, from coordinate 34,418,224 downwards.
GTGCAGTAAATTGGACCCACCCAGGTTTCTACCAGTTCTAAAGCGGGTATACAGTAAATGGTTTCTTCCTGCAATTATTTTCGTCATCTTCTCTAGCAGCTGCCGTTGGTGCAGCAAAGCAAAAGATTTCCATTAAAAAAAAAAAAGAAGTAAAAATCGACATGTGCGAGATATAATTACGGGAGTATTAGTGCCCGGCGTTCATCAATCACACAGGCAGAATCCATGGCAAGCACTAGATCAGTTGTTACGGAGCTTCAATCCACCAATATAGGACATGCAGTGAGTTTCACGCAACGGACTCTCGCTACGTGAAAACTTACGCATCTGTGAACAGCCCCATTGAAATCAATAGGTCCGTGTGCCGTGAGTGATTTCCACGCACCGCACAGACTAGTTTTACGCTCGTCTACATAAGGCCTTAGGGGCAGGTTGTCTCCAGCAGACTATTATTGTAACCGCTCACATTATAACATATGAGGTTAAAGTGTATGTAAATACATAACTCATCTTGTACTGATTCTAAATGACTGCATGTATTATAATTCAGAGCTGAATTCACAATTCTGTAGGCTTTAGAGATGACATCTCCCAGCATTCTTTGCTGGCTCAGTGTCTGTACAAGGCTTGCATACTGGGACATGATTTCATTGTACCAAGCACTGAACTGCATTATAGGAGCTCAGCTAAGCTGTTAGGGGCGTGTCTGTCAACAACCTTGTCGACTGTTCCCAATGACAACAAGCAAAACAGCTGTAACTCAGGATCGGTATAAAAGAAGGGATACAATGTATCTACAAAGTGACTCAAGTTTATGTCATATATAGAAACTGAATATTAGGGATAGCAAGACTTCATCACACTCCTTAGTTTGGGTCTCAACATGCTATGGAGTTCATAGGGGTCAAGGTTAAACAAAATTGCAAAATGCATGATGTTAAAGGGTATTCCTAATGGCACATCCATGGCTTATGCCATAAATATGTGATAGATGCCGGTCCCAGCTCTGGAGATTAGAGCCATGGTTTTCCCATATAACGGATATATTTTTATAGGGAAATAAACATATGCAATTTTCCAATGTTTAACTATTTGGGCAATTTTTGGTTGTTGTGACAATCCATGTACGAAATTAATTCTGATATAATGCAATATTCATATTGACCACTAGATGTCAATACAAGAAGTTACACTTCAGTGGTAAAGAGCCCTCTCTTTTTACAGCCTGTTGTAAAACTGAACAGTAATATCTGAGGAGTTCAAGAATTGGAGAATAGTCTGTTCTTTTCGTTTTTTTTAATAGGGTATTTGTCACTGCCTTGAAACCATCATATTTTGTGGTGAGGTACAAACTCCCCTTCTTGTCGTTTTCTGCAGGGGTGTTCTTTGTTGACGGATATGGGGCACAAAACACAGGTTCCTCAGACTAGCGTACCACTCAGCCGTATGACTTTCTATAGAAATGGGACCCATTGTCCAATTCATGCAGATTATTACTTTTACTTTAACCCCAGAAAAAAAGTCTAATAAAAAATCATAATTCCAATAATAATGCTGCAAATCAAGATCATAATGAAATCCCTGCAAATTTTTCACCAGTTAATTATTTTCTTCCGCAATGCTAAACGAATGTCTCTGGTGTGGGAGATGTACTGATGTTCTGGTTGTATCAATCATGTCGTACCGCACTATTAATCATTATAATGGATTCCGCTAGAGTCACATAAGAGACCTTTCTGACGCTCGATAAATATTAGACCGTTTTATTTACTGCAGGTGTCTGAGCTGATGCAGCAATTACGCCACATGGCACGTAGAATAACAATAAATGTATGCAGATATACCAGTCCTTCTCAATGAATTACAATATCATCAAAAAGTGAATTTATTTCAGTAATTCAATTCAGAAAGTGAAACGCATATATTCTATAGATCCCATACCCACAGAGGGATCTATTTCCAGCATTTTTTTCTTGCTGAATATTGCTTCTCTATAGACACTATGATGTAACCTATTATAAGTCAGCGCTGTGTGGCCGGCGCCGGAGGTACGAGTCGTAGGACGGATCAGACACTACATGTGGTTTCCATTATAAACCTTATCGAGTTGTCCTATTGAGCTTCGGTATTATACTTGCTTCTGGCAAAGCTGTGTGCCAACCAATATGGCCACTACTCAGTCTACCACAGCTCATCAAGTGTATGGGGCTGAGCTGCAATACCAGACCCAGCCTATGGACAAGAGTGGCGCTGTTTCTGGAAGAAAGCAGCCTTGCTTTTCTAATTTAATAGTTTCTATAAGGACGAGCTGAATTTGAGTGGTTAACCAGAGAATAATCTGCTTTCTGGATTTGTGCTGTGTTATTTTGCAGTCTGGTCGTCGCTCTGAATTGTATATGCAGGATCAGCAATAATCTCTGCATGGAGCTCAGTGCGGAGGAACATGTCGTGGACAGAAAATATTACCCAGAATACACCAACCATATGCAGCAGCGAGATGAATTTTATTATTCAATGACCTAAGGAAATCTATTCTTCCATATCTAACATTGCCTTAGGAAATGACCAGCTAAACACATTTCATAGCCAAACCTTTCTTATGTAAATGGACAGGCTCTGAAGTTCTACTATCAGCCCAAACGGCACAAATAAAAATAGTGCCTTCCCCCCCCGTTTGGGCTTACAGTACAATGGACCTGTCCCCATAATATTATGCCCCATAAACAGAAGAGCATAGTATGATGACAGATCCGCCTCAAGCTTCTACGTACCCCTATAGATAGTCAGAAATTTTATCATTTAACTTTATCATTTTGTAGGAAATTCTCAGCTCTGTAACAGATAAACTAAATATATTATGAATCAGCACAGAATTCAGGATTTGATGACCGAAGTGAATATTTTGGCCCTGTTCACACAGTTTTTTTTTTACACTTTTTTTTTTTTTGACGCTGAACCCGCGTAAAAAAACGTCCGAAAACACCTCCCATTTCAATGGGAGGCGGAGGTGTTTTTTTTTCGTGAGCGGTAAAACCGGCTTGAGGGATAAAGAAGCGACATGCCCTATCTTGGGGCGTTTACGTCTCTGACCTCCCGTTGACATCAATGGGAGGCAGAGAAAGCGTTTTTCGCTGTGTTTTTCCCCGCAGGCGGAAAACGCGGCAAACAGAGTGCAGGCAGATCAAAATCTTCCTCAAAATTCCACACGGAATAAAAACTCAGTGTGAACATACCCTTACTTTGCAACTGAATTTGAGGACAAAAATTGTGCAGCGTATCCGACCTGGAACCCGCACAGCACCTTCCGTCCGAAAAACCGCACCGCAGTTTTTCAAACAGAACTTCCGCTGCGGAAAAAAAAACGATCATACTTACCCCCTCCCTCTTCTCTGCGCGTAGTCCGGCCTCCTGGGATGACGTTGCAGGCCGTGTGACGCTGTAGCGGTCACATGGGACGCAACGTCATCCCAGTAGGCCGGACTGCAGGAAGAAGGAGAGACTTCCAGGTAAGTATGATTTTTTTTTTTTCCAAGTTGCGATTTTTGTGGCAGATTTACTGCGATCCCGCCGCAAAAGTCCCAACACATGGCTTTCTGTTGCGGGTTTTGCACACCCATTGAATTCATCTGCAGACGCTTCCCTCTACTATTGACAGTATATTAATTCTACTGCTGTCAGCAGAGATTGACCATTATATCTATAGGAGTGATAACATTTCGGGGCATACGGGCAGTTTTTAGAATATAGGCTACGTGCCTTTAATAAAGGTTATTTTCATTATTAGGTATTATGTGAATAGAGCATTTCCATACCGTCTGTTAGTCGTGTGGGAAATAGGATTGGTTGCCTTATAGGCAAATTTTGTTTCGCCCAGTTCCTTCTAGTTACAAGACCGCTGCCAAGTGGAGCGGTAATCGAGCATGTGCCCTGCCGCTCCATTCAAAGCCTATGGCACTGACGAAAACTGGCGTCAGTGCTACAGACCTTGAATGGAGCAGCAGGGTGCATGCCCGACCGGCGATCGTCAGGGGTTCTGATGATCAGTGGGAGTCCCAGCAATTATCACCTATTCAGTGGAGAGGTGATCATGTCTTATATCCGGAATACCTCCGTAATATTCCAACAACAATGTGCAAGGCTGCCGTAAGACTTGGTAAGAAGAGGTTTTAAAGGGATTGACTCATCAAGAAGATCCCTTCTCCGGCTCCTGGTGATCAGCGGTCATCGCTGGGGAAGTTTAGTCTGGGTATTCACTAATATAGTACATGAATGGGCCACGTCAGCCAGAGCGGGAACCACTTTTACTTGGCGCATAGAGGGGGATCTCCCCTCCACAATGTCGTCGATATGGACAAGGAATACATGGTGCCGGCGCCAATGATTAAATCTGTGCAAATGGGTTATACCTTTTATGGTTCAAGGTTGCACTTACTTCAAGTAGAAAAGCATAAATGAAAGACGTTCCTCACGAATCCTCGTCCTCTGGCAAATGACACATAATCAAGACGTCTTCCGGTTCCGGGACGCAGCGCAACGTTTGTTAAAAGAATTTGCTGGTTTATTTAGGATAATAGATAAACTACAAACAAAAACATTTCAGAGCTGAACGTTCTGCAGGGGAACCTGCTTTATCAGGAGACATATGGCCACAGGGTTGTCATGATAAGAAAACTCATTCACGCTTCTTAATGTAAAGAATAAATGTTTCTGTTCACTGACAGTAAGTAAAGATCTTGAAAATGGTGAAAAATATGAACATAAAATATATTTCAGAAAGTTCTACAACATTGCATTAAACGGTGAATACGCTTTTTTTTCTGGACAAACCCTTTAAGACAATATAAGGACGAAATAGTGAACAGGAGACGCCGGATAAGACGACAGACTTCATCTACTGTACAGCGATACTGAGAATGGAAGCTCCGCAGAACATGGCACGCAAGATGCTGTAAACGCCAAACACATTAACATTTATAAAGGGTAATGGATGATTTTATTGTATTACTAACATTTTACATTTCTTCTGAATAAGACATCGTAGACACATGACCGCACCTTAGATTCATTCTCCAATACACAAGGACTAGTTATCCAAAGCTGCCAGAATTTTGCCGAATTCTACAGTAGTTGAGTAACTATCAGGGTCGAAGGGAAAAACAGCTGCTGTAGGCCCAGCAACTAAGGGGGCCCATCTCCACACAAAGGTGAGGTGAGGGAGTGGGGAATTGAATGCAGATTATTGGGAGTCCAAGTACAGGGACCCCATTACAAGTGTTGCTATAAAAACAGATCCAATCTAGTGAATGGAGTGAGGTGGGGCACAGGGTCTCCCCAACTGCTTCACTCAGCATTGTGCTGTGTTCACACAGGGCGAATACGCTCCGACGTCCTGATGTTCTGCAGCCCTGGGATGACGTTTCATCCCACGTGACCACTGCAGCCTGTGATTTTCTGCTGCGGTCACATGGGATGAAAGTCATTCCAGGAGGCCGGCCTGGATGAAGAAGCACAGAATTCTGGGTAAGTATAAGTAGTTTTTTGATTTGCGGCTTTTCCACCGCAAAAATCACATCTGCTATTTGTTGCGGGTTTTACCTCCCCATGGAATTCAATGGCGAAAACCCGCAACAAAAAAAGCAGCGATTACACAAATACAATTGACATGCTGTGGATTAAAGAAAAAAAAAAAAAAAAAAGGAATAGCAGGTCAATTTGTAAAAGTTATTTTTTGCGCTCATCATTTATGCAGCGTGTGGATGAGATTTGTTAAAATGTCATTCACTTTGCTCCCACTGTATTATGATGCAGATTTTTGCTACGTGTGAACTCGGCCTTAGTAGGTTGGAAGAGGAACGCCAGGTCACAGTGCAGCAATTTACTTATTATATGGCGGGTGAAATTGTTCTACTTATCTTGTGTATATTTTATATCACTATGATTTCTTCTTCATTCACATTTAAAGCGAAGCTCCAAATTCTGTTGGTTTTCTGTTACCAGAGAGCAGTGCATGCTGAGATGACCGTTACAGCTGTTCGACAAGGGGGGTGGAGATACACGCCTGGGTTTCAGCCATTGTTATTTTTGGGGTTTCGTTTTTATGACGTTCCCCATGCAGTATAAATAATGTGTTAACTTTACTCTGGGGGTCGTTGCAATTACTGTGGTACCAAATTTATATATTCTTTTATGTAAACACACACGTACGTACACACACACACACACACACACACACAAGTACGTGTACACACACACACACACACACACACACACACAAGTACGTGTACACACACACACACACACACACAAGTACGTACACACACACACACACACGTACACACACACGTACACACACACGTACACACACACACACACACACATATACCCACACACGTGTACACACACACACACACACACACACACACTTCTTTTACTGACACACACACACACACACACACTTCTTTTACTGACACACACACACACACACACACTTCTTTTACTGTCAGCTGAGCTTTATGAAGGTTCGTTTTTTGTTAATATAGCTATTTTTATTGGTACCATTTTGGGGTACATATTAGGATTTATTGATTAACTGTTATTCCTTTTTTGTGGAGGAAGATGGACAAAAAAATTGCACAAAAGATTGATTTTATTTTTTTTAACGTCGATCATCGTGCAGGATAAATTGCATGTTAATTATATAGTACAGGGCGGAACAGTTGCGGCCATTTTTACATAATAAAGCATTTTGTACGTTTTTTATTTCTAAATATTTTATTTATTAGGGGACTTACCATGCAATTGAGCTTTTAAATACACTGCAATACTTCTGTATTGCAATGTATTATGGCTGTCTGACAGGCAGCGTATTAGGCAGGACCCCCGGCTGTCATGACAACATAATAGCACCTCATGATTCCGTCGTGGGCGCACTGATGTGATGACAGAGGGAGCTTCCGATCTTCCTTGGTCTAACCACTTAGATTCCCCCGGTTGCTATTGACCGCGGCATCTGTGAGGGTTAAACACCCGGGATCAGAGTTATCCCCAATGCCGGTTGTTGCAGCAGTGTCAGATATATATATATATATATATATATTATACAGCGGACACCCTCTGCGGATGATGCGGTCAATTTTTTGGGCGCTTGCCGTTAACTACATAGAGAGAGCCTTGTAAATTTATGGCATACGTCGCCAAGGGGTTAAAGTAATTTCAATAGAATAAACAAATGTGAAATAACTTCAAACCAGCACAGAAACAATAAAATAAAGTAAAGCTACTTAATCTGTTGCGTAGAGTTACATTAAAAATGTATTTAAAGGGTTGTACACTTTTGACAATCACTTTTTATTAGAAGAGTTCCTTAAGGGGTTTAATACTGGACGATTATTAGACAGACGAACCTTCACAGAACGCTCGTTGCCGATGATTGTCCTGTGTAAACTGGGCAGCGATCAGCAGATGAACGAGCAAACGCTCCATCATCTGCTGGTCGTATCGTTTTAAAAAACTGATATATTATCGTTGTCGGCAGCACATCGCCCTGTGTAAACAGACACGCGCTGCCGGCATGATAATAATGTATGGGGACGAGCGATCGGAGTAACGACTGCTCGTCCCCATCCATAGCTCCGTGTGACCGGAGCAAACAATATTATTTAAGATCTAGATGCTTTGCGCTGCTTTGGTCAGTTATCCAGGATTACTTAAAGGACGGGTGTCGCGAAAAATTAATTTTTTATATCAATTTGCTTTTAGTGTTTTATTTAAAAAAAAAATATTTATTTGTGTGTTTGTGTTTTACTTTTTTTTTTTCTCTCTTTTACTTCTCTATGGGGGCTGCCATTTTTTTTTTCATCTCTGTATGTGTCGATTAACGACACATACAGACATGGAATACGGCACATACAACCCCATAGAGAATGCGAACGGGAGCCGTTACATCCACTATGCTGTACGCCGTCTGTGTGGGAACGGCGCATGCGCCGCTCCCACACAGTCCAAATGGAAGGTCTTCGGCCGAGCGACATCCGGCGCCATTTTCTTGTGGACCGGAAGCCGCGGCCGGACAGTAGGATGACTACTTCCGGTCGCGGCTTCCGGGCATGTGTTCAGAAGCGAGCGGACGGAGGGGCGGTAGCGGCAGCAGGTAAGTTATGTTCGTGTCTGATTACCACTGTATGTAAGCCTACTACACTGTGTATTCACTCAAAAAATGGCGGCACACAGTGTAGGAGGTTTGAACATTCAATCCCCTCCTTTCTCCTGGCACTAGCCTGGATAAAGGAGAGGGGATTGTGTGAGGACACATGAGCGAGTGTGTCTTCTCAAATTTTGCAGCATTAGGGGGGATTCACACGAGCGTGTATTGGGTCCGTGCGGGCCACGTGGTTTTCACGCGCCACGCACAGACCAATACAAGTCTATGGGGCAGTACAGACAGTCTGTGCTTTTTGCGCAGCGTTTGTCAGCTGCGCAAAAAGCGCGACATGCTCAATATCTCCGCGTATTTCGCGCATCACGCACCCATTGAAGTCAATGGGTGCGTGAAAACCACGCAGGTCGCACGGAAGCACTTCCGTGCGAACCGACTGAAACAGCGCACCAGCTGTCAAAAGGATGAATGTAAACAGAAAAGCACCACGTGCTTTTCTGTTTCCAAACATCCAAACGGAGTGTCTTTGAGATGAGCGAACCCGGACAACCGAACCGAACTTCACCGGGTTCGGCCGAACTCGTTTTGGCCGAACCCAGCAAAAAAATTTCCGGTTCGCGATGTCAGGAGATAGTCACTGTCCAGGGTGCTGAAAGAGTTAAACTGTTTCAGCACCATGGACAGTGACTACCGATCCCAATAAACATGAACCTGTAAAAAAAAAACGAAGTTCTGACTTACCGATAACTCCCGGCTTCTTCCTCCAGTCTGACCTTCCGGGATGACAATTCAGTCCAAGTGACAGCTCCAGCCAATCACAGGCCAAGCACAGGCTGCAGCGGTCACATGGACTGCCGCGTCATCCAGGGAGGTGGGGCCCGATGTCAAGAGAGGCGCGTCACCAAGGATGCGTCACCAAGGACGCGTCACCAAGGCAACGGCCGGGAGGGAAGTTCTCGGTAAGTACGAACTTTTTCGTTTTTTTTAACAGGTTTCTCGATGTTGTGTTCGGTATTCACTGTCGAGGGTGCTGAAAGAGTTACTGCCGATCAGTTAGCTCTTTCAGCACCTTGGACAGTGACGGGCGTCGACTAGCCTCATCTCTATGATGGCGGCTGCGCGAAAATCACGCAGCCGCGCATCATACACGGATGACACACGCAGCTGTCAAGTGGTTTTTGCGCGCGCAAAACGCCGCGTTTTTTGCGCGCGCAAAAACGCAACGTTCGTCTGAATCTGCCCTAAAGCAATGAGGTTGCTTTACCACATGCCAATGCTGCAATTTTGGGAATTGCTCCCTCTAGTGACCAGCACAGGGAAATGTTATAATTAGAATCTAATTTATAATATTTCCGGACTTGTGAAAAAATAAAAAAATAAAAAACAATGTCTAATTTAACTAAAAAAAAAAAAAATAATAATTTTCTAGCGACACATTCCCTTTAAACCTCATATTTTTGCGACATGAAACACATTTCACATTACAGAAGTTCCGCTCCGCATTCATCCGCTTTGATATTTGGCGGTAATATCGGATTGAGATTGGATTTATACACTGAATAAACATGAACTTCAAGTCTGAATTATTATAGGGAACCTCTTTAGCATTTAAGCCTGGGCACCCGATCTCCTCAGACAAGGCGCACTACTTCCCCAGCATCGCAAGTAGATTTTCTTTCTATTAGTATTTACAGTGAACGGTCTCCACTAATAATAAAACTCGTTCCCTATTTCTACTTGATCCACAGATTAAAGACCCTTTTACACGGCCAATGATCGGGCAAATGAGCATTTACAAGAACACGTGTTCCCGATTATTGCCCTGTGTAAACACGGCAATGATCAACGATCAACGATCAACAGATGAATGAACAAACGCTCGTTCATCGGCTGATCGTATAGTTTATGCAGCGATAAATGTTATCATTGTGGCCAGCACATCTCCCCGTATATAATGGAAATGTATGGGGACGAGAAATCGTAGAAACAATCGCTTTTCCCCATACATTACTGATCATAGCTACTTGTGAAAGAGGAAAACGATCGCCAATCAATTTTACGGCCCATAACGGCCGATATAAAATGACCCCAAGTCCCTTGTTCTCCATCACACAACAACGACATGACGCCCAATTCTTTATACCTCCCAAGTGTCTGACTTTAGACCCCTACTTTTGACCCAAATCCCTTTTGCTCCTACATTTAAGGGCGGACATTCACTCGTTCAGACGTAGTGAATTTTCAGTGCGGATTATGCACCGAAAATCTGGAACAACTTACAATACAATGCGAGTGAAAGAGGTTTTAAATACAAGTGCAAAGGGGGAAATCCGTCCTTTATTCTTTGCTATTTAACCCCTTTAGGATGCAGACATTTTTGGGCTTCAGGACCACACACAAACACTAGTATGCCCTAACAAGCATTAACAGGAGACAGCTGATCATGAGTACAAGGTGGCCCCCCACATTTATAGTGTCACGTTCATTTTCATTGCAGAGCTGAAAGAGTTAACTGCCGGTAAAGGCTTTTTTTCTGGTCCCAGTCATTTCAGTGTAGTGGAGTTGTGTATTAGGCCAGGGCTACACCTAGACTTTTTCTAGTACTACATAATTGATTTTAACTGTTGAGTGACAGCTGCAGTCCACAAGATTGCATAGAACTCAATGTGCCCATTTGGACTTCAGGATGGGTCGATAGTTAAAATCAATGATGTAGCGCTGTAAAAAGTCACATTGTAGCCCTGGCCTAAGGTTAAGGGTCTGTGCACACGCAAACTCAAAAACCTCTGAAAATACGGAGCGGTTTTCAAGGGAAAACAGATTCTGAGTTTAAGACGTTTTTTAAGCCACTCGCGATTTTGGCAGCGTTTTTCACGCCCGTTTTTGGAGCGGTTTTTCTATAGAGTCTATGAAAAACGGCTCCAAAAACGGCTGAAGTCACATGCATTTCTTTTTCGCGGCCGTTTTTCAAAACGGCCGCATAAAAAAACGGCCCGTCGGAACAAAACGCCGTTTTCTCATTGCAATCAATGGGCAGTTGTTTGGAGGCGTTCTGCTTCCGGTTTTTCGGCCATTTACGGCCTGAATTACGTCTGAAAATAGGCCATGTCAACATACCCTAAGGCCACACAGTTTTACCAACAATAACGCGCCATTAAACAGGGTGTTTGACAGCTGCGCCGAAAATGGTGCAAGCGCGGCTGTTGGCCGCGTTACGACCATGTCAGGGCCACTCCGTGCGGCCCTACTCTTACATTTTACGTAGTGCTACCGATTAACTAACTATTGAGCTACAGTCCAAATGAATACATTGAGTTGCATGCAATCTTGCGGACTGGAGCTGTCACTCAAAAGTTAAAGTCCATCAGTAGCGCTACATAAAGTCTACGTGTAGCCCTCAAGATCATTTTGACTCAATAGTACATCAACGTGGCTGAACTGCCTCAGGCCCTTCACATACTATACTGACAAGGTGTAGGAAGGGGTTAAATAAGAATCTGCTTCAGAAATATTTGATAAAGCCGAACAAGGACGTCAGCCGTAGAAACATATTTTAAGCAGAAATCAGCTGCAGAAGTCAAGGTCATTGCTAGAAAGCAGAATGAAGAAAAACCCTTGAAGGGATTGGCAGTCCAGGCAGGAGATTGGGCTGGAAAGTGAATAAGAAAACCAATTACGGTTCTTTGAATGGAGGACAATGGCTCCTGTGTTACTCCGCAAGACATAGACACTGGGCCACATCTGGGGCAGGGGGTCAGAGGTGCCCAGCTGGGCGCTATTCTGCATGTTTACACTCGCTGCCTCCAACAGTGGAAAGTCTGTTAACCGGGCTCCATTTTATCCCCGTGATTATTCATGTCTTCAAAGGTTCTGCTCCTGACCTATAAAATGCATAATATTCTTCCTCAGAGGCTATGAAATAGGAGAACTGGCAGGAGCAGACCAGTCGAGTAACTTCTGGCACAGACATATATACACATAGTATATATATCCTGTTATTTATATAGTGCCAGCATAGGAAAAACATGCAAACACCATGCAGATGTTGCCCTGGTTTGATTTGAACCCAAGACCTCATTACTTCAAGGCAATAGTGCTAAATACTACGCCACCTAGTAGTGAAAGTCCAGAAAAACCTTCTTGAAAGGTACTGGTTCTTTTTGCGGAGATTCAGTCAGCTGGTAGGGAATCTTAAGGGCAATGCTTTCTGGGTAAAAGTATACAGTATGGCTCTCCTCCAGAAGGAAGAAAAGTGTCTCTCCAGTGCCACCTATAGTTTGGACATTGATTTAAAGGGTAGTCACCTCTAGATGGCAGTAGAGAGACAGTTTTCTTCCGTCTGGAGGAGAGCTATTTTGCGTAATTTTTCCCAGGGAGCATTGCTCTTAACCCCTTTACAACTGCCATACGGCTATATACGTTCTAACTGCCAATGTCCCGTGCAGTTAGCACGTGTATAGACTTTGTGTATAGACTTCAGCCTGGAAGGGGTTTTATGAGTGCAGTGCTGCTTCAGTGTGAGCATCACTGCATTCTCGTGTGCCGGGGTTTTGAGACCCCCGGAATACACCCCCCCCCCCCCACTGTAGATAGTGCCACCCACAACCCCACCAAAACCCTCTGTAAATAGCACCATATATGCTGCCTCCAGCATCGGAATCCCCGGCCAGCGCTCTGGCCGAGGATTCCCCTCCTAGAGGGAGCCCCCGCCGTCTATCTATCCCGCTGTAGATAGTGCCACCACCTTGCAGATAGCAACCCCCCCCCCCCCCACCTCTGCCCCGCTGTAGATAGCATCGCATCCCCGACTGTAAATAGTGCCACCTGAACTGAGTCTCTAGGAGCGGAATCCCCTGTGTTAGATCGCACTGGTCGGGGATTCTGCTTCTAGACAGAGCCCCTGACGTTACTGTCCATTTGCACAGTGACGTTAGTGGCTCTGTCTAGGAGCGGAATCCCAAGCCAGTGCGATCTGACACCAGGGATTCCGCTCCTAGAGACTCAGTTCAGGTGGCACTATTTACAGTCGGGGGTGCGATGCCATCTACAGCGAGGCGGGGGTGGGGGGGCACTATCTACAGCGGGAATGGAAAGACGGCGGGGGCTCTCTCTAGGAGGGGAATCCCCGGGCGACACTCTGGCCGGGGAATCCGCTACTGGAGAAGCCCCTGGTGTCACTATGCATATATGGACAGAGACATCAGGGGCCTCCTGTAGAACCTACAGGGAGCTACAGTGGTGCTATGTACAGGAAGGGGGTGCCATTTACTGGGGGGGGGGCGCTATCTACAGGGGGCTGCTATATACAGGGGGTGTGGCACTATCTACATGGGTACTGTGGCATTATATTGGCACTCTACAGGGGATACTGTGGCGCTATCTACATGGGCACTGTGTGTGGCACTAAGTGATCATTATCTACAGGGAGAACTGTGGCACTATTTACAGTGGCCATTATCTATGATGACACTGGCACTATTTATGTGGCACTATCTACATTGGTATTGCGTCACTATCTACATGGGCACTGTGGAGTTTTCAGGGAGTTGGGACAAAAAGCCCTAATGAATAAAATTCATAATTTTTTTTAACGTCCATGAAAAACGGATGGCAAATGCCGGTTAAAAATGGTCAAACGGCCGGGAAATGGATTAAAATTTTGAGACACATTGATGCAAAACAGCCATGAAAAACTAACAGTTGATTTGTTGACTGCCATTTTTTTCACGGTCGTGTGTATATAGCCCTCTTCACTCTCCCCTCACAGCGATCCATGGTGACGGAGAGAGAAGAGGACTAATTGTTACAGAGCTCTACAGTGTGAATAGATAGATAGATAGATAGATAGATAGATAGATAGGAGATAGATAGATAGATAGTGATGATAAAAGTGGTTTTTCTTTAATTTTTTGTGATTTGTCTGCTCATAATAAAAATTAAAAACACTGAATTAATTAAACTAATCTAGAAAATGAAAGCCTCATAAGTTTTGTAAAAAAAAACAAAGTAAAAATAGTTCTGATATTCCAAGCGGTTCCAAAGATATTATCGTTTAAAGAAGTGCATATCAAAAATTTAAAATTTGACCTGGACACCGGCATTAATGACCCTTGGTCATAAAGGGTTAAAGAGGCTGTCACCAGTTTCATACTTCCATATCTCCTACCTAATCTAGTAGGCGCTGTTTTGTAGATAACTACTGTGTTGTTGTTTTTTAAAAACGTTTATTGGTGATAAAGTTATGAGCTTTTAAACACTTATGCAATTTTTTTTTGTAAAAGCCCAACTGGGCGTTTTTTTTACTTCCACCAAGTGGGCGTTGTAAAGAAAAGTGTATGACGCTGACCAATCAGCGTCATACACTTCTCATCATTCATGTCCAGCTTTAGTCACAGCACAGTGTGATCCCGCAAGATCACGCTGTGCTGTGACTAAAGCTTGACATGAATGATGAGAAGTGTATGACGCTGATTGGTCAGTGTCATACACTTTTCTTTACAACGCCCACTTGGTGGAAGTAAAAAATAAAAAAAAATACCCAGTTTGGCTTTTACAAAAAATGTGCATAAATGTTAAAATGCTCATAACTTTATCACCAATAAATGTTGTTAAAAAACAACAACACAGTAGTTATCTACAAAACAGCGCCTACTAGATTAGGTAGGAGATATGGAAGTATGAAACTGGTGACAGCCTCTTTAAGACTTACCAGCTGGATCTCCGCAAGACAAATCAGTACATTCTGGCTTCAAAGGCCTCTCACTTAGCCATTCAGAACCCTACTCTGTACTGATGAGGAGCAACAACTCCAAAACAGTGCTGTCTACAGATAGCAGTCTTTGGTTTGGCTGATATCCCTAGTCATGTTTCAATGCTCTATAAAGAGTTGGATATTGATTTATAGGGTAGTCACTAATAGGCGGCACTAGAGAGACAGCTTTCTTCCTACTGAAGGAGAGCTAGTTTACATACAGTAAAACCTTTAAAGAGGCTCTGTCACCAGATTTTGCAGCCCCTATCTGCTATTGCAGCAGATCGGCGCTGCAACGTAGATTACAGTAACGTTTTTATTTTTAAAAAACGAGCATTTTTGGCCAAGTTATGACCATTTTTGTATTTATGCAAATGAGGCTTGCAAAAGTACAACTGGGCGTGTTTACAGTAAAAGTCCAACTGGGCGTGTATTATGTGCGTACATCGGGGCGTGTTTACTACTTTTACTAGCTGGGCGTTGTGTATAGAAGTATCATCCACTTCTCTTCAGAACGCCCAGCTTCTGGCAGTGCAGACACAGCCGTGTTCTCGAGAGATCACGCTGTGTCGTCACTCACAGGTCCTGCATCGTGTCGGACGAGCGAGGACACATCGGCACCAGAGGCTACAGTTGATTCTGCAGCAGCATCGGCGTTTGCAGGTAAGTAGCTACATCGACTTACCTGCAAACGCTGATGCTGCTGCAGAATCAACTGTAGCCTCTGGTGCCGATGTGTCCTCGCTCGTCCGACACGATGCAGGACCTGGGGCAGGAAGTGAGTGACGTCACAGCGTGATCTCTCGAGAACACGGCTGTGTCTGCACTGCCAGAAGCTGGGCGTTCTGAAGAGAAGAGGATGTTACTTCTCGTCAGAACGTCCAGCTAGTAAAAGTAGTAAAAACGCCCCGATGTACGCACATAATACACGCCCACTTGGACTTTTACTTTTAAACACACCCACTTGGACCTTAGCAAGCCTCATTTGCATAAATACAAAAATGGTCATAACTTGGCCAAAAATGCTCGTTTTTAAAAAATAAAAACGTTACTCTTATCTACATTGCAGCGCTGATCTGCTGCAATAGCAGATAGGGGTTGCAAAATCTGGTGACAGAGCCTCTTTAACCTGGCATCATTCGAACCTGAAACAAACTGGATTATCACATAATCTGGATTATTGGACAGTCACAGAAAAGAGGACGTTAAAGGGTTATTCCCATCATAGACATTTATGGCATTTCTACTGGACACCACTGGGACCCACACCTACCTCTTCTTAGTCGACTATGCTATTGTTTCCACTAAAAAAAAAAAATCAATGGAAATCTATGGCCTTTCCATGGCCGTTCGTAGGTTCCTCCAATGGAAAGCTGCAATGGAATCCATGAGCAGAAACCAGCGCTGGTGTGAACACAGCCTATGTTACCACTGTCCTGTAATCCACAGTGTATGCCCGGGGTGTCACCATTGTTATTTTGGGTAGGATGTCACAGTGTTATTGCTGTACTCAGGGTTGGGTGTTGCTCTTCACAGCTGGTATACACATCTTTTGTATAAAAATGTGGAAATGCAATTAACATGCCAAGTTAAACCACAATAGCCAAACCCTGTGGAAACATAACACTGGCTGCAGTGCTGGGAATAGGTCTGGGCTTTACTTAGCTGGAGGCCTCCGTGTTATAACAGGCTGATCAGAACTCTACACAACATGAAGCAGACAGCGAACAGTTAAAGGTTACAGGAGGCTTTGAGCAATCAAGGTAAAGTATAGACTTTTCTCACCGTGTTATTTGGCCTTGAAATAACTTTCCAGATGCACTTTACCTGCAGTCACACAAATAAAACCACACCTTCCCAGAGAGAAAGTTAACATTTAAAATAAGGCCTAGTTCACACTGAGTTTTTTTGCAGGCGGAAAAATCTGCCTCAGAATTTTAATGCAGATTTTGACCCTGTCGGCAGAAAATTTGCCGCGTATTTTCAGGCAAATTTCGGCCACAGCAGCTGAGCTCAGCGGGCAAAAAACGCAGCGAAAACCGCTGATGTCAATGGGACGTCAGAGATGGAAACATCTGAAGAAAGGGCATGACGCTTCTTTTTCCCGCGAGAGTTTTTTTTCCGCTTGCGGGGAAAAAAAACGCCTCAGCCTCCCATTGAAAACAATGAGGCGTTTTTTGACGTTTTTTGGCATGGTTTCCGCGTCAAAAACCACTACAAAAAACTTAGTGTGAACTAGGCCGAAAACGTATCAGTGGTCTGTACCGATGCATTCAAATGAAAAATGAATAAACTTTACCAATAGTTTCGACCCAAAAATAAAAATCCTAACAATTTCTATATTCAGCTCTCATCCTGTAGTCCTCGGGGACAGGCATGGACTCGTAATATGGCCAACCGGACAGATTCCCAGTGGGCCAGGCCAGTCAATGGGCCGCCCGGGCCCAGATCGCCAGGTGAGCACCACCTTCAACTCTATCCGCGTCCTCAGGGCACAGATACAGTTTAAAACCTATGGCAGAGCAAGGAGCCATAGACTCCCTGGTGTGTCCTGGTCACTGCTTCGTGCCACCTGCAAAGGGCTGTAAAAGTCCAGAAGAGGCCTGGGCCGCTTGGCTCATTGTGGAATCGGCCAGGTTGGGCAAGTATAAATTTTATTTTTTTTCTGGTGAAAAAAAAGGGGCACTATTACAAATCTGAGGGCACAAATGTGAATATATGTTTATTGGGGAGGGGTTACACATTGTTTAGGGGGCCCTGGGACATTATTACTTTCTAGGGGCACACAGGGGGCATTATTACTTGCCAGGAGGCATTACATTCTAGGGGCACAAAAAGGGATATTTTTTTCTGTCGTGGCAGAAAGGGGGTAATTATTACTGTGTTAGGGCAGAAAGGGGGCATTATTACTGTCAAGTGGGGATTATTACTGTTTAGAGGGCACAAAGGGGGATTATTACTTTGTTGGGGGCACAATGGTGAACATTTTCTATTTTACTATGTGAAGGCACAAAAGGGTTATTATAGGTATGTAGGAGCACAGGGGGCACTAAGAAGCGCTATTAGGGTATGTTCACACGCAGCAGCAAAATACGGAGCTGTTTTCGCCTGAAACCAGCGCCTGATTTTCAGACGTTTTTTAACAACTCGCGTTTTTTCGCTGCGTATTTTACCGACGTTATTGGAGCTGTTTTTCAATGGAGTCTCCAAAAACGTCCCAAGAAGTGACATGCACTTCTTTTTACACGCCATATTTTTAACAGCGACGCATAAAATTAAGCCTCGCGGGATCAGAACACCGTAAATCCCATTGAAAGCAATGGGCAGATGTTTGGAGGTGTAATGGAGTCGTTTTTTCAGGCGTAATTCGAGGCGTAAAACTCCCGAATTACGTCTGAAAATAGTGCGTGTGAACATACCCTCACTGTTTGGAGCCTTAATTGGGCAAAATGGTTACTGTTTGGGTACACTTAGGGCATCATTATTACCCACCAGGCCCTGGTGCCTGAGGAGGCCGTAAATCCGTCACATAGGACGACATCAGTATAATTTATTTTTTTATAGATTTTGCGTTGGGACCCGGGAGCTTCGAATTATACCTATGACAGCCATGTATTACTATTTTCCATCTGCCCCATCGACTTGCTAACCCACAGACAATAGAAAATGAGACGATGGGAGGGAGTAACACATAACAGGATCAGGTTTGTTTGTAATCCAAAACCAAAGAGACACATAGGTCTGCATAGAAGCTGTATACACAAAACGGTAGATTTTTTTTACATTTTTTTTTTTATTTGCTTCATATTTTGTTTTAGGTTCATCTGATACTTGTTGCCATTGCCGTGTTGTCCCTAATGTTTACAGCTCAGCCAGCTGATTATTGAATAACCAACCCTTATAGTCATTTCAAATACACAAATATGGCATTTTTGGCAGTCCACTACACTCAAGGACCACTTCTGAGTAATGTCATTCTTGAACAAAAAGAACAAATTCTGAAATATCTTCGATAAAGCAAATGTAGATTGTACCAGTCTTACCTCCAAGTTGTCCAGAGACCTTGTGACACTGAACCTTTTTGATCTTCCAAGGGACCTACGTCCTGAAGAGCGCTGTGGACCTTGGACCAACCCACTGGAATGGCCAAATTTTGAGTTCTATAAAATACACATATTATGGTTAAGTATAAAAATACATAAAATTCACAAAATGTAATAACATTTTTATAAATAGAGGATACAGGGAACCAGGTACGGAAGTAGGCGTTACAGCGCTGCTGCCTCTTCTTTACATTGACGGTACTTGACCCCGTGTTTCAAAGGAAATCCCGATATTGCAATATATTGATTTCGTAATTAGTCACGGACTGATGCATTAAATAAACACTAAAAAAAACAACGTCATAGCATTAAATATTACCATCCATAAAATAATTTAAGTGACGGTGACCATATTTATGCCTGGACAATGGGAATTGCTATTCCAGGCAGTAATAAATCCTACAAAGTATGGGAGCACGGCCCGCAAAATGCAAAAGAACGGACATGTTCCATAATTCTCGGAACATTTCCACGGCACGGACACCCTTCCGTAGTGCTACGGAAAGGTGTCCGCGTTCAATGAAAGTGAATGGCTCCGTTTCTGCGGACCGCTGTTGCGGTCCGCAAAAACGGAGGTTTTTTACGGTCGTGTGAATGGGGCCTAATCCCTTTAGACAAAGTAGAATAGAGAATTAGAAGTTATTTAGTACCGAGTGAAAGCAAAAGTTCAGCTGTGGCTTAAAAAATAAAATAAATAAAATTAAGAATAAAAGTCAATATCTAATCACTTTAATAAATAGCATCTTAGGACCTGCCGACATCATGTTTTTTGTCTCCCTTTAAATGTATATGCCAAGAAACGTTCACGACATATACTTTAAACGGAGGCTGTGACGAATGCCTAATGGTCAGTTCACACAGAGGTTTTTGACGTGGAAACCACGTCGGAAAACGCGCCAAAAAACGTCCGAAAATGCCTCTCATTGATTTCAATGGGAGGAGGAGGCATTTTTTTCCCGCAAGCGGAAAAAACGGCTCGCGGAAAGAAGAAGCGACACGCCCTATCTTCGGGAGTTTACATCTCTGACCTTCCATTGACATCAATGGGAGGCAGATAAAGCATATTTCGCAGCGTTTTTTGGCCGCGGTGCTCAAAGGCCACGGGCAAAAAAAAAAACACTGCGAAGAACGCCACGAAAATCAGCGTGCAGGCGGAGCAAAATCAGCCTCCAAATTCTAAACAGATTTTTTTAGGCAGATTTTCTGCCTGCAAAAAACTCAGTGTGAACCCAGCCTAAGGCTATGTTCACACGGAGTATTTTGCAGGCAGAATTTCTGCCTCAAAATTCCGTTTGGAAGTGACGCAGATTTTCCTCTGCCTGCAGGCTGATTTTAGCGGCGTTTTTCGGCAGCGGCCATTGGGTGCTGCGGGCATAAAACGCTGCGAAATACGCTTTCTCTGCCTCCCATTGAAGTCAATGGGAGGTCAGAAGTGGAAACGTCCGAAGATAGGGCATGTCGCTTCTTTCTCCCGCGAGCCGGTTTTACTGCTCGCGGGAGAAAACCGCCCCCGCCTCCCATTGAAATCGACGGGAGGCATTTTCGGGCAGTTTTTGACGAGCTTTTTGGCGCGGTTTCCACGTAAAAAACTCGTCAAAAAACTCTGTGTGTACTTAGCCTAACAGTGCCAATGTCACCCATAGGCTATAATGGTATCCGTTTAATGTATGTGTCATGAGCTTTTCAATACATATCCGTTAAATGGATGCCATTATAGCCTATAAGTGACAGATGGCACTGTTAGGCATCAGTTTAACACATCTGTCACCCATAGGCTATAATGACATCCGTTTAACGGATATGTAATAAAAACCTCATGACATTTACGTTTAAAGCATGCCTGTGACAGATGCCACACAGTGGCAGCCCTCACCCATAGGCTACCATGTTAAAAAACGATAGGTTTAATGTATAAGTTTTTCTACTGGACTCCGTGGGATGGAATAGCGTAGTCTAGTACGTTATTCCATACTTTTTTTTTTTGTGGTATACTTCTATACCAGCCAAACAAAGCCCAAAAGGATGCTTGTTTGGCCTCCGTCTGACAATGGAGCCCTATAGACACGTTTAGTGTGTATGTCGGGCTCTAAAAAAAAAAACTTTCGGTGAATAGGCCCTTAGGCTAGGGCCACACGACAACTTTGGCCGATATACAGGTCGCATGATCACCATGTCGCGCTGCCTACATCACGGGTAATTAAAATCAAGGCAGCCCGCAACTTGCCGCAACCAGGACACCACAGACGCCAGAATAAACACACGCTGCTCTAT
Organism: Rhinoderma darwinii; assembly: GCF_050947455.1. Classification (NCBI taxonomy): domain Eukaryota; kingdom Metazoa; phylum Chordata; class Amphibia; order Anura; family Rhinodermatidae; genus Rhinoderma; species Rhinoderma darwinii. The sequence goes on along the minus strand of NC_134687.1, from coordinate 34,396,944 downwards.
ATCCAGAACAAGTCTTTTTTTTATTGGAGCAGGATTACAAGCCACATCCCAGGGCCACCACCATCCCAGGGCCACCACCATCCAAGGGCCTCCACGTTCCTGTTTAGGGTGATTTATCTAAAAAGTCGTTGATGGGCTCATGTGGACACTGTATAGCACGTGGAAGCGTATTGGCCCTATTCCCATCGCGTCTTTTGCCTACGTTTAACCTATACATTTGGAAAAAGCTCCTGACGTATCCATTAAACGTAGGCTGTGACAGATTCCTAAAAGTGGCATCTGTCACCATAGACTTTAATAGATACATCATAGACTGGGGTCATGAGAGTTGGTGATGTATTAGTTAAACAAATTCCATTAAAGACTGGCACTATTAGGCATCCGTTTAACAGATCAGTCACCCTTAGGCTATGGTGGAGTGGTATCCATATAAAGGATACGTCGTGAAAAATCTCTGGAAAGCCCACGACGTATTCGTTAAACATATGCCGGTGACGTATGCCATACAGTGGGATACGTCACCCAAAAGCTCCCATGTTAGAAAATCGTATCCCGCGTGGTACACGTTGTATGGCGTTATGATTTGGGTATATTGAAGCACGGTTATTTAGGTATTGTGTGTTATTATTTGGATATGGTTTATATATTATTTACGATGATATGCTTCTGCTATATGACTTAATTATTAAAATTACATTGTTCTTGAATCCCAAGGAATCATTACTTAGGACACTGATCCCAATGTCATCATTACTCCATTGACCAGGGCCCTCCAGTGCGCCATTTCTCTTAGCCTCCCAATGCACTTACTCTAGCCTTTCCAATAGAAGCATGTTGTAGTTAAAAAACTAAAAATACCTATTGTACATGCCTCACAAATAGATTTTGGGGGTTTTGTCTTAACCATGAACTCAAAGGCTGTGTTCACATCTTCTAACAGAAGCCATAGCGGTGATCTGGATCATCGTACGACGGACCCCATTGACTTATAATGGAGTCCATCACGGTACAGCCGCTTTGACTGAAAGAATGGCACTGCATGATGGGCTATTCGCGCTGTCCAATGTGACAGAAACCCTGATGGAACCACCATCCTGAAGGTGTGCATACACAATAGATAAAAGTCGGCCAAACCTAAAGTTTTTAGCAGTACCAGCGACTTTCTGATGTATATGTGGGTGTCGTGACTCTCCTCGACGATAAATGTCTGGGGAAAGAAGGATTGGGCATGTTGGATTTCAACATGCCCGATTCTTTGTTGCAACGGGAGAGAAGCTGCCGCAAGAGGTGTCTGGCAGGGGCTTATTCCCCTCTACACAACATGCATGTATATGGAGGAGTCAGGAGGAAGGGCAGTCAGCCAACAGCTATGTAAAGTGTATGGCCACCTTAAGACCACTAATACTGTACCGCTCCATTACATAGACTTCCTTACCCATTGAACAATTATCATCTCTTCCCAAAATGTATGAGAAATGTGTAAATGACTGAAAATGTGCAAGACTTTAGAAGCCAAAAACATTGCACCAGTAGAAAAATCCACAATTTGGCCCTCAGCCAGTTGCAAGCATTATATTGCCAAGAATGCCCTGTTCGGTGGGGATTTCGGCCATTACATCCACATCTGCAATATTTAGCTGTTAATATGAAGACTTCTGTTATTGAGAGCGGCCGATGAGGTCTCCAAAGCCTTTAAAAAAAACTGTGTTTCTGGCGGCTGTAAACTCATAGAAGGTAAATGTGCAAATAAAATAGAAATAATTCTGTCATGATCGGCTGCTACCCAACACAACCGGATACTTCTGTACAGAAAATGCAGCTTTTAGACATTAAAGGGGTTGTCCAGTGTAGAAACCCAATTTTTATATACCCTATTAGGGAATTCTGAGGCAAGGGAGGGGGGTCCTCTGTTCGAGATCCTCATCTCTTGGCCAAAGTGGAGAGCGACTACAAAGAGCGTCTCGCTTTGGAGGACCTGCCCTGTCCTGCATTACACAGATAACCAATTGATTTAAATGGGTACTGTGTAATGCTTCATTTCTCCTGTGGGCGCTCTGCAGGGATATTGAACACGTATTGCCAGGTTTCCCCACAGATTACAGGTGATCACTGAGGGTCCCAACAGGGGGACACTTTGTGATCTGCTTATTGTCAAGGGATCCTTAGGCCTTATTTACACGAACGTGTTTCACGTCCGTGTTTTTCACGCGCGTCGCACGGACCTATGTAAGGCAATGGGGACATTCAGACATTCCCGTGTTTTTCACGCAGCGTGTGTCCGCTGCGTGAAACTCACGACATGTCCTATACTTGAGCGTTTTTTGCGCATCACGCACCCATTGAAGTCAATGGGTGCGTGAAAATCACGTGCAGCACACGGACGCACTTCCGTGTGCTGCGCATGATTTTCACGCAACAGTAGATCAAGAAATGAAGGGAAAAATAAAACCACCTCCTTCATTTATTTTTCTAAACCTCAAAACCACGTGTCATAAGGATGGCATATCGCGAAAATCACGCAGTCACGCACCAAACACTTATGACACACGGAACTCGTGTAAAACGCACACGTTCGTGTAAATAATACCTAAGAACAAGTAGGGATTGTCCACAACATCCACTGAAATGAATAGCATTACAGCTCTACAGGTTTTCCATAAAAGAAATGCACTGGGAGCTATGCTTCTTATAGAGAGACAAGACTGTACTATATGATATATGATAAAATCATATTATGACAAAATATGCATGAAAGAGCTATCTGGCATGATATATTTCCCTAGGTGTCACTCAACACAAGGGATTATGGGAAGCACAACATGAAATGTGCTTCTGCTGTGTTCTGAATCACTTTGAAAAAAAATATTCTTCGTAGAAACTACAGATGCGGATATAGGAGCATTGGGGTCCCATATAAAGAGGAGTCCTTGCAGAACAAGACATACTAAGGCCCCATTTACACGAACGTGTTTTTGCGGCCGCAATTCCCCCGATAATCCACGGGAGAATTGCGGCCCCATTCATTTCTATGGGGCCATGCACACGACCGTAGTTTTTACGGTCTATGCATGGCCCGGGAGCCCACACCGCAGAAAGAACGGACCTGTCTTATAACGGGCGTGATGTGCGGTCCGGGCTCATTGAAAATAATGGCCGCGGCCATGTGCATGTCCCAGCATTGGAATCCCCTGCCAGAGAGTGTTGACGTTCTGGCCAGGGATTCAACTCCTACAGGAAACACCTGATTTCACTGTCCATATATGGACAGTGACGTCAGGGGCTACTCCTAGAGCAGAATCCCCTGTTAGAGCATTGCCGACGCTCTGGCCAGGGATTCGGCTCATAGAGGGAACCCCTGACGTCTCAGTCCATATATGGATAGTGGCATGAGTGGCTACTCCTGGAGCGGAATCCCCTGCCAGAGTGTTGCAGACGCTCTGGCTGGGGATTCCGCTGCTAGAGGGAACTCCTGACGTCACTGTTCATATATGGATATTGACGTCAGGGGCTCCTCCTGAAGCGGAATCCCCGGCCACAGAGTGGCTGATGCTCTGGCTGGGGATTCCGCTTCTAGGGAGAGCCCTTATGGCGCTCTCTAGAAGGGGGGTAGCGATATATCTACAGGGGGTGGAATTATCTTCAAGGGGTGTGTGGCACTATCTACATGGGCAATGTGGCACTATATAGGTGCACTATCTATAGGGGACACTGTGCCGCTATCCAAATGGGCACTGCGTGTGGCACTATCTACGTGGGCACTGGTACTAGGGGCAGCTAAGGGGGAATTATACAGTATGGGGGCAGCTAAGGCCGCATTATACTGTATGGGAGAAGCTATGGGGGCATTATACTATATTAGGGCAGCTATGGGGCATTATACTGTATGGGGCAGCTATGGGCCATTATGCTGTATGAGGCAGCTATGGGCCATTATGCTGTATGAGGCACCTGTGTGGGCATTATGCTGGATGGAGGCATCTGAGTGGGAATTATACTGCATGGGGGAATCTATGTGGGCTTTTAACTGTATGGGTGCATCTATAGGGGCATCATACTGTGTGGGCTGAACCGGTTGTGTATGGGCAGGGATTGGGCAGTAATGGAGGTGCGGCTTAAAGGGGAAAAAAAATGGACGGGTCGCATCGGTTGTCCCCCTTTGCGATACTTGAAAGTTGGGAGGTATGGAGAGGCAGAGAGAGAGAGAGACACACACTCCAAATACAAGTCCGTGGAGAGCGGGTAGCGGGGGCAGAGAGAGCCAAATAGACACGATGCTCATAGAAGTCTATGGAGAGGGGATCAGGGTGAAAAAGACACAAAGACAGACGTGCTGCAGCTTCCTGGTAAATGTTATATGTTACCACAGTGCTGGATTCTCAGCTACACTGATCATTACTGCTATATAATCTCTTCCATGCTGCTGCTGCTGCAGCTTCTATATATGTTATAGATAGAGATAGGAGAGCAGTATTCTCCCCTTCTATGTGTGCAGTGTATAGAAGACATGATAGCCATTAGACTCCGCCCACTAGCTCAGAGACAACTAAGAATTAGGTATAAAGCCTGCAGTGGGGAAAACTGCTAAATAATGCAGGATACAAGTAATATAAATGTTCAGAAATAGTGTTATTCCTCATGTACAGACATTTGACAGATTATTCTAAATAGTCACCTGAATAGTTAGGTACGCTTTAACCCCTTAAGGACGCAGCCTGGTTTGGGCCTTAATGCTCAGAGCCTGTTTTTCAAATCTGACATATTTCACTTTAATATGGTAATAACTTCGGAATGCTTAAACCTATCCAAGCGATGCTGAGATTAATTTCTCGTGAGACATTGGGCTTTATGTTAGTGGTAAAATTTGGTCGATTCAGTGTTTATTTGTGAAAAATTGCGAAAATTTAGAAAAAAAAATAGAATTTTTCTGAATTTAAATGCATCTGCTTGTAAAACAGATGGTTATACGACCCAAAATAGTTACCAGTTCACATATGTCTACTTTAGATTTGCATCGTTTTTTAAACATTCTTTTATTTTTCTTGGACGTTACACGGCTTAGAACATAAGCAGCAATTTCTATTATTTTTAAGAAAATTTCACAAGCCTTTTTTTTAAGGTACCTGTTCAGTTCTGAAGTGGCTTTGAGGGACCTATGTATTAGAAACCCCCATAAAACACCCCATTTTAAAAACCAGACCCCTCAAAGTATTCAAAATAGCATTTAGGAAAAAATGTAACCCTTTATGCATTTTTAACAGGAATTAAAGCAAAGTGGAGGTGAAATTTGCAAATTTAATTTTTCTTGCTGAAATTAAATTTTATTAAAAAAAAATTCTGTAACACAGAAAGTTTTACCAGAGAAACACTACTAAATATGTATTGTCCAAATTCTGCAGTTTTTAGAAATGTCCCACATGTGTCTCTAGTGTGATAATGGACTGAAACACCGGCCTCAGAAGCAAAGGAGCACCTAGTACATTTTGAGGCCTCTTTTTTATTAGAATATATTTAAGGCAGCATGCCAGGTTTGAAGAGGTGTTGAGGTGCCAAAACAGTAGGAATCCCCAAAAGTGACCCCATTTTGGAAACTACGCCCCTCAAGGAATTAATTTATGGGTGTTGTGACCATTTTGACCACACAGTTTTTACACAGCACGTATTTGAATTGGGCTGTGAAATTAAAAAAATGAAATTTTTTCCAATAAAATGTCATTTTTCATTCAAATTTCTTATTTTCACAGGGAACAAAATACCCCATTTTGTTGCCCAATTTCTCCTGAATGCAACAATACCCAATTTGTGGTGCTAAACTGCCGTTTGGGCCCATGGGAGGGCTCAGAAGGAAAGGAGCGCTGTGTGTTTGTTGGAGTCCAGATTTTGCTGGATTGGTTTTCCGGTGCCATGTCGAATTTGCAGAGCCCCAGAGGTATCAAAGCAATGGAAACCCACAAGAAGTGACCCCATTTCGGAAACTACACCCCTCAAGGAATTCATTTATGGGTGTTGTGACCATTTAGACCCCATAGTTTTTTGACAGAATTTATTTGAATTGGGCTGGGAATTTAAAAAAAAAGGTAATTTTTTCCAATAATATGTAGTTTTGGCTAAAAATGTCTTATTTTCACAAGGAATAAAACACCCCATTTTGTTGCCCAATTTGTCCTGAGTGCAGCAATACCCCATTTGTGGCGATAAACTGCCGTTTGGCCCCATGGGAGGGCTCAGAAGGAAAGGACCACTATTTGGCCTACTGGGGATTTTCTGGTGCGAAGTCATGTATGCAGAAGCCCCTGAGGTACCAGTACAGTTGAAACCCCCGAGACATTCATCTAGAGGTGTAGTGAGCATTTTGACCGGAGACCTACACCCCATAAACTGTAATGTGGGTTCTCCCGGGTATGGCAATACCCTCAATGTGGCTGTTATCAGCTGCCTGGACACACAGCAGGGCCCAGAGGGGAAAGACGAGGGGGGATAAGCTGTGCGGAGTACATCAGGGTAAGTAAAATTGGGGTAAATTATAAACCAAGGGATGTATGATAAATTTTAAAACACTCTTTCATACAGAGCTCTGGATATTCGGGACACTTGTCATATTGATATATTGTGTCCTCCCTTATCGCCCTCTTATAGCAGACTTTGCACCTCTTTTGACTTTTTCCCTTCTTGCCAGTTTGGGGAACTTCTCCTGGAAAGTGTTGCCATGGTAAGATACGTGTGGCCTCTCTTCCAGAAGTACTGGGTGTCCCCCTTCTTGGTCCCTAAAGATTAGGTTCTGATAACCACCTCTTGAAATTCCAGGAAAGTTCCCCTCTGGCCTGCACATCAACGTAGCACGTACACATTGTACAATGCCATCTGTATGATGTGCACTGCCAGCTTCTTATACCACACCGCATGGCGCTTCAGGGCTTGATCTGACAAGTCCACCCCTCCCATGTACCTATTGTAGTCCAGGATGCAGTCTGGTTTGGGGGTCTCTGTACAGGTACATGGGTACTGGTGTGACGTCTCTCGTCTTGTACTTGACACAATATGTTGCTGCTGGATTGTGCCCTGCGCTCACCCCTTCTGAGTGTTTGCCCTGCAGAGTCTTAGGGAGGCCTCTCAGATTTCTTCTAGCAGTGCCGCATGCCGCAGGACTTCTGGAAGCAAGGCAGTTGAAGAGTGGGACGCTGGTATAAAAATGATCCAGGTAGAGGTGGTGACCCTGGTCCAGCAGTGGGTGCACCAAATCCCACACAATTTTTGCATTAACTCCCAGTGAGGGGGGGGCATTCTGGGGGCTGAATACTGCTGTCCTTCCCTTCATATATCCTAAATTTGTAGGTATACCCTGATGCACTCTCACAGCTTATACATCTTCACGCCATACGTTGCCCTCCTACCCGGCAGGTACTGGCGGATTTGAAGCCTCCCTTTAAAATGTACCAAAATGTACCAAGGACTCATCAATAGAAATACACTTCTCGGGGGTGAATGCTTGGGAAAACCGGGCACTGAAACGGTCTAATAGGGGTCTCGATTTATACAAACTGTCAAAACTGGGGTCATCTCGGGGTGGGCACTGCTCATTATCAGCATAATGTAAAGAAACAAAGTATTGCCTAATTTTTTTTTTTAGGTTCCAGTTCAGTTCTGAAGTTGCTTTGCGGGGCCCATATATTAGAAACCCCCATCAAATACCCCATTTTAGAAACTAGACCCCTCAAAGTATTCACAACAGCATTTAGAAAGTTTATAAACCCTTTAGGTGTTTCACAGGAATTTAGAGCAAAGTAGAGGTGAAATTGACATATTTTATTTTTTTTGTCAGAAAATCTTTTTTTATTCAATTTTTTTCTGTAAAATAGAAGGTTTTACCAGAGAAACACAACTCAATACTTATTGCCCAGATTCTGCAGTTTTGAGAAATATCCCACATGTGGCGCTAGTGCGGTAATGGACTGAAGCACCGGCCTCCGAAGCAAAGCACCTAGTGGATTTTGAGGCCTCCCTTTTATTAGGCACCATGTCCGGTTTGAAGAGGTTTTGTGGTTCCAAAACAGTGGAAACCCCCCAAAAGTGACCCCATTTTGGAAACTAGACCCCTTGAGGAATTCATTGTAGTTTTCATGGGGTGCATGCGACTTTTTGATCAGTTTTTATTCTATTTTCAAGAGGCGTGGTGACTAAAAAACAGCAATTCTACTATTGTTTTTTTATTCTATTTTTTTACAGCGTTCACCGTGCGGCATAAATGACATATTCAGGCCTTATTCACTCGAACGTGTTACACGTCCGTGCTACGCGCGTGATTTTCACACGCGTCGCACAGACCTATGTTAATGAATGGGGCCGTTCAGACTGTCAGTGAATTTCACACAGCGTAGGTGCACTGCGTGAAACTCATGACATGTCCTATATTTGCCCGTGTTTCGCGCAGCACACACCCATTTAAGTCAATTTAAGTCAGGGAATTCCACAGAGTCCCGGAGCAGAGCATATACTAGCGCTATGCACGGGACTCCGGCACTGGGGCAGCCCCAGACATCGCTGTCCATATGTGGACAGCGATGTCAGGGAATTACAGAGTCCCGGAGCAGAGTCAGTACTAACGGCTCTGTGTCCCGCATGCTTGAGACCCCTGATCTAAGTCAATAAGGTGCTGCTATATAAGGCCTTATTCACACGAACGTGTATTACGTCCGTGCTACGCGCATGGAAATCACGCGCGTCGCACGGACTTATGTAAGTAAATGGGGCCGTTCTGACAGGTCGTGATTGTCATGCAGCGTCCGCTGCGTAAGACTCACGACATGTCCTATACTTGCCCGTGTTTGAAGTCTATGGATGCGTGCAAATTGCGCTCAGCACACGGAAGCACTTCCGGGTGCCGCGTGTGATGCGCGATACAGTAGGAAAATAAATTAATGAAAACAGAAAAGCACCTCTTGCTTTTCTGTTTGTAAACATAAAACCAGACTGTCATCATGATGCCGGCTGCGCGATCACCATATGCTGATGACACAGACATTTTGCGCGTGCAAACGGACATCTAGGTGTGAATAAGGCCTCACTTTATTTTGCGGGGCGATACTATTTTTTGTAAAAAATCATTCACTTTTTGTGTTACCTTATTCTAAGAGCCATAACTTTTTATTTTTCCATCAATAAAGCCGTGCGAAGACTTATTTTTTGCGTAACAAACTGTAGTTTCGATCAGCACCATTCTTAGGTACATGTGACTCTTTGATCTCTTTTTATTCCATTTTTTGGGAGGTGAAGTGACCGAACAATTGTGATTCTGGTACGGTTTATTATTAGTTTCTTTTACGGCGTTCACCGCGCGGGATAAATAACGAAATAATTTTGTAGTTCAGACCGTTACGGACGCGGCGATACCAATTATGTATAGTTTATTTATATATTTTTATTAATAATAATAATAAAGGACTGATAAAGGGAAAAAGGGGGATTTTTACTTTTATAACTTTTATTTTTACTTTATTACTTTGTCCCACTAGGGGACTTGAGGGCAGGAGGCCCTGATCGCTATTCTAATACACTGCACTACATGCGTAGTGCAGTGTATTAGAGCTGTCAGCTACTCACTGACAGCAAGCATGGTGGATCCTGACTTTGTCAGGACCCACTAGACTTCCGTAGATGGCATAGCTGGAGGCCATTGTTAGGCGTCCGGTAGCCATAGCAACCATCGCTGCCCGCTATCATGTAGCGGGCCCTCGATGGTGGTTTAACCCCTAAAAAGCTGCGCTATTGAATGCGGCTTTTAAGCGGTTAATCATCCGGGACACAGCGATCGGTCCCCGCTATGGGAGCTGCGGCAACCGCTGTACAAGACAGCTCCTGTGTAGGTCGGGAAGACGGCCGAAATGGCCATTCCTCCCGTGACATACTATTCCATCATGGAGCGCGAACAGGATGGTTACCATAACGGAATAGTACGTCACTGAGCGTTAAAGGGTTTCTCTAAGGAAATAGGAGTTAAATAACTGAGCCCTCTCCCTCTGTAGCATTTTTGACTTGTCTGCGTCCTGTTGGGAACTGGTGTCTACCAACCCATTTAGTAAGTATGGCCTTTTTCTGTGTTTTTTTTAAATAACTGAGCACTCTCCCTCTGTAGCGTTTTTGACCTGAGCACTCTACACGCACTAACTTTGTAATAACCTCACCATTAGAATTCTGCTGAAAAGCACTGCATTAAGCTGGCCATACATTAGAGATCGGCCGTTTTCTGAACACGTCGTTCATGGTTTGTCTGTGACTCCATAAGAGATAAAACAACTAATCGCCGTTTGATCACCACCCTGATATGTGGCCTGGTTTGGGCTTCTATGGATGAGATGCAGATCTGCAGTTTGACATGAATGACCCGAAAAGATTCAACATGGCAGATCAACTCTTCCACAGATATCGGTCATCGGTCGGCATCGGTCATGCTCATTCGGGTCACGAAAAATTGCCAAAAAAAGGTTAAATATGTCTTTTCGCCGACCGACATCTGTAATGTATTGCAAACTTTACAAAGCTAGAGCGTGTCTAGTGCTCAGTTATTTAACCCCTTAATACACCTTTTCACAATAGTCAATAAGGGTACTTATGCCACAGCACCGCCTTTTCACAAGTGCCACGTGCTAGCTAGAGCAGGTGTCGGGCTGTCTAAGGACCGCTGGACACATGCTCTAATGGCCAGGATTAGAGTTACCTCCTATCCTCGCCGTTTAACCCCTTAGATGCCACGGTCAATAGCAACTGCAGTCTCTAAGTGGTTTCAGAGGGAAGGGGCTCCCTTTGATACCCCATCCGCAACCCTGCAAGGAGATCGCACAGTGAACGCAAAAAAAAAATTTAATAAAACACAGAAATGCTGTTTTGTTGTTCATCCTGCCTTCCGAAAAATGCAATACAAAGCGCTCAAAAAGTCATATATACCACAGAATTGTGTAAATAAAAACTACAAGTCATTCTGCAAAAAATAAGCCCCCTTACAGCTACGTCGGCAGAAAAAATAAATAAAAATGATGGCTCTTGGAATATGGCGACACAAAGACAAATACTTTTAAAAAACAAACAAAAAAAACAAACCACATTTTTTAAAAGTAGGAAAACGGAAAAGAATATTAAAAAATGGTGTTTCACTGTAATCATTACAACCCGCAGAATAAAGTCATTGTTATTTATATCACATGGTAAACGGCATAAATTTAAGACACAAAAAAGAATGGCAGATTTTCTGGGGTTTTTGTCTACTCCAAAAAAAATAAAAAATCATAAAAAAGTTAAAGCAATATGTATTTAAAGATGGCGCCATTGAAATTATCCCATTTTCTCAAAATGTTAAAACTTGTAGGAATTAACGATTTAATTATTATTTGAGACTAACTATTTTCTTCTACCTGCGAGTAGAACTGTTCACATATATTTTCTGATGTCTCAACTGTTTAATAAAGACATATTGAAAAAGAAATTACAGTTTGCCCTGCAAAAAACAAGCCCTCACAAAGCTATGTCTATGGAAATGTTTTTGGCTTAGGCCCTGTTCACATCTGAGTTGCTTTCCGTTGAGGGGTTCCGTCAGAGCTTTCCGTCGGGTTAACCCTTCAATGGAAAGGCAAACTAAAACCACAGCTTCCGTTTGCATCACCTCAATGGTGACGGAAACTTTGCTAATGGTTTCCGTTTGTCACTGTTGTGAAAGGGTTCCGTTGTTTTGATGGAATCAATAGCGCAGTCGACTGCGCTATTGATTGTCAAAACAACGTTATCCTTTGATATATAAGAACCAATTAGAAAGTTGCATTAAACACGAAGTACATTGTTTAAACAAACAAAAAAAAAGTCTTAAGGCTTACATAGCCTTTAACTCCTTAACGCCGAAGGGCGGATATATCCGTCCTCAGCAGCTGCTAGTTCGCGCAGGAGGACGGATATATCCGTCCTGTGATGGCGCGGGTACTGAGACTGTACCCACGCGATCAGCAGCAGGAGCACGGCTGTTATACACAGCCCGGCTCCTGCTGCAACTGCCGGAATCGAAGCGTGCGCCGATTCCGGCAGTTTAACCCATTAAATGCCGCTGTCAATAGTGACAGCGGCATTTAATGTGTTTGACAGAGGGGGGAGCTCCCTCTGTCACCCGATCGGCGCCCCCGCAAACAAATCGCGGGTCGCCGTCGGGTTTCCATGACAGCCGGGGGTCTAACAAAGACCCCCAGGTCTGCCTTCAGCATCTGCCTGTTAGGCGATGCCGGAGGCATGACCTAACAGATTGCCTGTCGGTTTTACACTGACAGGCAATAATGCTTTGGTATACGAAGTATACCAAAGCATTATATATGCAATCGGCACATCGCATAGTGAAGTCCCCTGGTGGGACTAAAAAAAAATAAATGTAAAACAGTTAAATAAAGTTTGTGAAAAAAATAAATAAATAATTACAGTCAAAGTCAAATAAAACTACTTTTTTGGCCCAAAAAGTGGTTTTATTTAGTAAAACGGTCAAAACAAATCACACATACACATATATGGTATCCCCGCGATCGTAACATCTTGACCAATAAAATGAACATATTAATTAAACCTCCGGATGAACGGCGTCCAAAGAAAACGCAAAAAACAACGGCAAAATTCTCTCTTTTCTCCCATTCCCCCCATAAAAAATAAAATAAAAGTTAATCTATAAGTCCTATGTACCCCAAAATAGTACGAATAAAAACTACACATTGTCCTGCAAAAATCAAGCCCACGTACGGCCACATCGACGGAAAAATAAAAACGTTACGGCTCTTGGAATGCGGCGATGCAAAAACAAGTAATTTTTTTCTAAAAGGCTTTTTATTGTGCAAACGTAGGAAAAACATAAAACCTTTACATATTTGGTATCCCTGTAATCGTGCCAACCCATAGAATAAAGTTAACATGTTATTTACGCTGCATAGTAAACGGCGTAAATTTATAACGTGAAAATTAATGCTGGAATAGCTGCTTATTTTCAATTCTCTCCTAAAATAAAGTTAATAAAAGTTAATCAATATATTATAAGCATCTAAAAATGGTACAATTACAAAATACAACTCGTCCCGCAAAAAACAAGCCCTTATACGGCTATGTCGACGGAATAAATAAAGAGTTACGACTCTTGGAATGCGACTGTGAAAAAACAAAAAATAATCCTTGGTCATTAACGTGCAAAATGGCCCGGTCATTAAGGGGTTAAGGCTGGTTTCGCGTGGCAACAATATGGCTGCCTATTAGTGACCATTCAACAGAAACCACAATTGGACCCCCCCCCCCCCCCTCCCCCTGGTTTTATTGACCTAGATTTCCATTTGGTTGTAGGGAGATCTCAGTTCGGTTCAACAAACCTTCAGGGGGTCCAGGTGCTGCTCCCAAAATCCGGACAATGCCCAATCAGTGCTAACCGTGTCAAACTGTGTAGGGACACACACTAAAGACAAGTGGAATAGTAATACCCAGTTGTCAATTTATTCATACATTTCCAGGAGAATTAACAGAGGAACGTCACAACGCAGATTTTCACTCAAAATTTGACACAAATATGCAACGTGCCCACACATAAGATTTGATACAATCTCACCTTTCGGTCTTGTCTGGACTTCTTGGACCCAAGTCCACCTCCAAAAATGTGGTGTATATCAAATGCTTTCTTGGGCCAGTCATCTTTGTGTACAGAAGGTGGTACAAAGCTCCCTTCAACTCTATATCTGTCAGCCGGGATCTTACTCATAGGTGGAGGTAAGGTTCCACAATTAACACTCGACCAACCATCAGTTGAATCAGCATATGATTCCTGATCACTGACGTTGCCTTGTTGCCAATCTCGAATTACATGAACAGGAAGCCATTTTTTTTGACCCTCCAGAGCACTGGATTTCTTTGAGGGAGGCGGTGGTCCTCGAGGTGGGATAACTGGAACTTCAATGCGAGCAGAAGGACCTAAATGCTTCTTGAAGTTTTGTGGTTTATCAGCTATTGCTCCATGTGGTGCTCCAAAGTGTCCATCATCTTCATTGCAATAACCATTCCAGTGGTTCTGTCCTCTTCCTCCTTGGTTCTCCCAAATACCATGAGGAATATGCTTGGTTGGGGCACTTCCCAAATCAACCACCAACACTCGGTTAGTTTTTTCTTCCTGATTAAAATTCCCGATACCACTATCGCTATTACTGCTGGTGCTGTTGTTCTGATGGGCATCCGCATCATTGTCGAGAAAAGCCCTGGCTCTCACCCCTTCTATCATCTCACCCATGTCTCTATAAAGAACAGAGACAAACTGCAGGACCGGCAGAGAAGAGGGTGGAAATTCCAAACAGCCATTAGTATCTGGGTCTGGGGTGCATTCAAATCCAAATCTCCTCGCAATGCCTTGATGTATTTTATGGTGGAACAATTCTGGATCTACCATAAAGACGTGACAAGAGGTTCTCAAAACCCCTTCTTCATCCTGCGCCAAGCTTTGGTCATCACTACTTTGCATAGTTACGAGTCCAAAAAACCTTCTGTCATCAGGGCAAACTGCGCTGAATGCCAACTTTTCTGCTGGGTACACCGCTATGACACCGGCCTTATCGTTACACAGTTGAATATTGTCATGCATTATTTTCATCATTACTAGAGAATGTATTTTTTGTTCTGCTCGGAGACGTCTCATACATCCTCGGATGGCCTGTAAGCTGTCATACTCCAGGTTTGAGCTTGTAGAAGGTAGTTCTATGGAACCAAGGTACCCAACTATCATGCCGACATTTAGGATACTTGCATCTAACTCAAAGTCTTCCAAGTTCTGCAGACCATTGGAGAATACAGAGTCACTGTTAATCATCTTCGAAATTTCATCTTTCGAAAGGAGGTCTAGGTTGTGATTTGTCTTGTCCCTTCTCATTTCATAGCAGGAAGCAGACATTGACCTTGATCTATGTTTCACTGCTTCATGGTCAGTCTTCCCACCACTTACTGGGTTCTCAAAGATCATACTAAATATTCCTCCAGACTGCAACTCTTCTACAACTCTTTCTGCTCGATTTATGCCCAATGTTTTTGAATCAGGCCTTGGTTTCAACAAAGTCTTACCCTCGTGGAAAGTAATTTCTTCATCACTTGAGCATGAATCTATACGACGGGCCCTTTCAGCAATAACCATATGAAGGACACCAGAACATTTCCCGATCAGCTTGACTACATCTTCATGAGATGCATTTTTGACATTGATGTCATTGACAGCACATATATGATCTCCAGGTTTAAGCCCCACAAATTCAGCAGGACTTTCCTTAATGACGCTACCTATGACACAAGGAGATTGTCCCGAAAGGGTAAAACCATAGCCCGTTCTTCCCCGTGCAACTTCAACACTCCTCAGTCTCTGGGACATATGCATTTTATTCCGGCTCTTGGTGGGATCACCCAGCCTTTGCATTTCATTGACGTATGGTGTAAAGTAATCTTCCTAAAAAAAAAATACTGCGTTTCCTCAACTCATATGTTGAATATTCCTGAAAAACAAAAATACAAAACTCATTAAACATCTGTATTTTATTGAATACATATTTAGTCCATCTGGTGAAAGAAATGTTAACCAATATTCTCTTGCTACAAGAGCATAGTATCGAGGTAATAGAATAAGAAACATAAAACACGATGATGCATGAATTAAAGGGCCATTTAATCGTGTGCCGTAAAAGTTCTCACAATGGGAATCACACAATGTACTTTGCTTAAGATGATAATTACCTGGCAGGAAGAAAGACCACTGGGTAAAAATACTAATTCTATCAAAATATTTATAAGCTAGCCTAGGAAAAACACTCGGGGACAGATTGGTGATCCAGTAACCGGAGCGCCAAGTCTCTAATTCCCGCTCCACTAACAAATGAGCTATTTGGGTCTATAACATGGTTTACAATCTTGTTTCGAATGGTGCTGACATTTAGGCAACCAAGCAATATCTGATACAGAATTAGACCCAAAAAAGTCCAACTCAACAGCTCAGAGCCTGGGTGAATTTTACACCTGACCAGGAGATCTCCATTCACTATACCTAACTCTAGGGACCAATTTTATTTTATAGTAGCCTGGCTACGAGAACTTCCATAGACAACAGAAAACAACCCAAAAAGGTTATGCTTGTAGTCAACTATGGGCTGAACACCCACACCAGACTCTCTGAGTAATTCTAATCATCCAATCACTCTTATTACCATAGAGAAGGCCGAATTAACCCTAGTGCATAGTTGCCAACAGTTGAATTTTTTTTCCAGGGACACTTCGGGTATGGCGTCTTTATTGAGTGTGTCTTATGTGGGGCGGGGTTTATCTGGTGGGTGTGGCTTTGTAGAATTTCTGCATACAAAAAACAAACAAAATTATTGCACTAGTTTGGCTGACAACTACTATGGTGGCCGGTATATCTCTTGTTATCTGGTTGTTTGCAGGCAGGTGATGTTTCACTTTATCATTAGGGCTAGGGGATATGTGCTGACCACCACTAGTAGCGTAAAAACCAGCGTAGATGGTGCTCCACGCTGCCCCCAGTAGTTATTGCCACATACTGCTTCCTATAGATAATGATGCCACCCTGCTCACTATAGATAGTGCCACGCACTGCTCCCTGTAGATGATGCCACGGTGCCCCGTTAGATAGTTCCACATGGCTCCCCTGTAGATAGTGCCACAGTGCCCTCTGTACATAATACCACACAGACTCCCTGTAGATAGTGCCACACAGACGCGCTATAGATTATGCCATACAGACCCCCTGTAGATGATGCCATACAGACCCCCTGTAGATGATGCCATACAGACCCCCTGTAGATGATGCCACACAGAGCCACTGTAGATGATGCCACACAGAGCCCCTGTAGATCATGCCACACAGACCCCCTGTAGATCATGCCACACAGACCCCCTGTAGATGATGCCACACAGACCCCCCTGTACATTGTGGCACATACTCCCTCCCCCCTGAACATAGTGCCACATACTCCACCCCCCCCTGTACATAGTGCCACATACTCCCCCCCCCCTGTACATAGTGCCACATACTCCCCCCTGTACATAGTGCCAAATACTCCCTCCTGTACATAGTGCCACATACTACCTCCTGTACATAGTGCCACATACTCCACATACTCCTGGAGTGCCAGAATCCCACGGCCAAAGCGTTGCAGACGCCCTGGCAGGGAATTCCGCTCATAGAGAGAGCCCTGACTTTCCTGTCCATATAAGGTCAGTGACGGCAGTGGAATCCCCAGCAGGGTGTCGGCAACGCTTTGGCCGGGGATTTCGCTCTCGGAGGAGAGAATGGCAGAGGAGGAAGCAGAAAGTTTCCTGCTCTGCCATAATATTCAATTGTATCTGTGTCCTGAGGACGCAGATACAATTGAATGTAGCAGTTGCCGGGACAAGTCCCGGGACAGTTATTTGCCAGCACTGTCTCTGTAAATTCGGGAGAGTCCCGGCAAATTCGGGACAGTTGGCAAGTAGGCTAGTGCATTGCTCAAATTAGGGTATGTTCACACAGAGTTTTTTGAGGCAGATTTTGATCTGCCTGCACACCGTTTGCTGTGTTTTTCACAGCATTTTTCTCTCGCGCCCATTGAGCGCCACTGGCAAAAACACAGCGAAATACGTGTCCTCTGCCTCCCATGTCAATGGGAGGTCAGAGATGTAAACGCCCGAAAATAGGGCATGTTGCTTCTTTTTCCCGTAAGTGTTTTTTTCCGCTTGCGGGAAAAAAACCGCCTCCGATTGAAATCAATGGGAGGCATTTTCGGATGTTTTTTGGCGCGTTTTCCGCGTCAAAAAAAAGTGTCACAGAACTCTGTGTGAACTGGGCCTTAGAACACAGCTTTATTACATGCTTAGTTTTATTACTAGACGTATATATTGGTCAGACCCCACGACAATCAGGAATCCAGATCCTGGCACCCTTTGCTTAGTTTTATTGGACATTTAATAAAAGAACTAATATTAAAACGATATATGAAAGTAAGAGATGTCTTTGGTGCTTCTTTTCACCTGGATGTGCAAGGTCACATTTTATGACCCTGAAAAGCACAATTATTAAAGAAAAGAAAACTACTGGTGAGAACTTTGTTACCTCCATATTACAGGTGGGCACACAGACAGATGAAGTGACTTCCCTGACCACTTTAAAAAAAATATTCCAGCCATTTCTCTGAGGCTCTTAACATTCAGCAGGGACAAGTTGGATTTGTCTACTTTAATTATAAAATAGTTTTAGGAATATTTTTTATATTTTGAGAAGAGAACAGGGAAGTAGTTATAGGATGTGCAGACGTAACAGTCGCACATGAGGCCTGGAGCCTAATAGGGTACAAAGACCCCTCTGCCACTTAGGGGTATATTCGCACTACGTTTGCAGTGCACGTTGGAGATAAACCTCAAGAAATCGTAAAAAAAAAACA
This sequence comes from Rhinoderma darwinii, assembly GCF_050947455.1. Classification (NCBI taxonomy): domain Eukaryota; kingdom Metazoa; phylum Chordata; class Amphibia; order Anura; family Rhinodermatidae; genus Rhinoderma; species Rhinoderma darwinii. Next base: position 34,378,495 of record NC_134687.1, on the reverse strand, counting down.
AAAACATGCATCGCTTGGTATACTTTTTTACTGGATGCCTCTGTATGGAATAGTGTAGGCAACTACATTATTTCCCACAGCTGAAAAATAGCGGCCCGACAGCTGCTGAAAGGACAGTCTTTTGGCATATTTTGGGTAAATGAGGCCCTTTGGATATGCAGTGTGAATGAACCCAAAGAAAACTGTATTATAAGTGGCACATTAGTATTCTGGTCAGTATTTTGCATCAGTATTCAGAAGCCAAAATCAGGAGTGGATCTAAAACATGGAAAAGGTGCAAATCTTTCCATTATACTTTTTCTATGTGTAGGTTGAACTCCTGGTTTTAGCTTCCAAATACTGACCCAGAAGGCCTTGTTCACACAGTGCAGATTTGATGCAAATTTTGCATGTATTTTTTAAGCCAGAAATGGAGCCTAAACAGAAGAAATATAAAAAGGAAGGCCTTAAAGTATCTATTCCCCTGGATGAAATTCTTGTGTTGGCATAATGGAAAGATTTGTACCTCTTCCATGTTATAGACTTTGATCTCATGTGTATGGACACCTTAAGAGAGTAGCTAAACTTTTGATACACTTTTGACATGTCATAGTGACTGACATGTCAGAAGTTTTGATCGGTGGAGGTCCGAGCATGGAGACCCCCACCGATTGCTAAAACTAAGCAGCAGAAGTGCTCGGGAGAGCGCTGTGTCGATTTATTTCTGACCGGCTTTCCTCAGGACGGTGTATGGGCTCAATAGAAGGTCAATGAGCCCGTACAACGCTCACTCCGCTTTCCGAAGAAAGCAGTTCAGAAATGAAGTGGCGCAGTGCTCAACCGAGCGCTTCTGCCGATTCGTTTTAGCGATCGGTGGGGGCCTCAGTGCTTGGACCCCCACCGATCAAAACTTCTGACAGGTCACCAATGATATGTCAAAAGTTTTTTGAAAGTTTAGTTACCCTTTAAGTTTACCTGGTCCCGACTGCAGACAGTGCACACTATACATTACCGACTTATTGCTTCTCATGCATTAGCACTGGAGGGGAGAAGGAGAAGATAAATTAGGTGCCTCCTGAGACACATACAGAAGACTTATAGAGACCTCCAATGGGAGTTCAGAGTCCTTATAATTGACGAGAAGGGAGTTTTCTGCATTTAGTGAGGCGTGACGTCTACGGGTGAAGGTTTGGCACTGTTGGCCCTCTTCTGCTTGTCAGCATTGTAATGTGCCATATGTGCGGGCTCACTAAAAACACTGAGTAGACCAGGCAGACACTTTTAGGAAAGTTTTTAATTATTTAAGTACAAGTAAATGGTTAATGGAGTTGAAAGTTTAGGATCAGAATTTTGTAACAGGTGGAGAAAGACATAGTCAAGAGTCTGGTTACATGTTCTTAATGTGATACTAGGCTTCTCATGAGACAACCAAGTCCAGACCAGTAGAATTATATATCACCCGGTTATTAAGCCTGACCCATATAAGCTGCGGGCACCATGTAATGCCAAGTAATACAGAAGGGGATCGTCTAGAAGGGAACGTGCCACATTTATTACATCCAACGCTCCCATTTACATGCATGTTCCTCTCCGACAAACACATGGGCCGAATAAGCATCTTTTTTTCAAGAGACGGGGAGATGCGGCTGACCAACCCAGCTGGCACTGCTTATCTCTGGGAAAGCAAATGATGGCATAGAAATATACAAAGTGTCGGACCTTTGTTTTCCCGGTGGTAGATGTCGGGGGGCTCTCTGGCAGTCCCCATATTACCCATCAACAGAAATGTAATGTCTATAGCCAGAGTAATCCCAGGAGTCAGTTAGTTAAAGGGGATGTACAGGATTAAAAAAAAACAAAAAAAAACACAGTGCCATTGTTGTCCACAGGTTGTGTGTGGTATTGTAGCTCAGCCCAATTCATTTCAATGCAACTGAGCTGCAATACCACACACAACCCATAGACAGGTGTGGCGCTGTTTCTGGAAGAAGGCAGCCATATTTAACAAACTTTAGGATTGTTTTCTATGTCTTGGCCACAACAAAAGTCAAAGCACCTTTTTGGACATGCAATACACAATTAACCATTCCTAATATTAAAAAAAAAAAGCAAGCTAGTCAAAATAAAAATTGTAGGCATATGCCACGCAACATATTCCTAGGTGCAATTGTCATGCCACAGTTACTATTGCAGCTTTTCTGCTACACATGGTCTGGGTTAAGTCTTAGCATAAATGTACATGCGCATGGCATTGCCACCTGCATATACCCTGAATGCAAGCAACGGAGATCATATATTAAAGAGAGATTTACGCCAGTCTCCTGTCCAGTGCACCTCATAATAGTAGTGTTTAGGCTATGTAAAATTACACAGCGTACCCGCCGCAGGCACCGTAGGAAATTCCGGCGAAGAACCGCACCAAATTGTGGTGCAGTTTTTCGGCCGGAATGTCCGCTACAGAAGACTGCACATAGGAAAAAAAAAAAAGCTTCACACTTACATAGCAATGGCGGAGCGCCCCTCTGCCGTCCATGCGTTTCATCTCATGTGACTGCTGCAGTCTGTGATTGGCTGCAGCAGTCACATGAGATGAAATGTCATCCCAAGAGGCCGGCCTGGACGGAAAAAAACGTAACTCTGGGAAAGTAATTTTTTTTTCTGAGTTGGTTTTTTTTTTGCGGCGAAATTGTTGCTTTTCCTCTGCAAAAAAACATAACATCTGCTATTTGTTGGGTGTTTTACCTCCCCATTAAAACCAATGGGAAAAACCCGCAACAAATAAGCAGCGATTCCGCAAATACAATTGACATGCTGCGGATTAAAAAACTGCACTGCAGGTAAAAAAAAAAATCCGCTCAGCATTTACACGGCTGAGGTTTGTTCAAATCTCATCCACTTTGCTGCTACTGTATTATGCAGCAGATTTTCGTTTTGTTGCGGTAAATCCGCAGTATATACGCTACGTTTGAGCTGACCCTTAGACTAGATTTACACGCGTGTGACAGACTTACACACGTAAACAAAAACACGTAAATCTGGTCCATGTGCGTTGCATTATTGCTTTACGAGTGGCATGTGTTTTTCACGCACTCACAAAGCACTTTTTTTTTAATGGAATTGATGCGCAAATTACGCACAGCACACGGATGTGCATCCGTGTGCTGTGCGTAGTTTTTATGCGGCCATTGACTTCCGCTATAGGACATGCAGTGAGTTTCACACAACGAACTCTCGCTGCGTGAAAACTCCTGCATGTGTGAACAGCCTCAATGAAATCAATGGGTCCGTGTGCTGGGATTTTCTCGCACAGCACACGGACGAGTTTTACGCTAGTCTGAACGAGCCCTTAGGCTACATGAACACGTTGCATATTTTGCTACGGAAAATACGCACCAAAACCGCAGCAATACGCAGGAATTTCACAGGTGCGTTTTTAATTTTTATGCGTTTTTTGCCGCATATTCGTGCTGCAGGTTATGGTGCGATTTTCCACAGCACTAGGCAGATACAATTCGCAAGCGGAAACACAAGATAAATTAACATGCTGCAGATTCTAAAAAACGTACCGCAGGTCAATTTCTTCCCCGAAAAATACCGCAGCGTGTATATGAGATTTCCTGGAATCTCATGGTCTATGCTGGTACTGTATTACGCTACGGATTTGCCGCACGCAAGTCCGCATGGCAAATACCGCACGTAATGTGCATAGTGTGCATTGAGCCTTACAGAGCAGTGCAATTGATTTATATACTCCAGCAATCATTTAATATAAAAAAAACTAAAGCAAAAAACAAGCTGCATGTGCAAAAAAAAATAAAAGTATACAGGCCTGACATGCGCGCTCCGTGCTCACCGCTGCCCGCCGCACTCAGTCGTATCATCATTTCCTAAGTTAAAGTCTTTGAAATAAGACTCTGAGTGAATTAATAATGAACCCGGCACAGGATCGTCTTTCACCTGCTCTAGTCACATGACCTGTACAGGTAAAAGGGCAAAGTAAATAACAGGCAGCGGCGTTCAAATAAAGGCGCCAATACTTTATCAGCAGTCACAGTGCAGCTTGTTCTGCGCTCCGGAGATTGTAAAACTGAGAATAAACCAACCATAATAATAGGTACGGCCAACCACTATGTACTAGATCTAGTAGAAATATAAACGTTATAATAATTTATAAATATAGAATTTCAATGTTTCCATATAGTACAATAAACGCCATGTAAATAAAAGGTGGGAAACTATATTGCAGGTCGTTGACTTTACAAGGAAATCAGAAGTTTTCTGTTTCGAAGCGAAGGAAGAACATAGGTGAGGCATTCTTACCAGGCGTATACCCGACCGTAATAAAATATGATATTCAGTGCACGTTTTAGGCTGGGTTCACACCTGCGTTGTGACATTCTGTTCTGCTCCGTCAGAGGAGCAGAACAAGGGAATAACGGAAGCAACGGTTCCATAGCACAACAGACACCGCCGGCGGCCGACAGAACCCATTGACTTAAATGGGTTCCGTTGGGGTATCCGTGATTTTAACGGACACAAAGGGCAGAATCCTGCGCTATTGTCTCCAGTAATCTCCGATAATGTTGATGGAGCCTCAAACGCAGATGTGAACGAAGCCTCAGCCGTGCGTTTTTTTTAAAGGTAAATCATGTTAAACACCAGCACAGACGATTACTGGTAATTTCCAGGCCTTCAGATGTTGAGTTGCAGTAAAAAGCGCATGTGAAAACCGCATGCCTCTCTACCGTGACTTGATGCATTTTTCCATGAGTTTGAAGTAAAAAAAATGCAATTGGATTAAACAAAAACACAAATTTGCTATAAAAAAAAAACAAAACATGCGGTTTTGTGCGCAACTTAACTGCAACGCCAGAATACACCCTAAGGGTGTATTTCACGCGCCTCGCACGGACCTATGTTAGTCTATGGGGCCGTGCAGACAGTCCGTGATTTTCACGCAGCGTATGTCCGCTGCGTGAAACGCATGACATGTCCTACATTTGTGCGTTGTTCGCGCATCACGCACCCATTGAAGTCAATGGGTGCGTGAAAATCACGCACACCAGACGGAGGCACGTGGAACGCGCGTTTTTCACGCAACAGCAGTCAAAACTATGATTGAAAACCACATGCTTTTCGGTTTACAAACAGAGTGTCATAATGATGGCGGCTGCGCGAAAATCACGCAGCCGCGCATCATATGGTGATGACACACGGAGCTGTTAAGTGCTTTTTGCGCGCACAAAACTCAGCGTTTTTTGTGCACGCACAATCCACACGCTCGTGTAAATCCGCCCTAAGGCTACATTCAGACGAGTGTCGGCAACCTTGCAGGACGCGTTGTCACAGATCCACCATAGACTAGAGTCTAGGGAGGGATGCGTAACACGCATGAAAATAGAACATGTCCTATATTTTCACGGACCCTTCATACGCTATGTGGAAACAACGGTCATTAAAATACGAGTCTGTGTGACGCCATTGTTTTAACGGCTGTCACACAGACGTGATACGCGCTAGCCTGAATGAGCCCTAAGGACTTCAGTGCAGGCCTGCTTTACTACAGATATTGGGCAGTGCCAATCTTCATTCTATTTACCTAGTGATTTTGTGGTGACCACTACTCTATCTATTCCTTGTCGCTCTCCGCAGGTACATGTATTTCAGCTCATTAAAGAAGGTTCAATTGTCCTGCCACTTTCTCAGTAGCCGGACGAGCCCTTTGCCCTATATGTGAGCTACTGTAATCTCCAGACAGACCAGCCCAGATTAAGACGTGATGGTGGCACAGCAGGGTGTAAGAGTAAAGTGACAGAATCACAGCACGGCAGCTCGTATAAAGACTGTGGCACAAGAGAATCTATCGACGAATCCTCCGTGACAGGACAAACCTTCCCGATTCTCATTGAACCAGTGTCGGGGGTCTCGGCCGCCTTCGATGGATATACGCCTTACAGGGATTTTACACTTTTACATTTTGTATATTATAGTGCGAGCACTTCAAACCATCTGTTGATTTAGCCTCAAAGGAGGGGCAAGGGCCCACCATCACCCATGTTTACTGGTCACTTTTAGGCCAGGCTCACAGAGCCAGTTCGGTGCATTTTTTTAAACATATTTTTTTTTGTTTATTTAATTTTTATAGGCAAAAACTAGATGGGAGATGGCCCTACAGGCCCGGATTGCTGTCCGTCGGCAGTCCATGTGTGAAACAAATCTGTCGTTTTTTCTAGGCCATGACTACGTGAATCTGGTTTTATAATGTATTAAATGGCAACGGACACAAAAAGTAAGTAAGGGGCCAAATGTGCCTTCTACGGACACGGCTACACAACACGGCTGACAGGCGGGGGTCAGACTAGTTCCCTGGATCCATATTTCGATAACATGGTCATTACACATTGGGCCTCAGTTATTAAAACCTTCTAACATTAAAATTGTTCATGTTGCCCATAGCAACCAATCCCAGCTCAGCTTTCATTTTTTACACTGCTCAAGAAAAATGAAAGCTGAGCTCTGATTGGTTGCTATGGGCATCAAAAACGAGACCGTTCTGATAAATGAGGCCCAGGGTTTGTCAACCCCGACACTAAAAAAGCCAAAAACAAACAAATACTGAAAACAAGTAAAACCAGTTGCAGGTCCTTGTGACCTCTGGTCTCCTACATGGGCGGCATTGAGCTGTGGCTTCTGGTCAGGATATGGATAATTAGCGGCGTACATTTCATGCTGTTAATTAACACTACACGTCTTGTGAATGTTGGGCTGCGTTAATTAAGCAGAGGATGTAGTGAAGTCGCACTAGGAGGTAGCGGCCGACAATGTGTCACTAGTCACTCCACACTCTGCACTGTTTGTTCCTCCTCGCCCTGTAATACACAATCAGCAGCGAAGTCCACAAATGCCTCCTGTTCTCCTCTTGTCTCTCGGCAACCAACCGTTACCAAGGAGAGAGGATCTTGGTTTTATACTCAAAGTTTAAGGCCGAGTTCACACAGTTCTTTTGGCGCTGATTTTGACGCTGAAACCTGTGGATAGGCGATAATTGTCGATTCTGAGAACACCTTTCTAATTCACAGTTCCCAATAGGATATGCAAAAATACTTTTTTTTTTTTAAATAAAAAAAATTAATTACCATTAAAAAGAAGTTATGTTTCAGAAAAAACGGACGACCATTTTGGATTCCATTACAGTTCCTATAGGGATGATCATCCAGCTTTCCCAGACTTCTGAAAGAAAAAATACTGCCTTGTGCAACAGGAGTTTGGGTAAGCTGGGTGAGCAGAACGAGTGATTACTGTCAGATGCCAGGAGCTATTGTGTCAGAGCCTCAGGTAGAAGTCCCGGGGGGCGCTGCCATCTGTCCGGGGCATGTAATTAAGCGGCAGGTGGAATTTCGGATATACCGTACTCCTTACGTATGTCCCGTCCCCACACAGCAGGCTATGAATACATGAGCTGTCACTCCTGCTCTATGTCACCTGGACACATCCTCTGGTCAGCGGTTTCTATCCGTTTCTGGGAAAGCTTGGTGATTGCCAGAATATGGCTGCCATTACGGTTCCCACAGAGGATGCTTTCCCAGACTCCTGAATGGTTTATTTCATTATAGTTCTACACTCATCAACCCTCACTAGGCGGATTTACTGTTCAGAACTCAAGGAAAGGCGAATGTCAACCCCAGTAACGCTCCACACCCACAAGAGAAAAAATAACTTTTAGGGCTCCTGCGCTTGACCGTATTTTTCTTTGGTATCTTATCCACATTTATTGCGGATACCACACTGAACCATTCATTTCTGAGGCCTCATGCAGACTGGTTTTTTTTATCCGTGTGCTAGCTGCAATTTTGTGGATAGCGCACAGACCCATTAATTTACATGACCCCATACACACGACCGCGATGTTCACAGAGCTGCGTGGGGGCCGTGAATCCGGGCCGCTAATACAAGTCATTTTACTATTTGTGCCACTACAAACTGGTGACATCAATTTTATTCGTTGCGGTTCCGTAAATACGGATGCACTACAGAAGGTTTTTTTCCGGACAAATGGACCCCAACGAATCTGGTTTTGCGGACCGCAAAATCACTACGGTTGTGTGCATTAGGCCATGCAAACATCTGTATATTTTTTTCGGATCCACGGGTCCGCTCTGCAAATTATAGAACATGTCCTATGTTTGTTCGTATTTGCGGTCTGTCTCGCCCATTCTTGTCTATGGGTCTGCCAAAAACACGGACAGCGTATGGAAGCCATCCGTTTGCTGTCCGTATGCTGTGAATCCTATGGGTTGGGACAAGAATAGGGAAAATTTCCTGCGTTCTTTTGTGGACCGTAAAATACAGTTGACACATGGACAGAATATGCGCACTAGGATCCGTATTTTGCGGTCTGAAGAGCAGAAACGACGCTGTACAAGAGCCCTTAACATGTTGATCATATATATATATATTGCCGGCGCCTGCTATCTACATATCTATAGGAAAGCACATCATTAGTTTATTTATATAGTGACTACAAAACAGAACTAAACTACAGAAATACCGGTAGTAGCAGTGTGTGTATATATATCTATATATATCGGACGATCGGATTGATCACCCTCTTCTCTAATCCTACAAATAAAATGGTAACTACATACAAGTGCATTAAGTGACATCATATATGTAGTGGTCCAACATCATACTAATACAGTGATCTGCAACCTGTGGCACAACTACAACTCCCAGCTTGTCCTGACAAACCTGGAGCTGTCAGGGAAATCTGGGAATCATATCTTCACAACAGCTGGAGAGCCATTGGGCATGCTGGGAGTTGTAGTTTGACAACCGCTTAGTAGTTAAAATACCATCATAGGAATTATAGATTAGCAATATGTGGAGAGTCACCAGAGCATGCTGGGAGTTGTACAACAGATGGAGAGCCACAAGGGCATTCTGGGAGTTGTAGTTCCACTGCAGCTGGAGATCCACGGGCTTCAGACCACTGTCATATAGAACAGAAGTTTCTCACAAGTAGCAGAAACAACTGAAAACTGCACAAGAGGAGAGGGGGAGCAGCCATGATAGAGGGGTGCAGTACCACTTACAGTTGGAGTAGCATTCAGTGCAGCACAGAGGTGGACCAGGCCCTATGACATACAGAGCATTCAGCACACACAATAGATCCTGTCAGAGATCCAGCCCCTGGCACAGAGCCCCCCTCCATCCCCACAGCAGCACCGCCATGATATATACATAGACCTTACCCGCAGTGTCCCGCCTCAGCTGCCCGGCCTCCAGCCTGCACCCCGCACAGTGACTGCCATTTCAAAACTTCTCTCCCTCCCTCCCCAACGATGAACTTTTCTTCCCAGCGGCTGACAATAGATGCAGCCGCCTCCCCCTCCTCCTCCTCCGGCCCCGGCTGCAGCCTATCTCCTCCCTCCTGTGTCCAAGGAGATGCTTGTGTTGATACAAATGGAGAAATCTCATTGGACTGAGGTGTTTACCGGTGCAGTGTCACTCAGTGCAGCGGGCAACTCTGCCCATATGCCAACACTTTCCCTGCGCCTGTATAGCAGGGCTGCGAGAAAACGCACTGAGTCAGAGTGCTGCATGCGATTTACTTACAGGCCCAGCCCCCAGACCTCTCCTTTGTATTATTACTGGGGGCGTTATAAGAACATCAAACTTTATACTATATTTATTCTTTTCTATTTTCTTTAGTTTATTATATTTTATTTTTCTATGACTTTTTTATATTTTTATGTTACTATATTTTTTTATGTATTTCTTCTACTTGTATTTCATTATCACTATAGCATTTTATTTGTTGTTTTACTTTGTGTTGAATGTGATTTTTTTTTTTTTAGAGCGTTTGTCTACGTTATTTTATTCTCATGGAAATATAAAGTTCCGTTAACATTTTTGTGTCCGGTCATGCTCACATCAGTCAGGTTTCCATGTTTTTGTGGCAGGCAGAATACCATAGACTGCTAATCTGATGTACCCAGATTAATAAAATGGCATTTTACTCTTCCCAGTATAGTCAATGACATCTGCTAGAATTATGTGAGAACTGTATGACAGTATTATGTGAGACCTGTATGGTAGTATTATGTGAGAAAAGTATGGCAGTATTATGTGAGAACTGTATGGCAGTATTATGTGAGAACTGTATGGTAGCATTATGTGAGAACTGTATGGTAGCATTATGTGAGAACTGTATGGCAGTATTATGTGAGAACTGTATGGTAGTATTATGTGAGAACTGTATGGTAGCATTATGTGAGAACTGTATGGCAGTATTATGTGAGAACTGTATGGCAGTATTATGTGAGAACTGTATGGTAGTATTATGTGAGAACAGTATGGCAGTATTATGTGAGAACTGTATGGTAGTATTATGTGAGAACAGTATGGCAGTATTATGTGAGAACTGTATGGTAGTATTATGTGAGAACAGTATGGCAGTATTATGTGAGAACTGTATGGTAGTATTATGTGAGAACAGTATGGCAGTATTATGTGAGAACTGTATGGTAGTATTATGTGAGAACATTATGGCAGTATTATGTGAGAACTGTATGGTAGCATTATGTGAGAACTGTATGGTAGCATTATGTGAGAACTGTATGGTAGTATTATGTGAGAACAGTATGGCAGTATTATGTGAGAACTGTATGGCAGTATTATGTGAGAACTGTATGGTAGTATTATGTGAGAACAGTATGGCAGTATTATGTGAGAACTGTATGGTAGTATTATGTGAGAACAGTATGGCAGTATTATGTGAGAACTGTATGGTAGTATTATGTGAGAACAGTATGGCAGTATTATGTGAGAACTGTATGGTAGTATTATGTGAGAACATTATGGCAGTATTATGTGAGAACTGTATGGTAGCATTATGTGAGAACTGTATGGTAGCATTATGTGAGAACTGTATGGTAGTATTATGTGAGAACAGTATGGCAGTATTATGTGAGAACTGTATGGTAGTATTATGTGAGAACAGTATGGCAGTATTATGTGAGAACTGTATGGTAGCATTATGTGAGAACTGTATGGTAGCATTATGTGAGAACTGTATGGTAGCATTATGTGAGAACTGTATGGTAGCATTATGTGAGAACTGTATGGTAGCATTATGTGAGAACTGTATGGTAGCATTATGTGAGAACTGTATGGTAGTATTATGTGAGAACAGTATGGCAGTATTATGTGAGAACTGTATGGTAGTATTATGTGAGAACAGTATGGCAGTATTATGTGAGAACTGTATGGCAGTATTATGTGAGAACTGTATGGCAGTATTATGTGAGAACTGTATGATAGTATTATGTATGAACTGTACGGCAGTATTATGTGAGAACAGTATGGCAGTATTATGTGAGAACTGTATGGTAGTATTATGTGAGAACAGTATGGCAGTATTATGTGAGAACTGTATGGCAGTATTATGTGAGAACTGTATGGCAGTATTATGTGAGGACTGTATGGCAGTATTATGTGAGGACTGTATGGCAGTATTATGAGAGAACTGCATGGCAGTATTATGTGAGAACTGTATGGCAGTATTATGAGAGAACTGTATGGTAGTATTATGTGAGAACTGTATGGTAGTATTATGTGAGAACATTATGGCAGTATTATGTGAGAACATTATGGCAGTATTATGTGAGAACTGTATGGAAGTATTATGTGAGAAATGTATGGTAGCATTTTGTTAGACCTGTATGGCATTATGTGAGAACTGTATGGCATTATTATGTGAGAACTGTATGGCAGTATTATGTGAGAACTATCAAAGGGGAGAGAATAGACATGGACCGCACATCCACTGTATACTATGATCAATTGCGGTTAGGCAAAATATTTAAATATGAACGAGAGGTTCTTTGTAACATTTTGATCAAATTGTATCCAAGCCCACTTGCCACTTCACGGCGACCTCTAAAAGTGGGTCCCTACTCTATCGGTTGCACCACCGCGTCGCAGCCACCGCCACCGCAGCACCGCTCCTGCAGAGGGAGCAACCCAGAGGCCCAAACGCACCCATGCCATCAGGCCACATCCCCCCCACAAGCGCAGCACCACAGTAGCAGACACCACCACACAGTAGCACAACTAGTGAACAGATGGAATGAGCTCACCTTACCATGCGCCCCCAGTGGCCAACTGAGAGTACAAGCAGGAGCAGGAACACTTATGAGGTCATTCCTAAATTAAAATCAGCTGGGCCAAAAGTGTGGAGTGCTGGTACCAAGTAAAACAAAACAACAGAGGGGATAGACTCTGTATCATATCAAAGGGGAGAGAATAGACATGGACCGCACATCCACTGTATACTATGATCAATTGCGGCTAGGCAAAATATTTAAATATGAACGAGAGGTTCTTTGTAACATGGTAAGGTGAGCTCATTCCATCTGTTCACTAGTTGTGCTACTGTGTGGTGGTGTCTGTTACTGTGGTGCTGCGCTTGTGGGGGGACATAGCCCAGAGCCAGGGAGGCTTGGCTTGGCCTGATGGCATGGGTGCTTTTGGGCCTCTGGGTTGCTCCCTCTGCAGGAGCGGTACTGCGGTGGCCGCCGCGCGGTGGTGCAACCGATAGAGTAGGGACCCACTTTTAGAGGTCGCCGTGAAGTGGCAAGTGGGCTTGCATACAATTTGATCAAAATGTTACAAAGAACCTCTCGTTCATATTTAAATATTTTGCCTAGCCGCAATTGATCATTGTATACAGTGGATGTGCGGTCCATGTCTATTCTCTCCCCTTTGATATTATGTGAGAACTGTATGGCAGTATTATGTGAGAACTGTATGGCAGTATTATGTGAGAACTGTATGGTAGTATTATGTGAGAAATGTATGGTAGCATTATGTGTGAACTGTATGGCAGTATTATGTGGGAACTGTATGGTAGTATTATGTGAGAACTGTATGGCAGGATTATGTGAGAACTGTATAGCAGTATTATGTGCGAACTGTATGGCAGTATTATGTGAGAAATGTATGGTAGCATTATGTGTGAACTGTATGGCAGTATTATGTGAGAACTGTATGGCAGTATTATGTGTGAACTGTATAGTAGTATTATGTGAGAACTGTGTGACAGTATTATGTGAGAACTGTATGGCAGTATTATGTGAGACCTGTATGGTAGGATTATGTGAGAACTGCATAGTAGTATTATGTGAGAACTATATGGTAGTACTATGTGGGAACTGTTCAGTTGTATTATATGAGAACTGTATGGCAGTATTATGTGAGAACTGTATGGCAGTATTATGTGAGAACTGTATGATAGTATTATGTGTGAACTGTATGGCAGTATTATGTGAATTGTACGGCAGTATTATGTGAGAACTGTATGGTAGTATTATTTGAGAACTGTATGGCAGTATTATGTGAGAACTGTATGGCAGTATTATGTGGGAACTGTATGGCAGTATTATGTGAGAACTGTATGGCAGTATTATGTGAGAACTGTATGGTAGTATTATGTGAGAACTGTATAGCAGTATTATGTGAGAACTGTATGATAGTATTATGTATGAACTGTACGGCAGTATTATGTGAGAAATGTATGGCAGTATTATGTGAGAAATGTATGGCAGTATTATGTGGGAACTGTATGGCAGTATTATGTGAGAACTGTATGGCAGTATTATGTGAGAACTGTATGGCAGTATTATGTGAGACCTGTATGTCAGTATTATGTGAGACCTGTATGTCAGTATTATGTGAGAACTGTATATCAGTATTATGTGAGAACTGTACGGCAGTATTATGTGAGACCTGTATGGCAGTATTATGTGAGAACTGTATGATAGTATTATGTGAGAACTGCATAATAGTATTATGTGAGAACTATATGGTAGTACTATGTGGGAACTGTTCGGTAGTATTATGTGAGAACTGTACGGTAGTATTATGTGAGCACTGTATAGCAGTATTATGTGAGAACTGTATGATAGTATTATGTGTGAACTGTATGGCAGTATTATGTGGGAACTGTATAGCAGTATTATGTGGGAACTGTATGGCAGTATTATGTGAGACCTGTATGTCAGTATTATATGAGTCCTATATGTCAGTATTATGTGAACTTTATGGCAGTATTATGTGAGACATGTATATCAGTATTATATGAGAACTGTACGGCAGTATTATGTGTGAATTGTATGGCAGTATTATGTGGGAACTGTATGGCAGTATTATGTGAGACCTGTATGGCAGTATTATGTGGGAACTGTATGGCAGTATTATGTGAGACATGTATATCAGTATTATGTGAGAACTGTACGGCAGTATTTTGTGTGAACCGTATGATAGTATTTTGTGTGAACCGTTTGATAGTATTATGTGAGAACTGTATAGCAGTATTATGTGAGACCTGTATGGCAGTATTATGTGTGAACTGTATGATAGTATTATGTGAGAACTGTATAGCAGTATTATATGAGACCTGTATGGCAGTATTATGTGGGATCTGTATGGCAGTATTATGTGTGAACTGTATGATAGTATTATGTGAGAACTGTATGGTAGTATTATGTGAGAACTGTATGGCAGTATTATGTGAGAACTGTATGGTAGTATTATGTGAGAAATGTATGGTAGCATTATGTGTGAACTGTATGGCAGTATTATGTGTGAACTGTATGGCATTATTATGTGTGAACTGTATGGCAGTATTATGTGAGAACTGTATAGCAGTATTATGTGAGAAATGTATGGTAGCATTATGTGTGAACTGTATGGCAGTATTATGTGAGAACTGTATGGCATTATTATGTGTGAACTGTATGGCATTATTATGTGTGAACTGTATGGCAGTATTATGTGTGAACTGTATAGCAGTATTATGTGAGAACTGTATGACAGTATTATGTGAGAACTGTATGTCAGTATTATGTGAGAACTGTATGTCAGTATTATGTGAGAACTGTATAGCAGTATTATGTGAGAACTGTATGATAGTATTATTTGAGAAATGTATGGTAGCATTATGTGTGAACTGTATGGCAGTATTATGTGGGAACTGTATGGTAGTATTATGTGAGAACTGTATGGCAGTATTATGTGAGAACTGTATAGCAGTATTATGTGCGAACTGTATGGCAGTATTATGTGAGAAATGTATGGTAGCATTATGTGTGAACTGTATGGCAGTATTATGTGAGAACTGTATGGCAGTATTATGTGTGAACTGTATAGTAGTATTATGTGAGAACTGTGTGACAGTATTATGTGAGAACTGTATGGCAGTATTATGTGAGACCTGTATGGTAGGATTATGTGAGAACTGCATAGTAGTATTATGTGAGAACTATATGGTAGTACTATGTGGGAACTGTATGGCAGTATTATGTGAGACCTGTATGTCAGTATTATATGAGTCCTATATGTCAGTATTATGTGAACTTTATGGCAGTATTATGTGAGACATGTATATCAGTATTATATGAGAACTGTACGGCAGTATTATGTGTGAATTGTATGGCAGTATTATGTGGGAACTGTATGGCAGTATTATGTGTGAACTGTATGATAGTATTATGTGAGACCTGTATGGCAGTATTATGTGAGACCTGTATGGCAGTATTATGTGGGAACTGTATGGCAGTATTATGTGAGACATGTATATCAGTATTATGTGAGAACTGTACGGCAGTATTTTGTGTGAACCGTATGATAGTATTTTGTGTGAACTGTATAGCAGTATTATATGAGACCTGTATGGCAGTATTATGTGTGAACTGTATGATAGTATTATGTGAGAACTGTATAGCAGTATTATATGAGACCTGTATGCCAGTATTATGTGGGATCTGTATGGCAGTATTATGTGTGAACTGTATGATAGTATTATGTGAGAACTGTATGGCAGTATTATGTGAGACCTGTATGGCAGTATTATGTGGGAACTGTATGGCAGTATTATGTGAGACCTGTTTGGTAGTATTATGTGAGAACTGTATGGTGTCAGTATTATGTGAGACCTGTATGGTAGTATTATGTGAGAACTGTATGGTAGTGTTATGTGAGAACCCTATGGCAGTATTATGTGAGAACTGTATGGCAGTATTATGTGAGAACTGTGTAGCAGTATTATGTGAGAACTGTATGGCGGTATTATGTGTGAACTGTATAGCAGTATTATGTGAGAACTGTATGGTAGTATTATGTGAGAAATGTATGGTAGCATTATGTGTGAACTGTATGGCAGTATTATGTGAGAACTGTATGCCAGTATTATGTGAGACCTGTGTGTTAGTATTATGTGAGAACTGTATAGCAGTATTATGTGAGAACTGTATAGCAGTATTATGTGGGAACTGTATGGCAGTATTACGTGAGACCTGTGTGGTAGTATTATATGAGAACTGTATAGTGTCAGTATTCTGTGAGGCCTGTATGGTAGTGTTATGTGAGAACTTATGTGAGTCATTCTGCCCTGCCAATCAGCGCCTTTAGACGCAAGCGGCGCGATCACGTCATTGTGGTGCTTGCATCGTTCAACCCCAGGAGACCTGTGCAGAAGAGAGCAGGTGCTCATTGGCGCTGGACGGCGCGGGAACTAGATTAAGGTGAGTTTGTATAGTTTGTTTTTTTATCCTAATAAAAAAGTGTGTGGCATTATCTAAGGGGGGTAGCTTTATCTACGGGGGGGGGGGGGTGGCTTTATCTACAGGGGGGCTTTATCTACAGGGGGGCTTTATCTACGGGGGGGGCACAATCTTCAGGGGGGGCTATATACTGGGGGGGCCATATGTGGAGCACTATATACAGGTGTGGGCTATATGTGGAGCACTATATACATTGGTGGGCTATATCTACAGGGGGCTATATACAGGTGTGGGCTATATGTGGAGCACTATAGGGGAGCTATATGTGGGACACTATATACAGGGGGCTATATGTGTGGCACTATATACAGTCGGCTGTATGTTGGGCACTATCTACAGGGGGCTGTATGTGGGGCACTATATACAGGGGGGCTATATGTGGGCACTATCTACAGGGGTGGCTATATGGGGGCACTATCTACAGGGGGTACGGTGTGTGTTGGACACAGTGTATGGTGCTATTATAATTAGAGGTGCAATGTATGGCGCTATTTAGGGGCGTAGTGTGTGGTATAATTAGAACTTTATCTTTGTTTATAGGTTTAGAAATGTTTGAAAAGTGAGAAGCTGAAGACATCTGAGCTGCAAACTGCAGAAATGGGCTGTGACCGGGAGAAGTCATGATGGAGGTCTGGACCGGATGGAGAAAAAGAACTAGACTCTGAGACGTTACCGGTGAGTCACTTAACGTAAATGTTATGATATGATTTTTTTTGGGTGAAACAGCAACTCCCAGCATATCCTTACCATTGTTCGAGCCACGCTGGGAGCTGGAAACAATTTAGTGCAAACCTATATGGCAGGGGTTGCACTAAATTGAGCTGTATTTGTGCTGTGTTGTATATATGTACTGAGCTTTGTTCTGGTGCTGTATTTCTGTACTGAGCTTTGTTCTGGTGCTGTATATATGTATAGAGCTTGGTACTGGAGCTGTATTTATGTACTGAGATTTGTTCTAGTGCTGTATATATGTAATGAGCTTGGTTCTGGTGCTGTATATATGCAATGAGCTTGGTTCTGGTTTTGTGTATAGAACTATATTGCTTGTAAAATGTACAAATGTTCTTATGCTCGAGTTACATAAATAAAAATGTGGAAAATAAATGACACATCATTGGTAGAGAAAACAAACATGGGGAAGGAGATGTTGGGAAAGAAGTTGGGGGGGGGCGCCAAACGGAATCTTTGCCCCGGGTGCTGGAGGACCTAGCTACGCCTCTGCCTTAGGCTGCGCGCGTGCGCTCGTCCCTGGTCTTAAAGGGCCATTGCACGCACCAGGAATATCTCCCCAAACCAATCCCAGCACACCCGGGACTTTAATAGGAACTCT
Source organism: Rhinoderma darwinii (assembly GCF_050947455.1). Taxonomy (NCBI): domain Eukaryota; kingdom Metazoa; phylum Chordata; class Amphibia; order Anura; family Rhinodermatidae; genus Rhinoderma; species Rhinoderma darwinii. Next base: position 34,360,564 of record NC_134687.1, on the reverse strand, counting down.
GCCCACTTCCTCATTGCCTGAGCAATGTTGTGTCTAACCAGTGTTAGTCTGTAAAGGTTCCCAAGCATTTTCCTGTATCCTATATTCAGTATCCATGTTCTGTGTCAAGTCCAGTGTCCTGTGTCCGAGACGACTTCAGTATCCGTGTCCGGTGTCGGTGTCAAGTCCTGTGTCCGTGACGACTTCAGTGTCCATGTTGAGTCATGTGTCCGAGACAACTTCAGTGTCCGTCTCAAGTCCTGTGTCCGACACAACTTCAGTATCTGTGTCCGGTGTCCATGTCAAGTCCTGTGTCCGTGACTACAGTTCCCCTGTCCTGTATCCGAGACGAGTACTGTTGTCCAGCACAAGCCAGCTTCTGATACTCTCATCCTAGAGACTGTGTGTTGACCATCTACTACTTCGTTATGGCGGAGTGGCCCAGTGGGTTCACATTCCTCAGTCGTGCCAATTTTTAATATGGCAGCGATAGATTTCCTTATTGTGGCACCACCAAACACCACATGAAGTGCCATCAGCTCTCTAATACATACCTCTAGGGACCCCGTGTGCCGCCGTACAGCTTTGCCATGTGTATTAGCCGTTACATACATGAAGCAGGACTAGTGACAACACTAGGTGGACTGCACTGGCGTAAATAGCAGTAAGTTCAGAAATTGGAAATGGTTGAACTTTTGCTAGCGAACAATCAATAATGCTGCTGGTTTCACCACTAAAGCCAGAAGCGGTTTGGAAGCAGCAGGTAGGGCCATGCAACCTTTTTTTGCCCCTTTGTAGACCACCTCTCACTTACTCTCCCAAAGCCTTAGCGGCACCACAAATTTGCCAGCCGAGTCCCACCTGCACCCAACTGGACCCATGGGATAGCTGTAAGTCCTTGTGTCTGACACCCTACAGCTCGGCAATCTATTGCACAGCAAGTGTCCCACCACCAGCCATAACTCCTTTTTTTTTTTTTTTAGGGACGAGTTGTAGTTTTAATAGTATTATATAAAAAATAGTTTTGTGAAGTGCAATACAAAAAACTGTCATTTCCCCATTGTTTTTGGTGTTTCAAATTTATGGCATTTACTGTGCAGTAAAAACTACATGTTAACTTTATTCTGTGGGTCAATATGATTATGGCAAAACTAAATTTATAAAGTTATTTTTACTACTTTTGCAAAATAGAAACATTTTGTTAAAAAAATGAATTTGTTCTGTGTCTACATATTCTGAGAGCCAGAACTTTTTGTTTTTATTATCGATGGAGTGAGGGCTAGTTGGTACAATTTTGGGCTACATACACCTTTCTGATTTACTTTTTTTTTTTTTTTGTGGTAGACTAGGTGACCACAAAACATTAATTTTAATTAAAAATGTTTTACGATGTTCACTGTGCGGGTTAAATAATGTTATATTGCAATAGCTTAGAATTTTACAGATTTGGCGATACCAATTTTGTTTTTGTCTTTTACATTACTTTTAAGGAAGAATTGGAAAAGTTTTTTTTCTACTTTTAATGTTTTTTCTTATATAAAAAAAACCCTTTATTTTACTAAGGGCTTAATAGGAGCACAAACAGACTGGGTGGCCTTCATAAGGGCATCAGGCTGGCATGACAACCATCGGCAAACTGAAATCGCGTTGCAGGGGGGGCGATGGGCTGTTGGAGGGGGCCACTCCTTTCTTTCAACAGCTTAGATGCCGCAGTCGCTAATGACCGCGGCATCTAAGCAGTTAAACAGCTGGGTTTGGAATTATCTCCCTGTTAGAGCAGGGTGTCAGCTGTAATATACAGTTGACACCTGCAGTGTATGGCTCAGCTTGTAAGCCTGTTCTATACAACTCTTCCCCATCCATGTACAAACACTGTGTGTGGTTGTAAAGGGGTTAATATTACCAACATAAAAGGACTTTGAGGAAACCCTTGAGCTTTGGGGGTAATGTGCCAGAGGGCCATACCATTTGTAGGTATGGGCAGACAAATTTTATTGATGTGACTAATGGTGGTACACTATTATAAGCTTCTGGCTTTAGGATGGCTGTGCCTTTAAAAACTCACTCTTTCTAGGCTCAGGAATGGAAATTCTGCCTAGATTTTGTGCGGAGACCCAGCGACTGTGTCCTTAGTGCCGCATAACTAGACTGCCTTTGCATTTAGGGTTTCCGTTCAGCCTTTTTAGAAACTTAAATGGCAACCATCCATGTGATCACCCAGTTTTCCTAGAAAGAGATATCGCTAAGAAACATATTTTTAGTTGAAAGGCACAGGACAGAAAACTCATAGGGCAGTCAGGTAAAGATGCATTTGGCTAAGTCATCATTTGGCCGATACTACCTGATGTCTGAGGTTTAGCTTTTGTGGACTGACAGGCGGAGTCGAAGCTAGGCTTTCCTTCATCCAGGGGGAAATATTCAGTTTGTTGCGCTAATATCACGATCTGTGGGTATGCGGACCCACTAGGCCGCACCGCCGAAGCGGAGTAGCAGCTGGCCAAAAAATGTGTACAAAGTCCAAGCACAAGGGTACCTGTAATAGTCCAGACAGTAGCAAGGCTAGGCTCAGATGGTACTTTGATGGCAGGTGATGCAAAACATGGCAGGAGGTACCAGGCATGGCAGATGACACCAGACGTGGTGTATGACCTCAGGCGTAGCAGACGGCACAGCACGACTCCAACACTAGAGAGGGCAATGGAACAGATACCACACAGGATAAAGCATACAAGTAGCAGGGCACAGAAACACAGGGAACAGGATCCGACTAAGGGACCATTTGCAAGACTAAAATAGGAATACAAACAACTATCAGGCAAGGAGTGAAAGGGCAGGGCCCTTTTTATAGTCCAGGGTGATCTGGGAGTAATTAGTAAATTCTTTACATGAGCGTGCGCTGGCCCTTTAAGGCCGGGAATGATCTTTGATTTCCTTTTTCTGCACTTTCGACTGAGCAGAACAACGGAATACCCAGATACAGGTGTGAACAGGACTTAACCTGTAATTCCTTGTCCTCTATGAAAGATCCGGCAGGAAATTGCTCATTGGTTTCCGCTGCTCAGTCTTCTGCTTCTGGTCTCAATATTCCACATTGTATTGCAGGTTTGTACTGAAAACAAGACTCCGACTTTCTGGATTGTGATGGATTAAAGGGATTTCCCTGTTTCCCAGAAAGTTCCAGTAACGTTCTGCTACTTGTCATACTTATATTTTCTATCCAAGAGAATGGGATTTTTTATCCTATTATAGAGAATTTCTGCACAATATAAATTTATACATAGATAGAATCAACCTTCATGTAGAAATATAAAATATTTCCCCCCCAATTACAGATTTTCTCCAGGCCTGATTAACTCCTGACATTCTTCCAGGAAATATTGTTGAACGTATTATTAATTGTTATAGGAGTTGACATATGTTTTGGTTTAAGTCATCCTTCATAGAACGGTTAACGCTGCAAAACAAATTGTCTCCATAAAGAAAGCATTCCCACATATTTATGTAGAATTTCTCACATTGTTTCTGTTCACAGAAACGTAATGTTTTAGACTATAAGTTATTGCAGTATACAAGCTGGCTACTGTGTCCATCAATGGGACCACTAGAAAGGAAGGCATGCCATGTGGGGCAATCAGACATATCAACAAAAAGTTAATTTATTTCAGTAATTCAATTCAGAATGTGAAACTCATATTATATAGATTCATTACACACAAAGGGATCTATTTCCAGCATTTTTTTCTTTTAATGTTGATGATTATGGTAACCGTTAATGAAAACCCAAAATTTAGTGTCTCAGAAAATTAGAATATTATATAAGCCCAATTTAAAAAATGATTTTTAACACGGAAATGTTGTCCTACTGAAATTTATGTACAGTATATGCCCTCAATACTTGGTCGGGGCTCCTTTTGCATAAATTACTGCATCAATGCTGCGTGGCATGTAGGCGATCAGCCTGTGGCACTGCTGAGGTGTTATCAATGCGGCGTGGCATAGAGGCGATCAGCCTGTGGCACTGCTGAGATGTTATCAATGCGGCGTGGCATGGGGGCGATCAGCCTGTGGCACTGCTGAGGTGTTATCAATGCGGCGTGGCATGGGGGCGATCAGCCTGTGACACTGCTGAGGTGTTATCAATGCGGCGTGGCATGGAGGGGATCAGCCTGTGGCACTGCTGAGGTGTTATCAATGCGACGTGGCATGGGGGCGATCAGCCTGTGACACTGCTGAGGTGTTATCAATGCGGCGTGGCATAGGGGCGATCAGCCTGTGACACTGCTGAGGTGTTATCAATGCGGCGTGGCATGGGGGCGATCAGCCTGTGACACTGCTGAGGTGTTATCAATGCGGCGTGGCATGGGGGCGATCAGCCTGTGACACTGCTGAGGTGTTATCAATGCGGCGTGGCATGGGGGCGATCAGCCTGTGGCACTGCTGAGGTGTTATCAATGCGGCGTGGCATAGAGGCGATCAGCCTGTGGCACTGCTGAGATGTTATCAATGCGGCGTGGCATGGGGGCGATCAGCCTGTGGCACTGCTGAGGTGTTATCAATGCGGCGTGGCATGGGGGCGATCAGCCTGTGACACTGCTGAGGTGTTATCAATGCGGCGTGGCATGGAGGGGATCAGCCTGTGGCACTGCTGAGGTGTTATCAATGCGACGTGGCATGGGGGCGATCAGCCTGTGACACTGCTGAGGTGTTATCAATGCGGCGTGGCATAGGGGCGATCAGCCTGTGACACTGCTGAGGTGTTATCAATGCGGCGTGGCATGGGGGCGATCAGCCTGTGACACTGCTGAGGTGTTATCAATGCGGCGTGGCATGGAGGTGATCAGCCGGTGGCACTGCTGAGGTGTTATCAATGCGGCGTGGCATGGAGGCGATCAGCCTGTGGCACTGCTGAGGTGTTATGAAAGCCCAGGTAGCTTTGATACCGGCCTTCAGCTCGTCTGCATTGTTGGGTCTGGTGTCTCATCTTCCTCTTGACAATACCCGGTAGATTCTCTATGGGGTTTAGGTAAGGCGAGTTTGCTGGCCAATCAAGCACAGTGATACTGTGGTTATTACACCAGGTATTGGTACTTTTGGCAGTGTGGGCAGGTGCCAAGTCCTGTTGGAAAATGAAATCAGCATCTCCATAAAGCTTGTCAGCAGAGGGAAGCATGAAGTGCTCGAAAATGTCCTGCTGGACGCTGCGCTGACTCTGGACTTGATATAACAGAGTGACCAACACCAGCAGATGACATGACCCCCAAACCATTACTGACTGTGGAAACTTCACACTGGACCGCAAACAACTTGGATTGATGCCTCTCCACTCTTCCTCCAGAGTCTGGGGACCGAGGTTTCCAAATGAAATGCAAAATTTACTTTCATCTGAAAACAGGACTTTGGACCACTGAGCAGCAGACCAGTCCTTTTTCTCCTTAGCCCAGGTAAGACGCTTCTGACGTTGTCTCTGGGTCATGAGTGGCTTGACACAAGGCATGCGACCGTTGTAGCCCATGTCCTGGATACGTCTGTGTGTGGTGGCTCGTGAAACACTGACTCCAGCCGCAGTCCACTCCTTGTGAATCTCCCCCAGATTCTTGAATGGCCTTTTCTTGACAATCCTTTCAAGACTGTGGTTATCCCTGTTGCTTGTGCACCTTTTTCTACCACAGTTTTTCCTTGCTTTCAACTTTCCATTAATATGCTTGGATACTGATCTCTGTGAACAGCAGCTTCTTTAGCAATGTCCTTTTGTGGCTTCCCCTCCTTGTGGAGGGTGTCAGTGATTGTCTTCTAGACAACTGTTAAGTCAGAATCTTCCCCATGATTGTGTAGCCTGCTGAACCAGAGTGTTGGACCATTTAAAGGCTTGAGGTGTTTTGTGTTGATTCGCTGATTAGAGCGTGACACCATGAGTCTACAATCTTGAACTTTTACCCAATATTCAAATTTTCAGAGAGACTAAACTTTGGGTTTTCTTTAACTGTTAGCCATAATCTTCAACATTAAATAGATCACTCTGTGTGTAATGAATCTATATAATATAAGTTTCACGTTTTGAATTGAATTACTGAAATTAAATTTTTGATGATATTCTAATTTATTAAGAAGGACCTGTGTGTGTGTGTGTGTGTGTGTGTGTATATATATATATATATATATATATATATATATATATATATATATATATACACATATATATACACACACACACACAGTGGTTATAAAAAGTCTACACACCCCTGTTAAAATGCCAGGTTTTTGTCATGTCAAAAAATCAGTCCTAAATGAATAATTTTAGAACCTTTTCCGGCCTTATTCACATGAACGTGTCAGTTTTGCACGTGCAAAAAACGTTGCGTTTTGCGCACGCAAAAGTTCAGTGAGGCATCTGTATAAGATGCGTGGCTGCGTGATTTTAGTGCAGCCGGCATCATTATGACACTCTGTTTTGATGTTACGACACAGTAAAGAAGGAGGGGCTTTTATGTTTCCCTTCACTTCTTTAACAACTGTAGCGCGAATCACGCGCGTCACCCGGATGTGCTTCTGTGTGCCGTGCGCGATTTGCACACATCCATTGACGTCCCCATAGCCTAACATAGGTCCGTATCACGGACGTAATATACGTTCGTGTGAATAAGGCCTTAATGTGACACATAATCTGTACAATTCCATTGAAAATTTTTTTTTAATAATTTAGAGGGGGAAAATAAAAATAACAAAATAAAAATAACAAAACTACAATAATGGGGCTGCATAAGTGTGAACACCCTTTTATAATTGGGGTTGTGGTTGTGTTCAGAATTAGCCAATCACATTTAGGGCTTATTCAGACGAATGTGTAATACGTCCGTGCAACGCGCGTGATTTTCACGCGCCTCGCACGCATCTATGCTAGTCTATGGGGCCATTCAGACTGTCAGTGATTTTCACGCAGCGTGTGTCCGCTACTTAAAACTCACGACATGTCCTATATTTGTGCGTTGTTCACGCATCACGCACCCATTGAAGTCAAGGGTTGCGTGAAAATAATGCGCAGCACACGGAAGCACTTGCATGTGACGCGCGTGATTCGCGCAACAGCAGTAAAAACTATGAATGAAAACAGAAAAGCACCACGTGCTTTTCTGTTTACAAACAGAGTGTCATAATGATGCCGGCTGCGCGAAAATCACGCAGCCACGCATCATATGGTGATGACGCACGGAGCTGTTATGGACCTTTTGCGCGCGCAAAACACCATGTTTTTTGCGCGCGCAAAACGCACACGCTCGTGTGAATCCGGCCTTAAACTCATGCTAAATAGTAGTCAGTACACAGCACCGCTGCCATTATTTAAAGTGATTCTGCGTAACCCCATATAAAGTTCAGCTGCTCTATTAAGATTTATCTGACATTTTCTTTGTTGCATGTGACAGCAAAGTCTGTGGTCCGTAAAGAGCTTACAACACATCAAAGGGAGCTGATTTGAAAAGCATCAGTCAGGAGAAGGGTACCAAAGAATTTCCAAGACATTAGATATACCATGGAACACAGTGAAGACGGCCATCAAGAAGTGGATTACATTTGGCACAACAGTGACATTACCAAGAACTGGACGTCCCTCAAAACTTGATGAAAAGACAAGATGAAAATTGGTCCGGGAGGCTACCAAGAGGCCTACAGCAACATTAAAGGAGCTGCAGGTCTTTCTTGCAGGTACAGGTTGTGTAGTGCATGTGACAACAATCTCCCGTAATCTTCATGTCTGGGATGCGGGGTAGGGTGGCAAGACGGAAGCCTTTTCTAACAAAGAAAAACATCCAAGCCCGGCTATGTTTTGCAAAGGCCTACATCAAGTCTGCCAAAAGCATGTGGGAGAACGTGTTATGGTCTGATGAGACCAAGGTTGGACTTTTTGGCCATAATTCCAAAAGGTATTTTTGGTGCAAAGCCAACACTGCACATTACCAAAAGAACACCGTACCCACAGTGAAGCATGGAGGACGCATCATTATGGAGCATGGAGGACGCATCATTATGGAGCATGGTGGAGGCAGCATTATGGAGCATGATGGAGGCAGCATTATGCTTTGGGGTTTTTCTGCAACTGGAACTGGGGCTTTAGTCAAGGTGAAGGGAATTATGAACAGTTCCAAATATCAGGCAATATTGGCACAAAGCCTGCAGCCTCTGCTAAAAAGCTGAAGATGAAGAGGAATTTCACCTTTCTGCACGACAACGACCTCCAAATCAACAAAAGAATGGCTTTACCAGAAGAAGATCAACATTTTGGAATAGCCCAGCCAGAGCCCAGACCTGAATCCCATTGAAAATCTGTGGGGTGACCTGAAGAGGGCTGTACACAGGAGATGCCCTCGCAATCTGACAGATTTGAAGCACTTTTGCAGGGAAGAGCAAACTTATATGCAGGTCAAATAGAAGCCATTTAAAGCTGTATACAGATCAGCCCCCTAGTGGTGAAAACAGGTAGAAAATATTTTTTAAAAGTGTGTGTGTGGGGGTACAGGCAAGGGAGGCTCGCTGCTTTCTTACTGTCTATTAGATCACATGTAAGAGGTTACATAGTACGGTTGAAAAAAGACACATGTCCATCAAGTTCAACCAAGGGATGGGAAAAGGGAAGGGATGAAACAAATTCTACACAATAGGTTAGGCGCCTTCCTATCAATGTCTCACAATTACTGGTAGATTGGTACATCAGTGGGGGATTTTCTGGAGAGCTATGAATGAGTAGCACCCTGCTGTCATCAATCAGTAATTGAAAATTAAAGAGCCCATATACTGTTCTTGCCCAGGGGCCCTCTGTTGTTGGAGTCGGCACCTGGATAACATATTGTGACTTGACGTTTGGTTCTGTCTGGTAGGCAGCTGTGACATCACAACTAGTTTCAGTCCGGTATTTCCATATGTACCATCATACTAGCAGTTAGAACTCAAGGAGCTCATATACTGTTCTTGCACAGGGGCCCTCAGTTGTTGCAATTCCCTCTGGATCCAGGGGACCAGTCCTTTGTACTACAGAAGCAGAATACAGGAGCCTTATGAAGGATATGAGTAATAGACTCTCAAGATCATTTATAACTGGGGGCGGACATACCATTGGTGCAACCTGTGAGGCAGCACAGGGGCCCAGTAGGTAAGAGGAACCACTGCTACCTTATAAGCTGCCTGCCTCTGTCTATTAGATTGTATGTAAATGCCTGAGCTAATACATTTTATGGCAAATAATTACTCATACATTGTAAGTGAGACATAAGGGGGAGACTTATGATGAGATATTGAAGAGCAAGGGGCCCATATACTGTTCTTGCACCGGGGCCCTCTGCTGTCTGCGTCTCTACCTGTTTATAACGGTAAGAGCACTTTAAGGCCGAGTTCACACGGGGAGGATACGCTGCGTGAAAGCATGCAGCGTATCCGCCCTGTGCGCCACAGGGAACTCTGGGCGAAAAAGCGCACCAAACTCACGTTTCATCCCAGGAGACAGCTGCAGCCTGTGATTGGCTGCAGTGGCAGTTACATGAGATAAAGCGTTATCTCAGGTGGCCGGCCCTCTGACGTCATCCAGGCCTCCCTCCTGGGATGATGTTTCAGTCCATGTGACCGCCGCTACAGCCTGTGATTGGCTGCAGCGGTCACATGGGATGACACGTCATCCCAGGAGGCCGCGCTGGAGGGAGGAACACAGACTTCTGGGCAAGTATGAGTTTTATTTTTTTTTCTGAGTTGCGTTTTTTGCGGCGGGATTGCTGCGAACCTGCCGCAAAAAAATGCAACAATTACTATTTGTTGCAGGATTTACCTCCCCATTCAATTTAATGGAGAAAAGCAGCAACAAATAAGCAGCGTTTACGCAAATACAATTGACATGCTGCGGAATAAAATTCTGCACCGCAGGTCAATTTCTGCGCGTTTTATCCACGTAGAATTTACGTAGCATGTGGATGAGATTTATTTTATCTCATCCACTTTGCTGCTACTGTATTTGATGTGAACGGACCCTAAAAATATACTCTGGAAATTCAATGCTGTTCCCGTAAACCTTTATGCGTGTAACAAGTCCATAAACTTGTAAACTTTCTGAACACCCTTTAAAATGGGAGGACGCTAAAAATAATGTTACTTAAAACTTGTTATTGGGTCTCATACCAAGAATATCCCCCCAACTTTGTTTAGTTCTTCACAAGTTTGCTACCTGTGGTCCGCCTCCTTCCTGGTGACTCCAGTGTACCCTTAGTGGTGACAAGAGGTCATAACATTCTTGGCCCGAGGGGTTGGCAGTTCACACTTTCTGCTCCTCATCCTTTTAGTGTAGAAATAAATAAAGCTCGCCAAACATGATCTAGATCAGGGGTCTCAAACTCGGCCGGGTAAGTGGGCCAGATATAGAAAAAATTTAAAGTTGACAGGCCGCATTACTTTCGAATTAGCTACAATACAAAATTATTGTTAATCAATTAGTTATTTGATCTACTATAACACTACATTACTATAACACCGCTAGGTTTAAAATTTGAGATATTTCTCCACGTGCTTATTTCAACAATCCAGTTTTCCAGTTTAAGTTTGGCTAAATGCAGTCCGGGAGCCTATACTAGCGCTCTGCCCGGGACTCCGCTCTAGGGAAGACCCTGACACACTGTCCATACATGGACACTGATGTAAGGGAATTCCACAGAGTCCCGGAGCAGAGTCAGTACTAGTGGCTTTGCGTCCCGCATGCTTGAGACCCCTGTTCTAGGTCAATAAGGTGCTGCCATATAAGGCCTTATTCACACGAACGTGTATTACGTCCGTGCTACGCGCGTGGAAATCACGCGCGTCGCACGGACTTGTTTAAGTGAATGGGGCCGTTCTGACAGGTTGTGATTTTCACGCAGCGTATGTCCGCTGCGTAAAACTCACAATATGTCCTATACTTGCCCGTGTTTCGCGCAACACGCACCCATTGAAGTCAATGGGTGCGTGCAAATCGCGCTCGGCACACGGAAGCACTTCCAGGTGCCGCGCGTGATTCGCGCTACAGTAGTAAAAAAAATGAATGAAAACAGAAAAGCACCTCCTGCTTTTATGTTTGTAAACATAAAAACAGAGTGTCATAATGATGCTGGCTGCGCGAAAATCACGCAGCCACGCACCATATACAGATGCCACACTGAACTTTTGCGCGCGCAAAACGCAGCATTTTTTGCGCGCGCAAAACGGACACGTTTGTGTGAATAAGGCCTAAGACTAAATAAAATACTTCCATATAAGGCCTCATGCACACGACCGTAGCCATGTGCACGCCCGTGATTTTCGGGTCGGCTGGTAGCGGACTGTCAGCCGCGAGCCGCCCACAAATCGCGGGACGTGCACATGGCCGCGGCCATTATTTTCAATGGGCCCGGACCGCAAAAGCACGTTCGTGTGCATGGGGCCTAAGGCTGTGTTCACACTGAGTTTTTTGCAGGAGGAAAATTCCTCCTGCAAAAGCTGCTCCAGACGTTTTTTGCACAGTGGTTTGACAAAAACACGTCAAAACACTCGTCGAGGCGTTTTTTTTCCCGTCTCCCACTGATTGAAATGGGGTTTTGGAGACGGAAACTGCCTCAAGATAGGTCATGTCGCTTCTTTTTACCGCGAGGTGGTTTTTCCGCTCGCGGTAAAAAAGCGCCTCCGCCCCCCATTGAAATCAATGGGGGCAATTTTCGGCCGGTTTTTGACGAGTTTTGCGGAGAATTTCTATTTCCCCATTAAAATGAAATTTATTTAACATTTGTACAAGTCGGTGTTAACCCCATTGTGGCCAGGGATCATTGATGCCTCTATGCTCTGAGCAGAATTGGATAGAATGGCGCAATCTAAAGGTATATAATTTTTTTTTTAGCCTTTACAGATATTTTTTCATTTTTTTTTGGACTGATTGGTACTAAAATGGAACCAATGTATTTAATATTGTAAGTTATATTCTTCAACGTGTAAAGAGCGACTTGGATTCTTGGACGTCCGGTACCTTCACCTGGTTTGGAAGGTGCGCCATATTTAAAATGAATATCATGCCGCGGATTCTGTATCTCTTTCAGGCCCTCCCGATATATGTCCCACGCCCGTTCTTTCAATCTCTGCTGTCTCTTCTACACAAATTTATCTGGGCGGGGAAACCTGCGCGTATTGCCCGTTCCATGCTTTTTCGTGCGAAGTGCGAGGGGGGTGTTGGTCTTCCGGACTTTGTTTCATACCACAATGCCTCCCACTTGACACGAATTCTAGACTGGTTTAGACACAGCGAGATTAAGGAGTGGGTGTCCATGGAACAGGCTCTTCTGGCAGTCCCTCTGCAGGCCTTACCGTGGTTGGGTAGACATACTCCCTTGGCTGCGCGGTCACACCCGACGATCGGGCCCACCCTGGCAGTGGCAGCACGGCTCTTTCCTAGGATAGAGATCTCCCCGTCCCCCTCCCCTCTGTACCCGATTTTGGGCAACCCTGCATTTCCACCAGGGCGGGAAGGTGGTCCTTTCCTGCTTTGGTTGAGGGCAGGTAAGGGACGTGCGGTACACTTTTTGCAGGAGGAGAGATGGATGTCTGGCGCGCAGTTACAGTCTCTGTCAGACCCGGTCCCCTTTTCTGCATGGCAGGCCACCCAGCTACGACATTACCTGGCGTCCTTAGCTAATCCGGCGGCGTACTCGTGGGAGGGCTCCCCATTTGAACTTTTATGCACAGGCACGGGCACAGTTCGCCATTCACTGTCTAAACTCTACGCCCTTCTGATCTCGCCCTCCAATCTGCCCTCCCCATCTTATCTGCTCAGGTGGGAAAGGGATTTGGGTCTATCATTCACTCCCGAACAACGAGAGCGTTTGTTTACCATGACACATAAGTCCTCAATGACCAGTAGATATCAGGAGGCAGGGTTCAAGATTATGTCTCGTTGGTATAGGGTGCCTTCCAGATTGCATGCAATGATTCCGGCGGTTTCACCTCTGTGCTGGAGATGTGGAGACCAAGTGGGTACAATCCTGCATATTTTTTGGGACTGCCCCCTCCTGGCTGATTTCTGGTCCGAGGTGTGGCGCATTTCCTCGAAATTCGCGGATTTCCTCCTCCCGAGATCGCCAGACCTTTTCCTGCTCCATCTGTGTGAGATGCCGTTGTCCATGTATAGGCGCTCAGTTGTTCGACACCTGGTGAATGCGGCTAGAGCATGTATTCCCGCGTTGTGGAGACAAACCTGTCCCCCATCGGTGGGCATGTGGTATGGCAAGATCCAGGAGATTATGAGAATGGAGGACCTCACGGCATCAGTGAAAGGGTCCCATGCAGCCTTCCTCAGAACTTGGCGTGAATGGATCCGTTTTCAATCCTCTGTGGAATACAAGGCCATCATGGCCTCTTGACCTCCTCTATATGCCCAATTATGTCAGGTGCGTTCCTCTCCCTCTCTCTCTCCCCCTCTGTCCTCGTTCTTTCCTTCTTTCTCTTACTGTTATCTCTGCTCGACTACGGAGTATTATGCATAGCTGCGGGTTCAGGGTGCATACCTGCCTTTCTTCCAATAATACTCACAGCCTTCCATTGTAATGTTATGCACTTTTGTTATGCAAGTTACTGGCCTGAGGCCGAGGTCAATACCGACTTGGTGTGTACTGAGTATATTGTCTGTTTTTCTTTATGCTTTAAAAACAAAATAAAAGAATTTATAAAAAAAATAAATGTATATAAAATATATATTGTAAGTTATATACAAGGAAAATAGACAGGAATAGGGAACAATAAACGTTTCAAATGCTGAAATTCACCCCAGAAATTTGGTGTGATTTTTTTTTTTAAATGTACTTTCTTTCTCCTCTGTACATAGTGTAATGCAGTCATTTCTATTATGTTCCACAATATTGAAGAATTGATTTGATATAGTTATAAACCATGTTAAAAGGAGTTGTCTCATTAACACGACCCCTTTTTCGATTGATGCCCGCACACCGATCAGCTAGTGGCCACCGGCCTGACTCTAGAAACCTCTAGCAATCAGTTGTTATTACAGGGTGATGCTATATACTTACCCCGCAATGAGTGGAATGGCCGACCATGTAATTCCAAGGACGGGCCGGGTGCACCAAAGCAAGAACTTCTCTTTGTTAACGGCTGTCCACTCTGGGAAGTCCTTTATGACGTCCATATACCTTAATAGAGCATGTGGAAAGTGGTCGGCTTGATGAGGTTTATACATATGTTCCTGTAATCATTTTTACTTAGTGGATTTGGCAATGTGTACATGCACCAGGAGGCTCAGGATGAGCAGTGCTATAGAAAAGTTTTTTAGATTCTTTATAGGACTAGAAAATTCAATGGTGTTAAAGGGTGGAGATTGACTTTAAAGTTGATTTAAAATCATTTAGTATTACAGAAATCCTCTCATAAAATGAATCTCATATAAAAAGAATGGGCAGAGTGGAAGAGCCAGTTGCTTTATGTCTGCCACCAACTTTCTTTATTTCAGCGTCTGGCATGTAAATACCACATACCCAATCCGTAACGGCATGACTTACTTTTGGACATGTTGCAACATTGCTTTTATGAAATCTGGCATGAAAACACAGTCTCTATACACAGTCCCACGTGGACTGTAGCCACCGATGCAGCATTGATCATAATCATGTTTTATTAAAAGTAGAAAGTATGTTCATCTTACCAATGCACTGTGTCCTCTTACAAGTGAATGTACTGTCAAACATCGCTATATGGGCAGGACCTATGGCTTTGTTCATCCTGAGCCTTCCTGTTCCTCTAAACAATGCACAAACATCCCATGGATACAGATTATGATCAAATAACACAATCCGGCACATTTTGGTCACATACAAAGTATAAATAATTAAAGGAACAAATGTATAAAACTGCTTCACCATGTAATAACAACATAAATATTATAAATAAAATATAAAAAAAATATTTGTAGGGGCTAAGACAAAAAAATAATAAAATGCACCTGTTCCGAGCATAGAGGCATCAATGATCCTGGCCACAAAGGGGTTACACCGACTTGTAAAAATTGTGGTAAAATATAAATTCTCAAATTCTGAGATTTGTTGAACGTCTGTCTTTGGAACATATTGAAGTCTTATCTGAAAGTATTTTACTGGCCGCACCTTATTGACTTGATTTATTTCTACACTGGATGAGGAGCAGAAGTTGCGAGACTGGCCGAACTGCTAACCCTCCGATCCAAGAATGTTATGACCTCTTTTCATCACTAGGGGCACACTGGAGTCACCAGGAAGGAGGCGGACCACTGGTAGCAAACTTGTGAAGAACTAAAAAAAAAAAGGGATATTTATGGTCTGCAACCGAATAACGAACAATATTCTTAATATTTTCCCCTGGATTAGGAAAGTTTCAGAATATAAAGTGGCACATTTTTACTAAGTTTTCTAGCGTAGAATAGTTTCAATTTACGAAAAGCTTTTTGGACCAAATTTTTGCGACTTTTGCATTATTTCATTGCCGCCGCTAATGTTTTTAAAAAAGTGGACAGGGCTTATAGGGAGGAGCGTGGCTACCAGCAACCTGACAAATTCACTGTAATTATTGCCGGAAACTGGCATCAATTGTAGTAGAAATCTACTCCGGCTGTTAGCTGGCGTAATTTTCATTTCTTGCGCCACTTAACAAATAAAACGCATTTTACTCCAAAGTTCTTTATAGTAGGACTGGCGAATGAAACACTGGTCTTAATAAATTCCCCCCATGTTTTTTTTAAAAATCACCTACTCAGAGATCATAGTGAGGTGAATAAAGGGACAATGACCTATTTGATATTTATGATACGTTCCCCTTTTTATTTCACTTTCTAATAACAAATCTCTCATTTACCTATTGTACTGGTGGCAGCTCTGGAAACCTGAGCACGACAGTGTGTGCCGGCCGACTCCTGCCAGTGATCCGTGGAAAGATAGGATATGTCTTAGCTTTCCATGTATCGGAGAATCGGGTCAGATTTCACAGACCTGAATCACCCGCTAAAGTAAATGGGTCCATGAAGACTATCGGTTGCCACTCGGATACCATTAAAAACGACCCAATGGCACATTAGTCGTGTGCAACTGGCATAAGGGTATAAAATATGACTTTAAGAATAGAGATTGTGGGGCTCAGATCCAAGTCTGAAACGTGAATCCATTATTCTCCTCACCCTCAAGGAAGCAGAAAAGACTTTAAGAACTTTTATTTTGTCTCTTTTTATACTTTTTGTAAGCAATGTACTTTTTATATTAATGCTTAAAACTTTTATAGGTTTGGTCCTTGTATTCGGCAGCGAGTTGTGTGTCCGGGGTGTGTGGACTGTGTTGGGATGTGATTTATGCTCAATGTGAATTCTTCTTCTGTTCCATGGCGACGGGAGTATCTTCGGCAGCGGCATCCGAGGTGTGCGTGCGCGCACGCTCTCACTAAGGCTGGGTTCACACGAGCATGTTACGTCCGTAATGAACGGAACGTATTTCGGCCGCAAGTCCCGGACCGAACACACGGCAGGGAGCCGGGCTCCTAGCATCATAGATATGTACGATGCTAGGAGTCCCTGCCTCTCCGTGGAACTACTGTCCCGTACTGAAAACATGATTACAGTACGGGACAGTTGTCCTGCAGTGAGGCAGGGACTCCTAGCATCGTACATAACTATGATGCTAGGATCCCGGCTCCCTGCAGTGTGTTCGGTCTGGGACTTGCGGCCGAAATACGTTCCGTCCATTACGGACGCAACATGCTCGTGTGAACCCAGCCTTACTGTTCAGCTCTCGGCAAACAAGGACGTCAGAGCTGAAGAGTGAGTAAGAGCGCGCGCGCCCACACGCACGCGCACACAGCTCCGATGCCGCTGCCAAAGATACTCCCGCCGCCATGGAACAGAAGAATTCACATTCTTCTTTTCTTCTTTTCCATGGCGGCGGCGGAGCTGCGCGTGTGCGGGCACATGCTCTCGCTCTCCTCTCTCTAGCTCTTGCTGTGGCACTGTCCGTAGCTGATTGGACAGTGTCACAGCGATGATACACACCCCCTTGCCAATTACACACCCCATTGACAGTTCAGGGTGTTCTTTAAATATTGGGCGCCAAATATAACGGCACCGATATCTAAATAACGGAGAAAGATAGGAATTTTTTGATAGCGGGACAGGGTTTGTACAACCCTGCCCATTACATGCCGCACATATATGGGCAGGTGAAAGGTTCTCTTTAAGCTTGTATGGAGAATATCTGTTCGTTCAGAGTATCACACGTATAGCCTTCGGCAGTGTGAATACAGGCCTGACCTCAACCAGTTTACAGCCTTGTTACATTGTTTTGCAGCATGCTATTCCTTTGTGTATATGGTAACTAAAGTCTTGTTTTTCCACTATAACCAGTAGTTTCACTCAAACAGATCACATTGCATTTCTTATATTCGTACTGTTCAAGATGTAAACTTCCTATGATTTATCACATGGGGACCATTAGATATTAGCCATGCATCAAAAGTATTAGAATGTAAGCAGCATGACTTGGATAAGTAGAGTAGAGTGAACCGTACCTTCTTTAGCCTCCAGAATAAAACACATGACACCGAGGTTGGATTTTAATGGCCACAGCAGCCGTTTATTATAAATTTTATGCAAATAAAATTTTATAACCCAAATATTAAAAAACACCCAAGAATTCCCCAGAATTGGAATTCTTCCAAAAACACATCACAAAAAACCCTTAACAGGGTCAACATAAATAACAACATGACCAGGGAAGCCCTTGAGGTTACCGCCAAATCGAAACCAACTAGACATCTGCCACCACCACTTGTTTTTACCTCCAGCCGTAACCCGGCTCGAAAGCACCGCTCACTTGCAGATGGCTTTTTCCATAAAGCACTTCAAAGGGGTAACACCCTAAGAAGCCTTCCACATATTTTGGGGGACGCATACCCCTGATGCGACCTCCCCCACCAGTTTTACTGACCAACCTCAAGGACTCCCCACGCCAGCCACCGTGACAACATATTCCCCCATATATCATTCACCATACACCCTTCTGATCACACATTTTCATGCAAAAAACCGAAAATAAAGGGCGGGTGGGTGGGACTGCTTATGATGTTGTTCTTCTCACTGTCTCCCTCGCACTGAGGAAAACAGCGGGAAGCCGTTACTCTCACCCCCTCCTCCCTCCGAGCCCCTCCCCTAACTACGCTTATGCATCCCTCCCTTAACTACCGTTATACCAATTAACCCTTTACTTCCCACTACCTCCTATCCTGTCATGGCGGCCTCCCCTTATGTCCTGCAGTCGGCAGTGCGGCCGCTCCTTGACTTGGATAAGTAGAGTAGAGTGAACCGTACCTTCTTTAGCCTCCAGAATAAAACACATGACACCGAGGTTGGATTTTAATGGCCACAGCAGCCGTTTATTATAAATTTTATGCAAATAAAATTTTATAACCCAAATATTAAAAAACACCCAAGAATTCCCCAGAATTGGAATTCTTCCAAAAACACATCACAAAAAACCCTTAACAGGGTCAACATAAATAACAACATGACCAGGGAAGCCCTTGAGGTTACCGCCAAATCGAAACCAACTAGCCATCTGCCACCACCACTTGTTTTTACCTCCAGCCGTAACCCGGCTCGAAAGCACCGCTCACTTGCAGATGGCTTTTTCCATAAAGCACTTCAAAGGGGTAACACCCTAAGAAGCCTTCCACATATTTTGGGGGATGCATACCCCTGATGCGACCTCCCCCACCAGTTTTACTGACCAACCTCAAGGACTCCCCACGCCACTGCGAAATGGGCCTTGACCACCTCAAGCCTATGAGCTCCTCCACACCAACACCCCTCTTTCGATTCCTTCTGCCAGGGCCAAACTCCATATATCCATCCCAACCTCATTCAGGTGCACCCCATCATGTCTCCAGTAACACCCCACACCGGCTTCCAGGTCCCTGTGCCTGACCACCACTCCACCATGCTTTGCCACAAAAGCTGACACCGCCCTATTAACTTTTATTCTGGCCTTATTCAACCTTTCAACCGATCGAGCCAAACGCCACGACTTTCTCGGCACAATGTCCGACCAGACTATCAATAATCTCGGGTGCAATGCCCATAAGCACAACAAATCGTGCTTAATGTCCCTAATCAGATCACGAAAAGGGCGCACTCCTAAATCATTTCCCCCCACATGCAACACTAAAATGTCGGGAACCCGGTCTAACTGGGTATATATTTGTACTTCCTGTACCACCCTAGCCCAGACCATTCCCCTAAAACCCAACCAGTGCAGGACAGCCTCTTCCCGCGGAATCCTCAGTTGGCGGCCATCAGGACGAACATCTTCCCTCAGAGCGCCCCAGTAAACAAAAGAATGCCCCAAGATCCAGACCAGACAAGGGCGTAAACCTGAAAAAAGAGAAAAACACACATCTTACAATCCCATCCGCACTCCATTTTCTGACTCACACCTCCACTTTAGTAATAATTGAGCCCTGTTAAAGCAGATGAGGACGCACGTAGGTACGAAAACGGTTAGACTCCCACCTCCCGAAGCGCCTCACCCCCGCCTCATCCAACCCCCATCTCACCGCCTCCGTCGCCGCGCCAATTCGAAATAAATGTGAGGAATACTCAGTCTCCTGAATCCCGATTGCAATCAAACAGCGCTTGAAGACCGCACTAAACTGGAATCTAGATAGAAACGACCCGTCCTCATGTCGTAACAACGGAACCCCCGTTAACCCCCTTTTCCCCCCAAACGCAGCCACACAATGTACCGGGCACATCACCGGTTCTCTAAAGCGAACAACACTATCCGCCTACCCTTGCCCGTTATGTCAGTTTTTGACCTACGCAGCACAATCTCCACCCTGTCACCGAACAATTCCACATCATCCAAAGCTATACCGCCCGCCCGTGAAACACTTGGCGACACCAGTTCGCCAATTCTAAACGCCCCGAAAAAGGCTAACGAAAAGGCCAGGCGGAACAATCGGACTTCAAAACCCGAACTACAAACCCCTTCCACCGCCGATCCCAGCAGGCAAAGAATCTGAAAAGAAACCGGCCGCCGCCGATCCACCGACACTCTCCCCCTGCAAACCCCTTTCAAAGCTTGTACCGCTAAAAACTCTTTAGTCACATCCACCAATCCATGCAGTTTCAAACCAAACGCCACTGCGGACACAAACTTGTTCACTTTGGATACAGACACACCCGACTCATACGCGTCCCCCAACCAGTACAACAAAGCCACCAGTCTGTCCCGGTCAGACCGGACGTCACCTAGGGATCTCAGCCAAAGCTCCCATTGAGCCCGAGATATTATTGATAGCCAATACCACCCCTAAGTTATCACAGTGAAAACGAATCTTCTTGTTCCTGAGCCTGTCCCCCCAAATGGTCACCGCGACCACAATAGGGAACAGCTCGAGTAAGGCCAAGTTTTTCGTCAAACCGTTGTCAACCCAGGTATCTGGCCACGCTCCGGCGCACCACTGGCCCCCACAATAAGCTCCAAATCCGCCCCCTCCAGCCGCATCCGTAAACAAATCTAAATCCACTGAATCCATAGCCCCATCCATCCAAAGTGACCGCCCGTTATATTGGCCCAAAAACTGATGCCACACGCCCAAATCCGCCCGGTGCTCACCACTCAATCTCACAAAATGATGCGGTGCCAACACCCCGGCTGTCGCCGCCGCCAGACGCCTACTAAACACTCTGCCCATGGGCATGATCCGACGCGCGAAGTTTAACTTCCCCAATACTGATTGCAAACTACGCAACGTAACCTTTTTAAGCCGAGCCAATGCCTGAACTTCCAACCGAAGCCCTGTCAATTTGTCTTCAGGTAGTCTACATTCCATCAAGACCGAATCAATTTCTATACCTAGAAAACGAATAACAGTAACCGGACCCTCCGTCTTGTCCGGAGCCAACGGGACTCCAAAGTCCCTCATGACCCCCTGTAAGGCATACAAAATATTTGCGCACACTGTTGAACCACCCGGGCCAACACACAAAAATCATCCAGGTAATGAATGACAGACTTCACACCTGCGACCTCCCGTATTACCCATTCCAAAAACGAACTAAATGCCTCAAAATACGCTCACGACAAAGAACAACCCATCGGCAAACAACGATCCACAAAAAATTCCCCTTCCCAAAAACAACCCAACAACCGTTGGCTCATTGGATGAACCGGCAGTAACCGAAACGCCGCTTCAATATCCGTTTTCGCCAGCAAGGCACCTTCCCCCGCTTCCCTAACCAAAACCACTGCCTTATCAAAAGACGCGTACACCACTGAACACAACTCTGGATCAATTCCATCGTTCACCGATGCACACCGGGGAAAAGACAAATGGTGTATCAAACGAAACTTGTTAGGCTCACGCTTAGGCACAACCCCCAATGGAGACACCACCAAGTCATCCACCGGGGGTTCTACAAAAGGACCCGCCATGCGGCCCAAACTAAGCTCTTTCCGCAATTTCTCGGTGACCACCCCTGCGTGTTGATACGCGGACCTAAGATTCCTACGAGTGACCGGAATATCATACGGGGGAGCAGGAATCACAAAACCACAACTAAAACCGTCCTCAATCAACTTTGCCCCAGCCCTATCCGGATAATTACTTAGAAAGGGGGCCATCCTTGCTAACCTCACCGGTGTCACTCCCTTGACCAGCTGCCCCCCCCCGAAACCCCTCCCCTTTTACCTTTTCGTAAGCATTTTGACGCACCATGAGACGTCCCTCTGCAATGGGAACACACGTGCTTGAACTTGCACGTGGCCCCAAATTTACATTGGCCGTCGTTAAATTGCCAACAGAAACCAAGTTTCGAACCGGAACTCTGACCAGACTGTCCGACCTGCCCTGCAGATCCCCCGCTCCCTGGAAAGGACTGTCCCGGCTTAACCGGAGCAGTCACCTGCAACCACAACGCGATGTCCTTCTGATCCCATCTAATGCTGGGTCGCACCGCCTTCCGCTGCCGAAACTGCTCATCGTAACGCAACCATGCCATACCGCCATAAACCCGATGCGCCTCCCCAATAGCGTCCATGTAACAGAAAAGGGCAGAGCAATGTTCTGGAGCTTTTTCCCCCACCACACTAGCCAATATTGCAAACGCCTGAAGCCAGTTCACAAACGTTTGTGGAATAAGACGATAACGCCGCCGTTCCTCCTCCTCCTTTTTACTCTCGTCCCTTTTTCCTTTATCCAAATTAAATTAAGGAAGGAGAGAAAATATTTCCACATATTCGTCCTTCCAAATGCGCTCGCGAACCTCCTGTTTTAAATGCGCCCCCAATGGACCCTCGAAACACACATAGACTTCACCCCGCGCTCTATCATCCAACCGTACTCTATCGCCTTCTTGCGCCCCCTCCGTCTGTACCGACACCGCTACAGCCCCCCCGGAGCCCCCAGCTTGCAACCCCACCAGTGGCTGCCCCCCCCCCAGCGCTGCCGTCCCCCAAACTGCCACCGGAGCCACTCCCGCCGATACCGACGCCTGTGACTTATCTAACTTATTCACCAGCTCACGCAAACAACCTACCAAATCCGCGAAACCACTAACATTCCCCCCAGAAGGCCCGCCATCGGCCGCGCTGCTCGACACGACCCTCGCACCCCCCGACAAACCAGCAGTATGAACAGAGATAGAAGATGAACACCCACCTGGCTGCTCAGGCGCTGTGATCCCGCCAGCCGGACTAACTTGACCACGCTGATGCTCTCTGACTTCTCCCTCTTCCAAATCCCTCGTCAACTGCGACCGCTGCCCACACACACAGTGAGGGCACGGAGATCCTCTTCCCGATTGTCCCGCAGGGCCGGCCTCCATTGGAGCCCTGATGCTGAAAGGGCCAACCGCCTGTTGCCCGATCCGCGGAACCCAGACCTCTGACCGCACTCCACCTCCCACAGGACTCTCCATCCTCCCTGCAGACAACCTCGTAGCAGCCAGCCCCCTGATTGGCTCTTCATCATGCGGGGCTGCCGACGTGCCCATCTCCTGTATCACCCCCGACGGAGGGGGGGTATTTGGAAAATTGGGAGCAGCCCCCCCCCCTCACCGCCAAGCACCGCCGCGGCTGGGGATTTTTGCCAGGCCGGGACCTCCTAGGGGATGCCGCTCTCCCTGGAGACCGGCCTGCAGCGACCCTGGAGGGGCTTCCCCGGCGGCGCCGTGCCCGCGGGATTTCCTCCGGGCTAAGTCTCGCCGGCGGGCGGGTACGCCTAGACCTGCGAGCAGTCACCCCCTCTGTAGAAACCGGATCACTTCCCCCACTAACCGGAGTCGTGAACAGCAGCGGGCTGCCCACATCTAAGTCCAGCACTGCAGCAGCTGACAACGAGGGAGACGAGTGCAGGGGATCCGTCCCTCCCCCCTCTCTGGACACCGCGCGATGCGAGCGCCGGGGCCCTGCTGCCTGGGGCGCCGCCAGCCCCACCAGCCTTGTCACCTGTGTCTCGAACCAGCCGTCCTCATGTGACTCCGCTGCCACCCGGAGCCGCTCCACCAGATCCTCGAAAGACGCCATCACCAGGTAAGTACAATACAAAGGAACAGCTCACTGCTTATGATGTTGTTCTTCTCGCTGTCTCCCTCGCACTGAGGAAAACAGCGGGAAGCCGTTACTCTCACCCCCTCCTCCCTCCGAGCCCCTCCCCTAACTACGCTTATGCATCCCTCCCTTAACTACCGTTATACCTATTAACCCTTTACTTCCCACTACCTCCTATCCTGTCATGGCGGCCTCCCCTTATGTCCTGCAGTTGGCAGTGCGGCCGCTCCTGGAGTTGTATATGGAACTGGCAACCAGAACTTGTGGACTGTAGCTCAACTGGGATTATGGCCTATTAATACCGCTGGATTTGGGGGCACATAAAAGTACTCCAAAAAGCTAAATAAAATAAGCACCATATATTCCAGCCAAACATCAATTATTGAGGTATATAGGTCATAGAGCAGCGGCGTATACGGCTTCCCCTGCTTGTTGTGGCACTGTCATAGAGGCTACCTGCAGTCAGTTCTGGGGGGAGCTTAATGAGGACGTGTCACCTCTGCTGACTTGTCTGTTTGAGTAAATAATTTTATTGCCCGTGAAATAACAATTCTGGAACATCTCGTCTTAGAACTTTGCGGAACTTTGTGCCGATCCTCTGTTGTTCCACCTAGAAATTTATGAATACACTTATAAATAAATTGACAACTGGGTGTTACAAGTTGGGGGTGTGTCCCTATTGACACTGTCCCATCAGTGCTGACAGAGCGAGACTGCGTAGGGACACACCGATTTGACAAGGTGAAGGTAACACCCAGTTGTTAATTTATTCACAAATTTCTAGGAGGAATAACAGAGGAACGGCACAACGTAGAGTTCTAAGAAAAGATGCTCCAGAATTCTTATTTCATGGGGAATACAAGTATTTACTAAAATAGACATGTCAGGAGAGGTGACCGGTTCTCTTTAATGTATACATTTCTATTTGAGTTCTATTGGAATTGTATAAATCGGTACAAATTCATATGCAGTTAGCTCCCCCTAGTGGTGGAGGCAGCCAGATATATATAATTTCATCAAGTCAGAAAAACAAAGCCCATGTGTACAGATAGATTATAAAATTAATCAGATGTAGTATATATTTGATGGAGCTCTCAGTGGGGAGAAGAGCACATTTGGCTAAGGGGCTCTAGGAGAGAATTGTAATAAAGGGCAGACGTGACATACCAAGCTGTCAAATAAAACTTCCATGTCTATGACAAGTCGTGAATATTTCTTTCTCATGTCTGCCACTGTCTACCGGACTCCAACAAGTCTGTGTATTATATAACACAACTCACTGGGGACCACTAACTGCATATAACAGGGGTCAGCAACCTTCGGCACGCCAGCTGTTGTGAAACTACAACTCCCGGCATGCCTTGACAGCCAAAGGTTTTATAATTCCAGCCATAGGCTGTCAGGGCATGCTGGGAATTGTGGTTTTACAACAGCTAGAGTGACAAAGGTTGCTGACCCCTGGCATATAATGTACTCCTGGACTGCATATAACTCCATACACATTGTCTTGTGCAGTGATATCAGGAATTGGTCTCCGCATCATGTGAACCTGAGCAGCCAGCATTGGGCACTGTACCCACTACTATATCACGGGGGGTTAAAACTGCACATATTATTGGGTATGCTATACTTATATTACCAGTCTGGTAATAATTGTGCCAAATTTGCCACTGAGGGTTAGAACAAGGATACTTACTGCTGGGGCGCTGTATCTAAAGCTACAGTCACACGAGCGTGACAGATCTATGTGCGTAAAAAACGTGTCTAAATCTGGTCGTGTGCGTTGCGTTTTGCATCAGTGTGCTTTGCGAGTGGCATGTGTTTTTCACAAACGTGCGAGCACTTTTTTTTTTTTTTTTCTATGTAATTGATGCGTGAAATACGGACAGCACACGGATGTCGTTCGTGTGCTGTCCGTGGTTTCACGCGCCCATGGACTTCAATGGGCGGCTAGGTGCGTGAAAACGCACCAATATAGGACATGCAGTGAGTTTTACGCAACTAACACACGCTGTGTGAAAACTCACGCATGTGTGAATAGCCCCATTGAAATTAACGGGTCCGTGTGCTGTGCGTTATTTCAACGCACAGCACACGGGCGGGAATCCCGCTCGTCTGAATAAGCCCTAAGTCTATCATGTGTGATACTGTCTGCTGGGGCCATGTATCTAAGCCTATCATTTATGGTACTGTCTGCTGAGACAATGCATCCAATTCTATCCAGCGATGTAGCTATAGGTTCACTGAAGTGATATATGAGTAAAATATAAGTTTATTTAGATAACTCTCTAAAAACAGGGGTACAATCACCACTGTGACAAAAGCCCCACCGTGTGTATTTAAAAACGTATTAAACAGTAAACTACTGAGTCCTGATACCATTGCGAACCCTCTATGACTCAGTATGTTTATAACAGATATCAAACCGGAATCCGCATATAACCATGGGCATAACAGTAGTATAAACCTTGAAACACACTAGAGCCCGCGATAACCGCACCTGGAACTCCCAGTGTTAAAGGATACAATAATTCACACTGTCCCCAATGCTACAATTCCTCACTAACACTGGCTGATTGACAACCTCCATTACTAAGGCGAGGCTTAATGTTAGCCGGTGCAAAGGCCAACACTAACCCCCATTATTACCCCGGTACCCACCGCCACCAGGAGTACTGGGAAGAGCCGGGTACGAACCAGTACCCGACCATCTGTAGTGACGGTCAGGCACCGGGGTGGCCGCAGGCTGGTAGTATTAGGCTGGGGAAGGCCAAAAACAGTGGCCCTTCCCACCCTTGTAATGCTGCCTGCTGCTGCTGTGTTGTATCTGGCTGGTTATGAAAATTGGGGGGGACCCCACATCATTCTTTCCAATTATTTTTTATTTTTTTTAAAATGACGTGGTGTCCCCCCCATTTTTCAGAACCAGCCAGATACAATAAAGCAGCAGCAGCCTAGCATCACCAGGGTAGGAAGGGCCACTGTTTTTGGCCTTTCCCCTCCTGATAATACCAGCCTGCGACCGCCCCAGTGGCCGACCTTCACTACAGATGGTCAGGTACTGGATCGTACCCGGCTCTTCCCAGCACCCCTGGTGGCGGTGGGTACCGGGGTAATAAAGGGGGTTAGTGTTAGCCTCTGCATCGGCTAACACTAAGCCCCTCCTTAGCAATGGATGCTGTCAATCAGCCGGCGGCCATTACTAAGGCGGTAGTAATATAGTTTAAAAAAAAAAGAGGGGGCACTCTGGATGGACTTTATGGGGGCTTATTTATTTATTCCTTCATGTAGAAAAGAAGACGGCACGGCACTCACCATTTGCAAAAGGTTTCTCTTTATTCCAAGATTGAGGCAGGCAACACGGGATTCAAAAGACAACAGAGCCAACTGTTTCACGTCCTTCAGACGCTTTATCAAGGCATTATTTAGTCCTTACTTTACCATCTCCAGATGTTGTGAGATATGTTTTTTTGTGTTGGTACAAATTTTTATATTTGTGCTATATTTAAAAAAATTCAAACAAGAAAAGATTGGAGCCGTGGCGTAACTACCGCTGCTACGGGGCCCGCGGCCCATGGACACAAATATAATTGAAGGCTATAACAGAGCAGGTAGGTAACTACCTGCTCTGCAATAGGCTACACATACCTCCCAACCATCCAGGTGGTGTCCCGCTGTCCCGGACGGCCAGGGGTATGTCCCGCTATCTCAATTCTGAAGCAGGGAACCATCAGCTCCCTGTTCAGAATTAGTTGGGAGCGAAGGAGCAGAGGGAGCTCCTCTGTTCGCCGAGGACTCCCCATGCACAGCAGTACTTTAACCCCTTCCCGCTCCTGGACGTACTATTACGTCATGGCAGCTGTATCGTTCGCGCTCCATGACGGAATAGTACGTCTCGGGAGTAACGGCCGTTTCGGCCGTCCTCCCGACACATACAGGAGCTGTGACAGCTGCTGTCTTGTTCAGCAGCTGTCACAGCTCCTACAGCGGGGACCGATCGCTGTGTCCCCGCTGATTAACCCCTTAAAAGCCGCATTCTATAGAGATCGCGGCTTTTTAGGGGTTAAGCTGCCATCGCCGGCCTGCTACGCGATAGCGGCCGGCGATGGTGACTATGGAAACCGGACACCAAACAATGGCGTCCGGCTATGCCATAGACGGAAGCCTAGTGGGTCCTGACAACGTCAGGACCCACTATGCTTGCTGTCAGTGAGTAGCTGACAGTTCTAATACACTGCACTACGCATGTAGTGCAGTGTATTAGAATTGCGATCAGGGCCTCCTGCCCTCAAGTCCCCTAGTGGGACAAAGTAATACAGTAAAAAAAAAGTTAAAAGAAGATGTGTGAAAATAAGAAAATAAACGTTTTTAAAAGTATTAAAAGTAAAAATCCCCTTTTTCCCTTATCAGTCCTTTATTATTAATAAAAATATATAAACAAACAAATAAACTGTACATAATTGGTATCGCCGCGTCCGTAATGGCCTGAAATACAAAATTATTTTGTTATTTATCCCGCACGGTGAACGCCGTAAAGGAAAATAATAATAAACCGAACCACAATCACAATTGTTTGGTCACTTCACCTCCCAAAAAATGGAATAAAAAGAGATCAAAAAGTCGCCTGTACCGAAAAATGGTACTGATCGAAACTACAGTTCGTTACGCAAAAAATAAGTCCTCGCACGGCTTTATTGATTGAAAAATAAAAACGTTCTGGCTCTTAGAATAAGGTAACACAAAAAGTGAATGATTGTTTACAAAACGTATTTTATTGTGCAAACGCCATAGGACATAAAAAAAAACTATAAACATCTGGTATCGCCGTAATCGTATCGCCCCGCAGAATAAAGTGAATATGTCATTTATAGCGCACGGTGCACGCAGTAAAAAAAAAAGAATAAAAAAACAATAGTAGAATTGCTGTTTATTAGTCACCACGCCACCTAAAAATAGAATAAAAACTGATCAAAAAGTCGCATGCACCCCAAGAAAACTACAATGGATTCCTCAAGGGGTCTAGTTTCCAAATTGGGGTCACTTTTGGGGGGTTCCCAATGTTTTGGCACCACAAGACCTCTTCAAACCGGACATGGTGCCTAATAAAAAGGATGCCTCAAAATCCACTAGGTGCTCCTTTGCTTCGGAGGCCGGTGCTTCAGTCCATTACCGCACTAGGGCCACATGTGGGATATTTCTCTAAACTGCAGAATCTGGGCAATACGTATTAAGTTGTGTTTCTGTGATAAATCCTTTTGTGTTATAAAAAAAATAGTATAAAGAGGATTTTCTGACAAAAAAAAATATGTAAATTTCACCTCTACTTTGCTCTACATTTCTGTGAAACACCTAAAGGGTTCATAAACTTTCTAAATGCTGTTGTGAATACTTTGAGGGGTCTAGTTTCTAAAATGGGGTGTTTGGTTGGGGTTTCTAATATATGGGCCCCTCAAAGCAACTTCAGAACTGAACTGGAACCTAAAAAAATAAATAAATGAGGCAATACTTCGCTTCTCACATTATACTGATAATGAGCCGTGCCCACCCCGAGATTACCCCAGTTTTGACCGTTTGTATAAACGGAGACCCCTATTAGACCGTTCCAGTGCCCGGTTTTCCCAAGCATACACCCCGAGAAGTGTATTTCTATTGATGAGTCCCTGGTACATTTTAAAGGGAGGGTTCAATTCCGCCAGTACCTGCCGGGTAAGAGGGCAAGGTATGGCGTGAAGATGTATAAGCTGCGAGAGTGCATCAGGGTATACCTACAGATTTAGGATATATGAAGGAAAGGCCACCCCCAAACCAGACTGCATCCTGGACTACAATAGGTACATGGGAGGTGTGGACTTGTCAGATCAAATCCTGAAGCCCTACAGCGCCATGCGGTGTGGTATAAGAAGCTGGCCAGGCACATCATACAGATGGCATTGTACAATGTGTACGTGCTACGTCGATGTGCAGGCCAGACGGGAACTTTCCTGGAATTTCAAGAGGTGATTATCAAGAACCTAATCTTTAGGGACCAAGAAGGGGGGGCACCCAGTACTTCTGGAAGCGGGGCCACACGCATCGTACCAAGGCGGCAACACTTTCCAGGAGAAGTTCCCCAAACTGGCAAGAAGGGAAAAAGTCAAAAGAGGTGCAAAGTCTGCTATAAGGGATGACACAATATATCAATGTGACACGTGTCCCGAATAACCAGAGCTCTGTATGAAAGTCAGTTTTAAAATTTATCATACATCCCTTGGTTTATAATTTACCACAATTTTACTTACCCTGATGCACTCCGCACAGCTTATCCCCCCTCATCTTTCCCCTCTGAGCCCTGCTGTGTGTCCAGGCAGCTGATAACAGCCACATGTAGGGTATTGCCATACCCGGGAGAACCCACATTACAGTTTATGGGGTGTAGGTCTCTGGTCAAAATGCTCACTACACCTCTAGATGAATGCCTTAAGGGTGTAGTTATTAAAACGGGGTCACTTCTTGCGGGTTTCAACTGTACTGGTACCTCAGGGGCTTCTGCATACATGACTTCGCACTAGAAAATCCCCAGTAGGCCAAATGGTGGTCCTTTCCTTCTGAGCCCTCCCATGGGCCCAAACGGCAGTTTATCACAACAAATGGGGTATTGCGGCACTCAGAACAAATTGCGCAACAGAATGGGGTATTTTGTTTCTTGTGAAAATAAGAAATTTTCAGCCAAAACTAAATATTATTTGAAAAAAATAATTTTGTTTTCATTCCCAGCCCAATTCAAATAAGTTCTGTGAAAAAACTATGGGGTCAGAATGGTCACAACACCCATAAATGAATTCCTTGAGGGGTGTAGTTTCCAAAATGGGGTCATTTGTGGTTGGTTTCTATTGCTTTGATACCTCTGGGGCTCTGCAAATGCGACATGCCACCCGAAAACCAATCCAGCAAAATCTGGAATCCAAAGATCACACAGCGCTCCTTTCCTTCTGAGCCCTCCCATGGGCCCAAACGGCAGTTTATCACCACAAATGGGGTATTGCCGCACTCAGGACAAATTGGGCAACAAAATGGAGTATTTTATTTCTTGTGAAAATAAGAATTTTTGAGCTAAAATGACATATTATAGGAAAAGATATATATTTTTTTAATTCCCAGCCCAATTCAAATAAGTTCTGTGAAGAAACTATGGGGTCTAAAAGGTCACATTACCCATAAATGAATTCCTTGAGGGGTATAGTTTCCAAAATGGGGTCACTTCTGATGGGTTTCCGTTGCTTTGATACCTCTGGGGCTCTGCAAATGCGACATGGCACCTGAAAACCAAACCATCAAAATCTGTACTCCAAAGAACACACAGCGCTCCTTCCCTTCTGAGGCCTCCCATGGGCCCAAACGGCAGTTTATTGCCACAAATGGGGTATTGCTGCACTCAGGAGAAATTGGGCAACAAAATTGAGTATTTTGTTCCCTGTGAAAATAAGAAATTTTGATAAAAAATTACATCTTATTGGAAAAAATGACATTTTTTTCATTTCACAGCCCAATTCAAATACGTGATGTGAAAAAACTGTGCGGTCAAAATGGTAACAACAACCATAAATGAATTCCTTGAGGGGTGTAGTTTCCAAAATGGGGTCACTATTGGGGGATTCCTACTGTTTTGGCACCTCAACACCTCTTCAAACCTGGCATGCTGTCTAAAATATATTCTAATAAAAAAGAGGCCTTAAAATGCACTAGGTGCTTCTTTGCTTCTAGGGCTTGTGTTTTAGTCCACGAGCGCAGTAGGGCCACATGTGGGACATTTCTAAAAACTGCAGAATCTGGACAATACATATTTAGTAGTGTTTCTCTGGTAAAACCTTCTGTGTTACAGAACAAAAATGAATAAAATTGAAATTCAGCAAGAAAAATGCTTTAATTCCTGTGAAATGCCTGAAGGGTTAAAAAAACGTTCTAAATGCTGTTTTGAATACTTTGAGGGGTCTAGTTTTTAAAATGGGGTGTTTTATCAGGGTTTCTAATACATAGGCCCCACAAAGCCACTTCAGAACTCAAGAGGTACCTTAAAAAAAAGGCTTTTGAAATTTTCTTAAAAATATGAGAAATTGCTGTTTATGTTCTAAGTCTTGTAACGTCCAAGAAAAATAAAATAATGTTAAAAAAACGATGCCAATCTAAAGTAGACATATGGGAAATGTGAACTAGTAACTATTTTGGGTGGTATAACCGTCTGTTTTACAAGCAGATGCATTTCAATTCTGAAAAATGCAATTTTTTCAAAAGTTTCTCTAAATTTTGCAATTTTTCACCAATAAACACTGAATATATCGACCAAATTTTACCACGAACATGAAGCCCAATGTGTCACAAGAAAACAGTCTCAGAATCGCTTGGGTAGGTTTAAGCATTCCGACGTTATTACCACATAAAGTGAAATATGTCAGATTTGAAAAATGGGCTCTGAGCCTTAAGGCCAAAACTAGGCTGCGTCCTTAAGGGGTTAAGGACAGTGACATCAGTGACTAGAGCTGAATCCCCGTTGCCGTTGATCTGGCTGGGGATTCCACTCCCAGAGGAAACCCCTGAGGTCACTGTCCATATATGGACATTGATGTCAGGGGCACCTCCTGGAGCAGAATCCCTGGCCTATGCTCTGGCTGGGGATTCCGCTCCTAGAGGGAGTCCCAATGGTGCTATCTAGGGGGGTGGCGCTATCTTCAAGGGGGGTGTGGCTCTATCTACATAGACACTGTGGCACGCTATAGGGGCACTATCTACATGGGCACTGTGTCACTGTCTACAAGGGCACTGGCACTAGGTGCAGCTAAAGGGTGATTATACTGTATAAGGGAAACTAGGGGGCATTATACCCTATGGGGGCATTATACTGTATGGGGGCAGCTTTGGGGGCATTAAGCATTAAGCTAATGGGGCAGCTATGGGGCATTATACTGCATGGGGCAGCTATGGGGGCATTATGCTGCATGGGGCAGCTATGGGGCATTATGCTGTATGGGGGAATTTGGGCATTATACTGCATGGGGGCATCTGTGTGGGCATTATACTGTATAGGGGCATCTGTGTGGGCATTATACTGTTTGGGGAATCTGTGTGGGCACTATACTGTACGGGGGCATCTATGGGTCAGTATACTGTATAGTGGCAGCTATGGGGGCATTATACTGTATGGTGGCAGCTGGAGGGCGTTATACTGTGTGGCAGCTATTTGGTATTGTACTGTGCGGTAGGCCCTATGGGAGCATGATACTGTGTGGACTGAACCGGGTGTATATGGGTGGGGATTGGGTGGGATTAGAGGCGTGGCTGTCCCTCTTTGTGATGCTTGAAAGTATACCACTGTCTACAGGGGGGGCTGTATAGCACTGTATGGGGAGACTGTATAGCCCTGTCTACAGGGGGCATTGTATAGCACTTCATCATTTTTCTGTACTATTGGGGAGGCTGGGACCTTGCCCCTGGTTTGGCATACACCATTATTCAACCAGGTAATATGTCTGCTTCTACTGGATACTGATAGTGAGTGAATAATAATACGCCATTACATCAGTTTCGAGTCTGGGGTGAAATCTAGCGATTCCAGATGTCCTGAGCGTAGAACATATTGAATGGAGAAAAAAAGAGAAACAGAAATCTATGTGCCCTCTAGTGCTTATTTTGTGAGGTGCAGGCCCTTCTTTCCACATTGAAATCTGCTTGTTCCTCACAATATTGAAATCATATTTTTTTTTACTTAAAGAGACGGTTCACTTTGCAAACACATTAGGGACCCCGGACCTACATATAAAGCCATTCCTTATTGTGATATCATTAATGGAACCACTCTGTTTACTCCAGGTTTTTTGAAATTCCTTTAGGATCTGCCAGCAGACTCCAGGCTGTCGTTAATTGCAGTCTGCTGTCTGTAAATGCAAGTCTACAGACTATTGTAAAAAAGTTAGTAGTCTGCTGAGAAAGAGGAAACCACAGTGAATGTGAACTTCCGGGACATACCTGATTGTTATTTTGTAAGTAACATTAGGGAACAAATACTTAAAGGGGTATTACATTGTAAAGCTTACCTAAACTTTAAGATGACATTTCAGAATAATCGGTCATATGTGTGTACGTGAGAAATAACACTATTTCTGGCCATTATATGATGTGCATTCTGCATTATTTGGCAGTTTTCCTCTCTGCAGGTTCTCTCTCTCTATAATTCTCCATTGTCTCTGAGCTAGCTCGCAGAGCCTAACTGCTATCATGTCTTCTATACACTGCACACATAGAAGACAAATTCTGCTCTCCTATTTCTATCACATATATAGAAGCAGCATGGAGGAGATGATACAGCAGTAATAAGCCGAGTAGCTGAGAATCCAGCACTTGGGTGAGATATAACTCTTATTAGAAGCTGCAGCAGTGAGTATTTCTCCTCTCTCTTTCTGCTCCTGCTTCCTCCTCCCCACAGCAGAGACTTCTATGGGCAGCTGTAACCTGCTCTCAGTGAGCTGAGAGTGCATCTTGTACAAGATGGAGAAAGCAGTAAATGCAGAGTGAATGAACAGTGGGCGGGGGGGGGGGAGTGAGTGAGTCTGATAAGTGGAGAAAGGCATTTTCTCTAATAAGATACATTACAAAGTTTCTTTATTGGCTTGTACTAATGATTTGTGAAAAAATTTTCAAAGTTCAGTGTCTATTTAACCAAATAAAGGTAATTCTTTGTATAATGAAAAGTAACACAAGATTTCTGCTTGCTGTGTGTGAAAGTGATTGTTTACTTCTAATAAATAAAAATCTGTCGTGGTCATGTGATGGACATACAGGTGCATGGCTGGTTACAGTAATTAGAGCTGTCTGGTAACGAGCCATGCACCTGTGTGTCCATCACATGACCAGAACAGATTTTTATCCACTGGAAGTAAATAATAAAGGTTACTATTAAATGGCGGCAAGCAGAGATCTTGAAAACTGTGAGGAATTGATAGAGAAAATATATTAGAAAACTGCAAAACTTTTCATTACACAAAGAAACCCTTTATTTGTTGGAACCCTAATATCCCACTAAAAAAAAATTCCCATATATAATAAAGGAAACTTAGAACTTAACCCATGTGCACCAGAGGTCTTTACTTTAATCAGCAGTTGAAAATGAAATATTGTACTGCTTGGTACATTTAGGGCGGGTTCACACATAGCGGAATTTCACTTAAATTCCGCTGCGGACACTCCGCAGCGTTAATCCGCAGCGGAGCCGTTTCTCCATTGACTTTCACTTTAATTTAGCAGTGTTCGTTTACACGATGCGTACAATTCCGCTGCGGAGCATAGGCTGCGGAGCGGAATTTGTTGTCCGCAGCATGCTCTGTCTGTTGCGGAGCAGTGGCGGACTGGTTGCGGACTCATGGCGGAATTTCTCCATTGACTTCAATGGAGAGTCAAAATTCCGCAATGAAGTCCGCAGATCTTATGTGTGCTGCGGAGCGTATTGTTTTTACTACCATGACATTTCTTCATTCTGGCTGGACCTATGTATTTCTAGGTCTACAGCCAGACTGAGGAAGTCAATGGGGCTCCCGTAATGACGGGAGCGTTGCTAGGAGACGTCTGTAAATAGTCACTGTCCAGGGTGCTGAAAGAGTTACGCGATCGGCAGTAACTGTTTCTGCACCCGGGACAGTGACTACCGATCTCAATATACATGTATCTGTAAAAAAACATATAAGTTCATACTTACCGAGAACTCCCTGCGTCTGTCTCCAGTCCGGCCTCCCAGGATGACGTTTCAGTGTAAGTGACGGCTGCAGCCAATCACAGGCCAAGCACAGGCTGCAGCGGTCACATGGACTGGAGCGTCATCCAGGGAGGTCGGGCCGGATGCCGAAAGAAGGACGCGTCACCAAGACAACGGGCGGTAAGTATGAATTTCTTTGACTTTCACTAGGGAAAGTGCTGTCCCTTCTCTCTATCCTGCACTGAATAGAGAGAAGAGAAGCACTTTTCCTGCAGTCCGCAGCGGCCAGTCCGCATCAATTTTCTGCACATTTTGTGCAGATCCGCTGCAGAATCTGCAACGCAGATTCTGTGCGGCATTGATGCGGACAGTTGCGGAGGAATTCCGCCATGTGTGGTCATGCCCTTATTTTGCGGAACTTTTATAACATTTATTATAATGTGCAGCATGGTGGGCTCCTTGGCTGGTACTGATGCCTTATAGCAATGGGTCCTGTAGTTTATCTGTTCTTCCTCTACATTGGTTTTCTCCCACAAAAAAAATACATATGTTAATTTGCTTCCTAGTGTGTAGCAACGTTATGGGGTCACTAAATGGGAATGACAATGTTATGGAGGCACTGACTATACTTGGCAAACTATGCACGGCTGCCTAAGTATGTTTTATATTTATGGGGCCTCGGGAGAAAAGACTTGATGATACAACAGGTGACTGACATGCTGCGTTCTCTGGTTATGGACATTAGGATAGTTATTATACGATACAAGAGGAAGTCGAATTTTTAACGATAAGAGAAGACGACTCAATATATAACTTATATTCATTGGGGAATTTCTGGATCAGGAGGGTAAGGCTGGGTTCACACGACCCTATTTACGGACGTAATTCGGGCGTTTTAGCCTCGAATTACGTCCGAAAATACGGCTCCAAAGCGTCGGCAAACATCTGCCCATTCATTTGAATGGGTTTTACGATGTTCTGTGCCGACGGTCATTTTTTTTACGCGCCGCTGTCAAAAGACGGCGAGCAAAAAAGACGCCCGCGTCAAAGAAGTGCCTGTCACTTCTTGAGACGTAATTGGAGCCGTTTTTCATTGACTCCATGGAAAAACAGCTCCAATTACGTCCGTAATGGACGCGGCGAAAAACGCCTGCACATGCCATTACGTCTGAAATTCCGGAGCTGTTTTCTCCTGAAAACAGCTCCGTAATTTCAGCCGTAACGGAGCCTGCCGTGTGAACATACTCTAATGCTGTTGAATGGAGCTGCAGAGGGACGTCAGGCTGACATTGAATAATGCTGGATATTTTCAGGGTTAATATAACCACATATTGTAGCTTGTGGCTATTGTTTCCTTTAATGACATCATTTATATGAAATTGTGTTATAAGTCACTTCCGTTCGAAATGCTAAACTTCCATTTGGCTTAAATATTCTTCCCTGTAGTTAATGGTCTGTATCGCTGAGCTCTGCTGAAGAATACAAATGTAATATTTGGCTGGAATAGGAAATGCAAATCGATATTATTTCCCTTTACTGCGCCATTCCTCTGTGTTGAATAATAAAGATGTATTAATATGACTTGCAGCGTACCTGGACTTAAAGGTCATCAGCCTAAAAACAAATAGAACTGCTTTACTTTCTGCATGGAACTTCTTCAGGGGATTTGGGGCACTATAGAAACATACGGGGGGCATTCCAAGCAAAAGTTACTTTTTAACTTTCAGGGTATGCAGTGATTCCTGGTGTACGTTTGTCGCAGAATTTGTTGAATATTGTGTGCCTGAGCGTCCACAGGGTCCTGCACCACTGCACCCACCCACCAGACCATTTCCTTAGTGATGGGGCAGAGTCCGATCATCAAGACATCTATACAGGTTTTAAGATTTACCCTCACAGTCCTCTCCCCTGCAGTGACCTCTTTGATAAATGCAGAATATCCTTCACCACCCTAGAACACCTGGATGTTGCCATTAAAACTTTTGCTATCCTATGGAACTATGTGAGCACATTATGTCACTATAGGGAAATATATGACACTATGTGGGCATTGTATGGCGGCACAACAGTACTTAGATCTGACTAGAGTGTTTTACCATCAGAATAACAGGGTCTTCTTTACTGTACAACAAATGGTACTCTGGGCACTAAATAGCTCTATATGGGCACAATATGGCTCTATGTGGGCGAATGTGGTACTCTATGGATGTTGTTTGGTTTTCTGTGGTTAGGTTTGGCATTCTGTAGGCACTATATAACACTATCTGGAGAAAGTATGGCACCCTAGGCAATGTGGTATTCACTACGTATATGGGAGTGGCAAGGCATGAATTGGGCCCTGAATGTGCTGTCTGTGCACTGTATACAATAGTTGGGTGTTGCATGGCATTCTCCGATCAAGCTAGACTTTTCTGATCAGATATTAACCTCTAAGCTAATCTATAGTGGCTCTCCCGAATATGACTCCTAGACCACCCTAGGTCTTATTTCTGGGTGCACCTGTCAAGGTAACTTCCTTTTCCCTGTTATTTCACACCGAATAGCCACCTCTGTAAATTAGAAACTGAGGGCATGCGTGGAAGAGATATACCAGGCAGACAAGTTGGTAGTCATCCTCCCTCAGTGAAGCAGGAGGTACAATTAAACTTTATTGAACAAGGAGGTTACAAACAAATCTTCTCTGTAGGAAGGTGGGACGTGCTTAAAGAGGCTCTGTCACCACATTATAAGTGCCCTGTCTCCTATATAAGGAGATCGGCGCTGTAATGTAGGTGACAGTAATGCTTTTTATTTAAAAAAACGATCTTTTTTCACAAAGTTAGGAGCAATTTAAGTTTATGCTAATGAGCTTTCTTAATGCCCAAGTGGGTGTACTTTTACTTTTGACCAAGTGGGCGTTGTACAGAGGAGTGTATGACGCTGACCAATCGGCATCATGCACTCCTCTCCATTCATTTACACTGCACTAGCGATATAGATATATCACTATGTGCAGCCTCATACACAAACCCTAACATTACTACAGTGTCCTGATAATGAATACACATGAAATCCAGCCTGGACGTCATGTGTACTCAGAATCCTGACACTTCTGACTCTTTTTTTGTGAGATTCCGGCAAGTGAAACCAAATCTCGTTTAGCTCCGAGATCTCGCGAGATTTCGTATCCGTTGCTGGAATCTCACAAAAAAGAGTCAGAAGTGTCAGGATTCTGAGTACACATGACGTCCAGGCTGGATGGTTATGTGTATTCATTATCAGGACACTAGTAATGTTAGGGCTTGTGTATGAGGCTGCACATAGCGATATATCTATATCGCTAGTGCAGTGTAAATGAATGGAGAGGAGTGCATGATGCCGATTGGTCAGCGTCATGCACTCCTCTGTACAACGCCCACTTGGTCGACAGTAAAAGTACGCCCACTTGGGCATTAAGAAAGCTCATTAGCATAAACTAAAATCGCTCCTAACGTTGTGAAAAAATATCGTTTTTTTAAATAAAAAGCATTACTGTCACCTACATTACAGCGCCCATCTCCTTATATAGGAGACAGGGCACTTATAATGTGGTGACAGAGCCTCTTTAAGCCCTATTGGCTCTATTCAGCTGTGAGTTCATCTGCACACTCCTCTTGCATTCCAGGGGCGGTGTCTTCCATAGGCGTGTTCCTTATGCAGACTCCATCTTGTTCCATTCAAGTTCTTTGTGTAATATACTGATATATATAAATTTGTATGTAAAGATAATATTTTTGCAAACAATATACAGGCTAATGATCCCTGACAGTCCCCCCTAAAAATATTATTACTCTATCCCTGAGTCTTACCTAGCAACCTACTACTGACCACTCGAACCAGGCGGGTAGGGGTTTTGGATTTCTTCACCAGCTTGAGACGAGCTACTCCTTATGAGTAACCCGCCTTTGTACCTGGACTTCCAAGGTTTCGGAGTGGTCCTAACTTTCCCTATTCTCCTCAGGATACAGGATGTATATGGTGATAGTCATTCTTTGGAAGAGACCCTCTTGCAATGCCATCCATGTTGGCCTTCCTTCCGGCTTAACTGCAATGGGCGAGATCAGGAGGACCTGGTATGGACCCTCGAATCTGGCTTCTAAGCCCCTCGCCTTCTTTACTGTTAGGGCAGATACACACGAACGTTTTCGCGCAGCCGCCATCATAGAGATGAGGCTAGTCGACGCCCGTCACTGTCCAAGGTGCTGAAAGAGCTAACTCTTTCAGCACCCTCGACAGTGAATGCCGAACACAATATCGAAAAACCTGTTAAAAAAAAATAAAAAGTTCGTACTTACCGAGAACTTCCCGGCCGTTGCCTTGGTGACGCGTCCTTGGTGACGCGCCTCTCTTGACATCGGGCCCCACCTCCCTGGATGACGCGCCAGTCCATGTGACCGCTGCAGCCTGTGCTTGGCCTGTGATTGGCTGGAGCTGTCACTTGGACTGAATTGTCATCCTGGGAGGTCAGACTGGAGGAAGAAGCCGGGAGTTTTCGGTAAGTCAGAACTTCGTTTTTTTTTTTACAGGTTCATGTATATTGGGATCGGAAGTCACTGTCCATGGTGCTGAAACAGTTTAACTCTTTCAGCACCATGGACAGTGACTGTCTCCTGACGTCGCGGACCGGAAAAATTTTTGCCGGGTTCGGCCAAAGCGAGTTCGGCCGAACCCGGTGAAGTTTGGTTCGGTTGGCCGGGTTCGCTCATCTCCAAGACACTCCGTTTGGATGCTTGGAAACAGAAAAGCACGTGGTGCTTTTCTGTTTACATTCATCCTTTTGACAGCTGGTGCGCTGTTTCAGTCGGTTCGCACGGAAGTGCTTCCGTGCGACCTGCGTGGTTTTCACGCACCCATTGACTTCAATGGGTGCGTGAAGCGCGAAATGCGCAGAGTTATTGAACCTGTCGCGCTTTTTGCGCAGCGAACAAACGCTGCGCAAAAAGCACGGACTGTCTGTACTGCCCCATAGACTTGTATTGGTCTATGCGTGGCGCGTGAAAACCACGCGGCCCACACGGACCGAATACACGCTTGTGTGAATCCCCCCTTAAAGAGGCTCTGTCACCAGATTTTGCAACCCCTATCTGCTATTGCAGCAGATAGGCGCTGCAATGTAGATTACAGTAACGTTTTTATTTTAAAAAACGATCTTACCTGCAAACGCTGATGCTGCTGCAGAATCAACTGTAGCCTCTGCTGCCGACACGATGCAGGACCTGTGAGTGACGTCACAGATCTGCACTGTCAGAAGCTGGGCGTTCTGAAGAGAAGAGGATGTTACTTCTCTTCACAGCGCCCAGCTAGTAAAAGTATTAAAAACGCCCCGATGTACGCACCTAATACACGCCCACTTGGACTTTTACTTTTAAACACACCCACTTGGACTTTTGCAAGCCTCATTTGCATAATTACAAAAATGGTTATAACTTGGCCAAAAATGCTCGTTTTTTAAAAATAAAAACGTTACTGTAATCTACATTGCAGCGCCTATCTGCTGCAATAGCAGATAGGGGTTGCAAAATCTGGTGACAGAGCCTCTTTAAGCCTACTAATATTGGCAATAATCCAAACTTTTCCTCCACGGCACTTGTATTGGTCATAATTATCGCACTGTCACTTACTGTCCTAATGGGACTTTTACCCCTGCAGATATAACAGGTCATGGGCAGCATCTTCCCCAAACCTAAAGACACCCAGGTAACATAACCTCCGGGCTCTCATTGCTACCATGTACTTCTTACATATGACTGACAACAACCAGTGACCTTCACCTCACACCTCCACATAAAACTCCTCAGATTGTAATTTGCAGTGCCGCGGCATATTTACACACATTATAATTATAAACCTCAGACAATATAAACAATAGGGCCTCAATTAATAATATAATGCTATCACCAATCTCATGCTATCACTCTCAGGTTTTGGGTCCCATCAGTTCATTGCAAGTCCTGAGTATTTCATATTCCCACAACACTTTCTGAATATCGTTAGTAAACAAACTAACTTTGGAATAACATCTGGAGAACTGCTGACATCTTATCATTGTACAAACACCAGTTCAATACTTGGGATAACACTGTTCCCGTGTCAATACACACAACGTCTGCAGTGGGGAAGATACCGGCCGGGCTTTAGGCCACCCTGAGAACAGGTCTACACACACGAGCACATTGTCATACACTTCTACCTCGGGTAGTTGTATGTTCTGCAGTCGCTGGGACGGGTCATCTGGCCAGGCTGCACTTTTCACAGGTACCTTTGCTGTTTTACCTATGTCATGCCGTGCGCACATCATGCAGGCTGCTACAAACCTAGTGGAGGCATTATTGTATCCAGGGACAAGCCAATTTACTGACACCTGGCTGCACATACTCTTGTTGTCAGTTCTGTCTTCTCTTGCTCTCTCAATTGGCTTACCCGATGATCCAATAAAGTTCCTATTACCAATGGGCCCATAATTGTGGGCGATGCCAAAAGCGTACCTAGAGTCAGTGTAAATGTCGGCCGTCTTACCTTCTGCCAAGTTACAAGTCTCAGCGAGCACCTCGAGCTCTATCCTTGAGATAAACAAGAAGGTGAGAGTGGTTTCTGGATGATTTAAAGGGAATGTGTTGCCAGAAAAACATGTTTTTTTTTAAAAAATTAAACATTTAGTGTGTG
Source organism: Rhinoderma darwinii (assembly GCF_050947455.1). Lineage (NCBI taxonomy): Eukaryota > Metazoa > Chordata > Amphibia > Anura > Rhinodermatidae > Rhinoderma > Rhinoderma darwinii. The sequence continues at coordinate 34,318,594 of NC_134687.1, read as the reverse complement.
GGTGATTAAACACTGTTCAAATTTTTTTATTTTTTTGCACGAGTCCAGGTAATATTATAAATTATTTCTAATTTATAATACTACCCATTTTTGGTCACTAGATGGAGCTGTTCCCAAAATTGCAGCATTGCAACATTGGGTTAAAAGCCCTCGCTCTAGTGAGCTCTCAGCATCCCCCCCTCCTTTATCCTGGCTAGTGCCGGGATAAACGAGGGGTTTGAACGGTGTAACCTCCTACGCTGTGTGTCGCCATTTTTTGAGCTAACACACAGTGTAGTAGGTTTACATACAGTAGTAAACACACACAAACATGAACATACATTGAAATCTCTTACCTGCTCCTGCCGCCGCGGCTCCCTCCGGCCCGTCCGCTCCGTTTGCTGCCGCTGGTGCAAGTGCACAAATCCGGAAGCCGCGACCGGAAGTAGTAATATTACTGTCCGGCCGCGACTTCCGGTCCACAGGAAAATGGCGCCGGACGGCGCCAATTTCAAATAGGACTGTGTGGGAGCGGCGCATGCGCAGTTCCCACACAGACGCCGTACACTGCAGTCAATGGGACGGGAGCCGTTCGCAGTCCCTATGGGACTGTGGCTGCCGTATTCCATGTCTGTATGTGTCGTTAATCGACACACACAGAAATGGAACAAAAAATGGCAGCCCCCATAGGGAAGAAAAAGTGTAAAAAGAAGAAAAAGTAAAACACAAACACACAAATGAATATAAACGTTTTTAATAAAGCACTAACATCTTTAACATATAAAAAAATAATTTGTGATGACACTGTTCCTTTAACTGGTGCCTCGTATCCCGCCTTGTACATACTGTATATGATGAAGTATTTCTACATTACAAATTTACATTGGAAACCCATGTCACATATAGATAGAACATTTCAAAGGGATGGCGTCTTCATTCTCAAAAATAAAACAAATGTTATACACTTCTCCACAATCATCTGATAATCCAGAACACTTTGAGAATCTCACTTTTATCGGGTTCTGTAAATACTTGATTAATACAAAAACAAATAAAAATTGCTAAAATCTTTACATAAAATTAACAATGTTCAGATAATTTTCACCTCCTTCCCTACTAAATCTGTAAAGACTCATCTGTGAGTGACCTCGGCCTCTTGTGTAAATTTGCTGGAGGGGGATGGTCTCTTACACATTTTGTAGATCTCCTGGAACCAAATTCATTAATTCAAAACAAACCAAAATTGTACCTGATCAGTTCCTTCACCATTCCCCCCTTTTTGGACTCTGCGAAAGTAATGTAGCAGAGTTCAAAACTACATCTCAACATAATAAGGTTGGGCACTCTATCTGGGGGGCACTAGTTTAACCCCCTGTAATACACAACAGCTTGGAACAAAAATGACTTTTTCCTGACAAAAATACATTTTATCTTTAAAATGACTTGCAACCATTTAACTGTAAAACATCTCATATTTTCCAAAATAACATTTAGGCCGCACCTATAGCACGTGCCTCATGTGTGCAAACAAAAACAATTGTAATTATTTATTCAATTAAACAGAAAATAATATATCTGGTAATATTAATTACTGCAAACCAATAAACTATATATAAGAATAGGGAACAGTGGGGGCACATACATCATCAAGACCCCGTGTCTCACAATATCTGTATTTTAAGTCATTTGAATTAACATCAAAACATTCCAACATTAAATCTTATCACATCATAACACATAAATATGCAGGTAACTTTTATCGTTTTGCAGACATATCCAGCGGTCTGTAATATTTTCCTCGCTTGGTGTAGTTACGGACAACAGCGCATGCGCAAAGATAAGAAACTTTCCTTTCCAGAAAAAAATAAACAGATTTTAACCCTATGCACAAAACACTAAGAATTTTTTTTTCCAGACATTAGTGCTGTTGAAAATAAGAGCATACAATATAGATCTAAAATCAGTGCAATATTGTAATCCATTGTCTCATCAGTCCATGCGCTATATATAAGCTTATACCAGTCTGCTTTTCAGACTTCACACATTATATCACACACACACGTTACATCACACAGCCCCCCTCCCCCACACAATCGATATCAGTCATCACATTCTACAGGAGGGGGTTACACACTCACTCCTCACAGCTTCTGTTCTCACAATCTTAACAATTTCAATGCCAGCAAAAATTCTCCCAATACAATGAACCTCCAAGAGTCACACATCTGTACAACAACTCAAGATAACGTACGTATCTGCAATCATTCATCACACTATTGTATAGGAATTATCTACATTCAAAACATCAACCACATAATCTGTAACAGTGTCCAATCTGTCGGCCACTATCTCTATATTATGATGACGTGTCTTTTCACCAGCACACAGCGTCCTGCACCCCTGGGACGGAATCTGGAATAGAAGAAAACACTGCAGTATGTGATACTGGCAACTCTTTACTGAGGGAAATGACAAAATTAACAAGGCTATAATTTCATACTGATTTGGTTGGGCCGGGTGTGACCACATCAGGGGGTGGGGGGCGGCCTCTCCCACAGGAAACACATTGCTCAGCTGTGAGGGGGTTTTGATGCCCACAATGAGGACACACCCAACATGAGGGACTGCCGCCATTATAGGGCGGTGGCTGGTCCTGTGGTTTATAATACATATAACATAATACAATGCCTTTCTTATTTCTAACTTCCCTTTGTTCTCTCGAATACCTTTTGCCCAGTCTCCGGCTTGTAGCCGCTCTCCCCTATACATCCCACACACTTCCATCAAGTTCTTCGTTTTACTCACATACTGTTTCCCTTCCCTTCGCTTCACCAAATCATACTAATAGGATCGTCCGGGTACGGGTGATCCTGATGATTTTAATATGGACCGTAAACCATCCATTCTAACCTTCTATATCCTTCACGTAATCTATATAACAATGTTAGGTCTGCAACTCTCTGGTGACCGGTTTCACCGTAGTCTGGCCAACATATAACAACATTTCGGTCTGCAACTCTCTTGGTCTGGCCGAAATATTACAATTTCTCAGTCTGCAACTCTCTTGGTCTAGCCGAAATATAACGACATTTTGGAACAACGTTTTGGTCTGCAACTCTCTTGGTCTGGCCAAAATATTACCCACGACTTATCACACGTCTTATGTGCCCGCGTGCCCCTGTATAAGACAGGTTATATTTTCTATCTATTCCCTAATTACCCAGAGGATGGTTAGTCGGGCGCGACTAATTTCATACGGGTTCGTGACCACACAGCGGGGATGTCGCTCCTGTCGCCTGAGCTAATCCAGCCAACCGACAAGGGTTATACAGATTCCCACAAGACCGTCCACTAACACAGATAAGTCGAAGATTTATAAAATCAACTGACTTACCGTGTTATTGTGGAGGTGATCAGGCTCCTTCAGTGGGCAGTCCCGGGTCGTCTGTTTCACCCTGTGATTGTCGGTTGTCCGGATTCCGAGGTCCCCTCGAGTGTAGACCCACGTTAGGGTGCCAATTGTCAGGGTAACTTCTTTTTCCCTGTTATTTCACACCGAATAGCCACCTCTGTAAATTGGAAACTGAGGGTATGCGTGGAAGAGATATACCAGGCAGACAAGTTGGTAGACATCCTCCCTCAGTGAAGCAGGAGGTACAATTAAACTTTATTGAACAAAGAGGTTACAAACAAATCTTCTCTGTAGGAAGGTGGGACGTGCTTAAGCCCTATTGGCTCTATTCAGCTGTGAGTTCATCTGCACACTCCTCTTGCATTCCAGGGGTGGTGTCTTCCATAGGCAAGTTCCTTATGCAGACTCCATCTTGTTCCATTCAAGTTCTTTGTGTAATATACTGCTATATATAAATATGTATGTAAAGATAATATTTTTGCAAACAATATACAGGCTAATGAACCCTGACACACCCATAACTGCACAAAGGGAGGCCCATCATTTTTTTTTGGGGTGGATCAGTCCTGGAAATTTGATGCTACACAGAAAACTGCAATACTGTATCCTATGTGAGAGGTTACAGCAAGTCACCATGTATGTGCAGGGCTGCCATCAGGGCAGTACTAGAGGTACTGCTGTCAGGGGCCCGGAAGAAACCAAACCAAGGAGGGGGCCCGCCAGTCTCTCCACCTCTGGGCTGCAGATAGCAGAAGTTTCCAGGCAGGGGGGGGCAGGGTGCAGCGGCCGGGCCCCCTCCCTCCCCGCCCCCTCGCTCGTAAACTTCTGCTATCTGCAAAGCCTCCCGTCCGCTCGTCCGCCCACCCCCTCTTCTTCTACTGACCTCCTCCTCCTACTCCACGTAATACCGTGTACCTGCGTGAGGAGAGGAGGAAGAGTCATGTCCCAATTCATAACGTGGCGCTGGGCATTCTCTGAGCCCACCGCCATTTTCTGGAGCCTGGACCTGTGTGCTGCAGCCGGATGTCTTCATCATCGATGGGAGTCGGGACAAGGACTGAATTGGGAGCCAGCAGCGCTTCTGACACAGTAAGTAATGTGTCCGAAAGTGCTGAATAAGGGATAGTCCACACGTGGCGTAAATACTGCGGATTTTCCGCAACGTATTTCCTTGCGGAAAATCAGCAGCATAATACAGTAGCAGAGGAGTGCTCATCCACACGCTGCGTAAGTCATATGCAGAGTTTCCGCACACAAATTGACCTGCGGTGCAGTTTTTTAAGCCGCAGCACGTATGTTTGCGCTATCGGCACTATTTTGTTGCGGGTTTTCTACATTGAATTCACAAAATCGCAGGGGTTACGCCACAAAAATCGCAACTTAGAAAAAAACAAACACCTTATACTTATTTCTGACGTTCTGCAGGCTGGCCTCCTGGGATGACATTTCATCCCATGTGACCACTGCAGCAAGTCACAGGCTGTAGCGGCGGACACATGGGATGAAACATCAATTCTACAGTTTTCCGCAGCGGACATTCCAGGCGAAAAACTGCAACACAACTTGGTACGTTTTTTCGCCCAGTCTTCCCGGGGCGGATACGCTGTGTACCTTTTAGTGTCAAGTGTTACTATTAGGGTATGTTCACAAGTAGCGTAACCACTGCAGATTTTACAGAACGGATTTCATTGCGGAAATTTTCAGCGGAGTGGATGAGATTTCGTTGAGCTACTTTCAATGTGACCGCTGGTATCCCGGTCACATTGAACTCTCCATTCATAAAAAATAATGACCTATCCAACTCCCGGCACCCCCGCCGATAAGCTGCTTTGAAGGAACAGCAACGCTCATACGCCGCTACTTCCCCTACATTCCCCGCTTCTACTGTTAATCACCGTTATGCATGTAACAGGGGTTAATAGTATTACAGCCTTCTCCCGTTCAAGTGAATGGGAGAATGCTATAATACTATGAACCCCTGCTACAAGCATAAAGAACGGCCGTACCCGAGCCGCAAGGCTTAGGGGGAGTCCCCTTGACAAGGGGAAGAGGAAGGGGAGGAGGTGAGGGATGCGAGGCTGGGTTAGACGGTGCTCTGGTTTGAGCACCAGCCTAACCAGAAGCAGCAGACGGTGCAGTTGACTACAGTTCATTGACGTCTAAATTCTATTGAGGCGCAGGGGAGAAGACAGACGTCTGCTGGAGGTGAGCATAAGTATTTTATTTTTCATATAACTAACTTAATTTTTTTTGTTTTGCAAGTTCCACTGGACCATTTGGACTACACCGTAGATTCGGTGGACTACTGCGATGATCTACGTTTTTGTTTTTTTAATAAAATGGTGAAAGACGGTTGTGTGGGGAAGTTATTTCAATAAAAAAAAAATTATTATGTCTCTGTGCGTTTTTTAATACTTTATTAGCGCCTTAGTAATGGCAGTTGTCTGTAAGACGACATCCACGTCCATTACTAAGGCGGGGCTTAGTGTTAGCCAGTAAAAAGGCTCCAGGGGTATCGGGAAGGGTCGGGTACTATCCAGTACTCGACCATCTGCAGTGATGGTCGGGCACTGGGGCAGCCGCAGGTTGGTATTATTAGGCTGGGAAGGGCCAAAAACCATGGGCATTCCCTCCCTGGTAATGCTAGGCAGCAGCTGCTTTATTGTATCTGTCTGGTTATAAAAATGAGGGGGACACCACGTCGATTTAAAAAATAAAAATAAATAATGAATAAATAATTGACGAATATGATATGGGGTCCCCCCACTTTCATAACCAGCCGCCCCAGTGCCTGACTGTCACTACAGATGGCCGGGTACTGGATCGTACCTGGCTCTTCCCGATACCCCTGGTGGCGGTGGGTACAGAGGTAATAATCGGGGGTTAGTTGCAGCCTTTTTACTGGCTAACACTAAGCTCCGCCTTAGTAATGGAGGTCGTCATACAGACAACTACCATTACTAAGGAGCTAATAAAGTATTAAAAATATATATTTTTTATTGAAATAAAAACTCAGCCGCACAACCCTCGTTTACCATTTTATAAAAAACAAAACTTAAAAAAGTAGGCCAACAAATCTACGACGTAGTCCAAATTGTCCAGCAGGAACCTGCAAAACAAAAAAAAAATAAGTTAGTAATATGAAAATTAAAAAACAATTATACTCCCCTATAGCAGACTTCTGATCTTGATCTCACGCTCACGACGTCAAAATCTTTCAGGCCGCATGCACATGACAAATCGTCCTTAATTGCGGACTGCAATTACGGACAAATTCACTTCTATTGTCCATGGACACCTTTCTGTTTATTTACGGAAAGGTGTCTGGGCCGAAGAAGTGTACCGCAAAAGATCGGACTTGTCCGTTCTTTTGCTTTTTACGGTCCGTGCTCCCATTCTTTGCAATCGCGGGCCGTGATTACGGGCATGGCCGTGTGCATGAGGCCTTAATCAAATCAAAAGGTATTAGTTATGTTTTACACAAAGAGCGTGATATGGGGCTGGACGGGGGAACCGTTAGGGTATGTTCACACGCCCTATTTACGCACGTAATTCAGGCGTTTTACGCCTGGAGTTACGCCCGAAAAAACAGCTCCAAACATCTGCCCATTGAATTCAATGGGTCTTACGGTGTTCTGTGCAGAAGGGCTTTTTTTTACGCACCGCTGTCAAAAGACGGCCGCCTCAAAGAAGTGCATGTCACGTCTTGGGACGTAATTGGAGCCGTTTTTCATTGACTCCAATGAAAACCAGCTCCAATTACGTCCTTAAAAGACGCTGTGAAAAACGCGTGCACTTGTCAAAACGTCTGAAATTCAGGAGCTGTTTTTGCCTGAAAACCGCTCCATAATTTCAGATGTAATTGGCGTTGCCGTGTGAACATACCCTTAATAGGCAGTGCCACGGGAGGGGGAGGCCCAGACAATTTGGCTGTATGGGGCCCTGAAATTTCTGATTGGCGGCCCTGTGTATGTGGAAGGCCCTGGGATTGTCTGGAAAGGAAACAGTGGTTGGTATGTGCTGCCACCTTATGATCGTAAGTGGTACTATTTTTTTTATTTTTTTTAATTTTGAATAAATTTCATTGCATGTTTTGGAAAATATCATGTCCAGGTTAAAGAATATGCTGTCTAAAAATACAATTCTGAGTACTCAATATCTCTTTTATTACCTTGAAAAAGCTCTGACGTACTCACAGTAGCAATTTAATGCTCATTGATGCTGGATAGTATAAGCCACAAATAATACAACATGAAAAAATAGATCACATCTGTATCTTCCAACAAACTACAGCTCTGATTCCGCGAGTATCACCAGCATCATAGAAAATAACCGATTCTCTTAACATTGCAACTGCTTTAAGTTGATTATATATATATATATATATATATATATATATATATATATATATATATATATATATATATATATATATATATATAAAATATGCATACCCTCATTAGATCCTTATACAATCAAACCAGACCTGTGTGCTCTATAAACTAGAGGTCTGATTATGATCAGCCTATGAAGGGGCGGATATATCATATGTGCAACCGATGCAGCTGTACAGGGGGTCTGTAGATAGAGGGCCCACTGCAACTTCCTACAGTCTATTAGGTTGTATGTAAGGGACTTAATCACTGATGTATAGTGAGAGAGACATAAGGGAGATGTTCTATGACAAACTTTTGCTAAGCAAGTGGTTTTTATAACTACAATTGATTTCAATGGAAATGTGGCCAGACATGTGCGATCAGGACCGTAACACAATCACGCTAATATTGCAGATCAGATTCAGCTACTGGTCTATCTGAGTTTTATATAAATGAGGTTTCAAGATTGTGTCTACCTTTCTATTAATGTCCAGTGCTGATCTTCTAAGCATTATAAGTGTTCAGCTAAGCCATTAGAGCTATGTCTGTGGACAAGCTTGTTGACGGATACGATGACAACCAGCAGAATTATGAATGCAGCTCTGGAGTATAATACATGTTGTAATTCTGGATCAGTACAAGATAAGTAATAAAATGAGGCAGATTTAATAATACTGTCTTATAGTTAAACAACTAGACAAGACAAGCAGAAAGTGCACCAAAGTCATAACTTCCTTACGCCATTTCTTGGTTGGCTTCCCAATATTCCAAACCCCCCCCCCCCAAAAAAAAATGTTGCCTGTCATTAATAAATCTGGCACATATCCCGACTCCACTTAGCCACTCCCACTTTTCTAGGCACTTTTCAAAACTGTCTATCGAGGCACAGAAAGTGTCTAAATTCTGCCACATTAGTAAATCTCCACAAAATACACTCCTCAACATTGAAATTGCAACACCAAGATGGAAAAGTTTTGAAATTGTGGAAATCACACAAATCGATCATTATATGCAAATTATGAGAAAATGGAAACAAAATATTCCAAACACCTTGATTTATTCAGTATGGAGTATGAGCACCACGTGCAGAAATCCCTGCACTTACACGCCTTGGCACGCTATCACTGAGGTTATTAATGGTTGTCTGAGGAATGTTATGCCACGCTGAATGCACTTGGGCACTCAAATCATCAAGATTGGCTGCCAGCAGCTCCCTTTGCAATTGGCAACCAATGAAGTCCCAAATGTGCTCGATGGGAGACAAGTCCGGAGACGCTGCAGGCCATGGTAGCACATTTAGGCCACGCAGGTTGCTCACAGTAGCACGAGCAACATGCGGCCTGTCGATGTCCTGTTGCAATGATTCTGGAGAAATGACTGTACCACTGGTTCCACGGCCAATTCAATGGAACGCTGAGCTGTTAGTGTACCTGAAATGAAGACTAGAAGGGTGCGGCATCGTACATTATGCCACTCACACCATAATGCCGGGAGTAGGACCGGTGTAACGTACCCTTGTGAAGACCTCTTCATGGCGTGGCCCACGTGGTCTCTAGACCAATCTCCAGCTATCACTTCGTCTGACAAAAGCGGGACTCATTGCTGAAGAGGATAGACCTCCATTGCCGTCTTGCTGTGCAACATGATAGCCCTTGAGAGCGGTGGCGCATGGTCAGTGGAACACCTGTAGCTGGACATCTGGCTCATAGCCCAATGTCTGGCAAATGCCTTCTGATGGTTTGTGTCGACACTGGTTGCCGCCGTAGGCTTGGGATGTGACGCCCAATTTCACTTGCAGTACCGAATGGATTACTATGCGCCATTTTTCCAATCAGATTGTCTGTGCAGAGGTTTGCCTCCGCGCCCTTCTTGCTGTCATTCCAATTCGTTGTTTTGTCAACTTCCAAACTAAGCTGCTAATACTTCCTCGATTTGCATAACCTTAGGACTTGCCCTTTCAATGTTGAGGAGTGTATATTTACAATGTTACTCCACTTTTGAAGTAAATTATATTAATATACAAGTTATAAAATGATGTTCAATGGACCTACCTTTAAAAACTTTATAATTAAAAGTTCTGCAACTTTCAAGTATACTTTGTGTAACCGTTACCATTGTCAAGATCTCTGCTTGCTGACAGAAATTTGGAAATATTCTTGTGTAAATCCAGTGTCTGAAAACCCCTACAGACCGAATTCTTTCTGCAACTGCAATTATCTATAAGCCAAAAACATTAGCAGAACAAATCTCTCTTCTGTCCTGATCAGCTTGTTACTGTTTGAGTATATTTGTTGTTGTTGCAATTTCAGGTTGTTGTTGTTCCGATTTTAGAAAACAGAACTGCCGTAAAACCACTGTGAAAAATACATGTTTCTGCGGCGCGGTAATGTTGCAGATCTTTGCCGCACCACACTTCCCTGTGTGAATATGCCTTTTAGCTGAGAGATGATGGCCGAGACTAGATACAATTGTAGAATTGCAGAGTCCCTAAGTGTATGCAGTAGAACTTAAAATACCTGTAATTCATGCAAATACAACAACCTTAAAGGAGTATTCCCAGGCTCAAAAATTATTACCTATGCTCAGGATAGGAGATAAATGTGTGATCGCTGGGATCCCCACTGATTGCAGGAACCCTCCGTTCCTCCTCACTGCATCCCCCGCAGTGAGAAGGAGCTTGAAAGTAGCGGTCGAGCATGTGCTTACCGCTCCATTCAATGTCTATGGGACTGGCGGAATGAGTCGAGCACTGTACTTCCCATAGACTTTAAATAGAGCCGCAGTGCGCATGTTGGACCACCGCTCCATTCAATGTGCTATTCACTGCAGTCGAGCAGTTGGGAGCAACAAGGGGTTCGGGACACTGTCCTAACGACTGGTGAAGACACCAGCGGTGGGGCCCCCAGCCATCAGAAAATTATCACCTATCCTGTGGATAGGTGATCAGTTTTTTATTCTGGTTCGACTCCTTTAAGCCACTTTATACCTTATACTGTTGTATGATTTCTTGTGTGATCTTCTCATGCTTAGCTGAATGCGTGGATGACCTAACACAAGTCTGTGTAGAATTGAGAGACAGTCTCTTCTGCAGCAGATATGGTTTCCTGTGAGCATTTCAGTACACGTTGCTACATGTACTCAAATAGTGGTCACTCACATGGGAAATCAAGTGGTTGCTAGGTGACCTAGTCTTATACACCCTGCAGGATATACAAGGGGGGGAGGGTGTTTGCAACAAGATAAATAAGTGTAAATTCTGCATAGTAATATATGACTGAATAAAGTATGTATACATATATATATATATATATATATATATATATATATATATGGAGTTACTAAAGTGGACATAGGCTTCACACGTGATTTTGTAAATATTACATGTCTTCCCCACAGACATGGAACATACCGCATAATACATGCAATATATGTGGAATATTCAGTTGACTTAATATGGCTGAGGAGATGCTCTCACCAAGGACTGGGTTGGTTAGTAACCATTGAACATCATCGAAAACTGTAGGCTTGCTTAAAGGGGTTGTCTCATTACAGCAAAACCGTTTGGCCCCCCCCCGTCACTATATATGAGTCAGTGCAAAGAGGCACTCTGCGGAATCCATATATTATTGTATTGGAGCCATTCATCTTATTGGCAGCCATGTACCATTACATTTTCCCTGCAGCGGATGATCCAATATGAGCGGGGAAGTGTATAATGAGCAACCCCTTTAAATCATATAATAAAAGCTGCAGTCATTTGGAGACTTTACTATAATTATCCACATCCAGTGCTCTATCTCCATTGTAGTTCAACACATCACTATTATTCTTCTTCTTGGTCCTCCTCAAAGAGTCTATCCTCATTGCGTCCATTTTCCTAGAATTCATAGGTGGCCTAAAAGGCACAGGAACAAGGAGATATGTGGTGGAGCTTTCGACATAAGATCCGGTAGATCTTGTAGAGTACATTAAGGAGAGGATTTAGTGATCATTCTCTCTAGTAGATTCATCATCCGTTCCTGGAGCTGGAGACTTTGTACTTGAATGATGTTCTGCTGGTCCAAGATTCGTCTGACTTCCCGGCAGGTTTCCTCCATCGCTCGGCTCAGCCTCTTATGTTCCTCTAACATGTTTTCCATAATCTTTAACTTCTTCTTCTGAAAACTACAGCTTTGGAGTTTCCTTTTCTTGATGGACCGCTCACCAGACCTGAAGCAGAACAAAAAAGTTACTATGCAATAAAGTCACTGTACATAATGTAGAACATAATTCCTAGGCTTTATCTCAAGATGGGCATTGTTCTTCTATTGGAGTTAAAGAGGCTCTGTCACCAGATTTTGCAACCCCCTATCTGCTATTGCAGCAGATCGGCGCTGCAATGTAGATTACAGTAACGTTTTTATTTTTAAAAAACGAGCATTTTTGGCCAAGCTATGACCATTTTCGTATTTATGCAAATGAGGCTCGCAAAAGTACAACTGGGCGTGTTTACAGTAAAAGTACAACTGGGCGTGTTTACAGTAAAAGTACAACTGGGCGTGTATTATGTGCGTACATCGGGGCGTGTTTACTACTTTTACTAGCTGGGCGTTCTGATGAGAAGTATCATCCACTTCTCTTCAGAACGCCCAGCTTCTGGCAGTGCAGACACAGCCGTGTTCTCCAGAGATCACGCTGTGTCGTCACTCACAGGTCTTGCATCGTGTCAGACGAGCGAGGACACATCGGCACCAGAGGCTACAGTTGATTCTGCAGCAGCATCGGCGTTTGCAGGTAAGTCGATGTAGCTACTTACCTACAAATACTGATGCTGCTGCAGAATCAACTGTAGCCTCTGGTGCCGACACCACTGGCGTAGCTATAGGGGTCGCAGCGGTCGCAATTGCGACCGGGCCCCGAAGCCAGGGGGGCCCACGGCCCCCCGCACCACATCAATAAAAAGTTACTATAGTAACTCGGGCCGCGGGCCCCTGTTACTATAGTAACATACTTTACTTACCTTCCTGGTTCCGGATCGCAGCGGAGGTCCTGACGTCAAGCGCTGTGCGCAGCGCATGACGTCACAGCGCTATGCCGCCGCGCACAGCATCGAGACTACAGAACTCCCGCCGCGGCCGAAGAGGAAGGTAAGGTTAGCCTTGACTGGCGGGGTCTGACTCCCGGGACCCGCCAATCAGCTGTTTTGAAGGGGCCGCAGCACTCGTACGAGAGCTGCTCCCCTTCATTCCTGTCACTTCATTCCGGTCACACTGTGAATCGGTGTCGGCGATTCACAGTGTGAGCGAGTAGTGAAATGAAGGGGAAGCAGCTCTCGTACGAGTGCTGCGGCCCCTTCAAAACAGCTGATTGGCGGGTCCCGGGCGACACATCAGCTATTGATGGCCTATCCTGAGGATAGGCCATCAATGTTTAGGGACTGCACAACCCCGAAGCCTACGATGTAGCAGGCTTAGGGGGCCCATGAGACAGGATCACAGATTGTGTGATCCTGTCTGCTGGGCCCTGTATCTAAGCCAATCACATGGTAGGCTTAGATACATGGTCCATGCGTGATCCTGTCTGCTTGGCCCTGTATCTAAGCCAATCACATGGTAGGCTTAGATACATGGCCCATGCGTGATCCTGTCTGCTGGGCCCTGTATCTAAGCCTACCACACTGTAGGTTTAGATACAGGGCCCCAGCACACAGTAATCTTATACTGTATAAGATTACTGTCTGCTGGACCCTGTATCTAAGCCTACCTTGTGGTAGGCTTAGATACAGGGTCCCACAGACAGTATCACACATGGGCCCTGTATCTAAGCCTTAGGGTATGTGCACAGACACTAATTACGTCCGTAATTGACGGACGTATTTCGGCCGCAAGTACCGGACCGAACACAGTTCAGGGAGCCGGGCTCCTAGCATTATAGTTATGTACGACGCTAGGAGTCCCTGCCTCGCTGCAGGACAACTGTCCCATACTGTAAACATGTTTTCAGTACGGGACAGTTGTCCGGCAGCGAGGCAGGGACTCCTAGCGTCGTACATAAGTACGACGCTAGGAGCCCGGCTCCCTGCACTGTGTTCGGTCCGGTACTTGCGGCCGAAATACGTCCGTCAATTACGGACGTAATTAGTCTGTGTGCACATACCCTAACACATGTGTTACTAATCATTTTTTGTGTATTTTCTTACAGGTTCGGTCGTTGGACTACGGCGGATTCCAGGACTACTTCGATGACAGCTTTTTTTTTTATTAATAAAATGGTTAATGAGGGTTGTGTGGGTTTTTTTTTATTTCAATAAAATATTTTTTCTATGTCTTTGTGGTTTTTTTTAAACTATATTACTACCGCCTTAGTAATGGCCGCCGGCTGATTGACAGCATCCATTGCTAAGGCGGGGCTTAGTGTTAGCGGATGCAGAGGCTAACACGATCCAGTACCTGACCATCTGTAGTGATGGTCGGCCACTGGGGTGGCCGCAGGCTGGTATTATCAGGAGGGGAAAGGCCAAAAACAGTGGCCCTTCCCATCCTGGTAATGCTGCCTGCTGCTGCTTTATTGTATCTGGCTGGTTATGAAAATGGGGGGGACCCCACGTCATTTAAAAATAAATAAAAAATAATTGGAAAGAACGATGTCGGGTCCCCCCCAATTTTCATAACCAGCCAGATACAACACAGCAGCAGCAGGCAGCATTACAAGGGTGGGAAGGGCCACTGTTTTTGGCCTTTTCCAGCCTAATACTACCAGCCTGCGGCCACCCCGGTGCCTGCCCGTCACTACAGATGGTCGGGTACTGGTTTGTACCCGGCTCTTCCCAGTACCCCTGGTGGCGGTGGGTACCGGGGTAATAATGGGGGTTAGTGTAGCCTCTGCACCGGCTAACATTAAGCCCCGCCTTAGTAATGGAGGTTGTCAATCAGCCAGTGGCCATTACTAAGGCGGTGATATTAAAGTTTAAAAAGATACAAGCACATAGAAAAAATATTTTATTGAAATAAAAAAACACAACCCTCATTAACCATTTTATTGAGAATAAAAAAAACGCCGTCATTGAAGTCCTCGTATCCGAAGTCCAACAACCGAACCTGTAAAAAAAAAACACAAACACACAAAAATAATCAGTAACACATAAAAAAGCAAAATTATTATTCTTACCTATCCTGGGTCCAGCGCTGGAGCCGCAATGTCAGCGAGCTGGGCCCTGTATCTAATCCTATCATGTGTGATACAGTCTGCTGAGCTGTGTATCTAATCCAATCATGTATGATACTGTCTGCTGGGCCCTATATCTAATCCGATCATGTGTGATACTGTCTGCTTAGCCACTGTATCTAATCCTATCATGTGTGGTACTGTCTGCTGAGCCACTGTATCTAATCCTATCATGTGTGATACTGTCTGCTGGGCCACTGTATCTAATCCTATCATGTGTGATACTGTCTGCTGAGCTGTGTATCTAATCCTATCATGTGTGATACTGCCTTCTGAGCCACTGTATCTAATCCTATCATGTGTGATACTGTCTGCTCAGCCACTGTATCTAATCCTATCCATAGTTTATAGGGTCGTAGTGCTATAGATATGCTATGCTGTCTCATATACACACTTTTTTTTGGGGCGGACACATATGTATTGGGGCTATTTCCCTGACATTTAAAGCCCTGAGGGTATGTTCACACGGCAGCGTCTGTTACGGCTGAAATTACTGTGCTGTTTTCAGGAGAAAACAGCACCGTAATTTCAGCCGTAATGGCATGTGCAGGCGTCTTTTGCTGCGTCCATTACGGAAGTAATTGAAGCTGGTTTTCCATGGAGTCCATGGAAAACGGCTCCATTTACGTCTGAAGAAGTGACAGGCACTTTTTTACGCGCCGCCTTTTGACAACGGCGCGTAAAAAAAAATGACCATCAGCACAGAACATCGTAAGACCCATTCAAATGAATGGGCAGATGTTTTCTGACGCTTTTGAGCCGCATTTTCGGACGTAATTCAATGCTAAAACGCCCGAATTACGTCCGTAAATAGTGTGTGTGAACCCAGCCTTAGTGACGCCCCGGCTGCTAGTGCTGCATTGTTGGGTCACTTAGGAGACCCAGCGATGCAGCTGAAAGCGGACCGTCGGCCATGAGAAGTTTGCGGGGGGGGGGGGCCCAGTAAGAATTTTTGCATCGGGGCCCATGAGCCTCTAGCTACGCCCCTGGCCGACACGATGCAGGACCTGTG
Source organism: Rhinoderma darwinii (assembly GCF_050947455.1). Taxonomy (NCBI): domain Eukaryota; kingdom Metazoa; phylum Chordata; class Amphibia; order Anura; family Rhinodermatidae; genus Rhinoderma; species Rhinoderma darwinii. Next base: position 34,302,612 of record NC_134687.1, on the reverse strand, counting down.
AGTGACGTCACAGATCTGCACTGCCAGAAGCTGGGCATTCTGAAGAGAAGTGGATGATACTTCTCATCAGAACGCCCAGCTAGTAAAAGTAGTAAACACACCCCGATGTACACACATAATACACGCCCAGTTGTACTTTTACTTTTCAACACGCCCAGTTGTACTTTTGCAAGCCTCATTTGCATAAATACGAAAATGGTCATAACTTGGCCAAAAATGCTCGTTTTTTAAAAATAAAAACGTTACTGTAATCTACATTGCAGCGCCTATCTGCTGCAATAGCAGATAGGGGTTGCAAAATCTGGTGACAGAGCCTCTTTAACCAAAGTCCTTGGCAGGGACAACTTTACATTGGATGGTGCTTTGTGCGATATTTGTGCTATTGGTGTCATCCACTCTGTCACACAGTGTACAAATACCTATACATATAGCCATACGGAATGGTGCCCAAATAACAGTGGCCATACTTTGCCCAAACACTATGAGTGGAATCTATCAACCTTTCTATATCAGACTACTCCGCCCATCGGACCCAAAAAAATATATAAATAAAAAAAAGTATGCTCACCTCACAGCTCCTCTTCTCCCCTCAGGCTCCCTCAGCATGCTGCGGCTCATACAAGGTGCTACACCATGCGGTGTTGCGATGTCGTACGTGACACAGCACTCAGGACATTGAGTACTATGTTGCAGACAATGCCCCGACGCTGCTCGGGGTCAGGACCTTGTATGAGCCACAGCATGCTGAGGGAGCCTGAGGGGAGAAGCCAAGAGAAGCGGTCAGATAAGTCACATTTTTTTTTCATTTTATGTTCCATGGGTGGTCGGAAGTGGTTGCGGCACGGCCGGCGGTCATTATGCCACAATTGTGGTGCAAGTCCAGTGTAGAGATGGAACAAATTTATTAAGAGGTTTGTTCCCCTTAATAAATCTGTCGCATCTTACTCCAGCGAAGCAGAAATCTAAGACTTGCAAATGAAACGCCAGTCTTAGTAAACCTTCCCCAATGCCTATGTAAATACCACCATACAGTGCTCACATAATACCAATATACAGTGACCAAATAACAGCTCCATACATAAAGCAATCTAATAACAGTGACATACAATATCTAAATAAAACTGCTATACAAATGATATTAGGATGCCCTGTAGAGCCCCGTTCAGCAGAGTTGGCTATGGTGCTCTGTGCGATCGCACAGGTCGCATACCCCTGAGGCCAGCCCTGGTCCTTGGGGTTCAGTTGATTAAGGCACAAATTAACCTTTAAATAATATTCTGAATTTATGTGATGCTAAATTTAAAATTTTGATTTCAGCAGAGAGAATGTATTGTGGGAGCTCAGATGACAGAGTTAGAGCGATAAGTCACGTCTGATAACAGAGGAGAGATAAACTGAGTCTGTCTCCAAGGGCAACCAGCAGAATTTTTATATCATCTCTGAGTATGAATAGAAAAATAAAATATGAAATGCCAATAAAAACAAATGCTACAAATATAGCACCTATTGTGCTCATGGCTGGGCTGTTTGTTGGTTCCGCCGTCCCTTAAAGAGATGCCCACGCATTCTTTATGATGGGTGGGCATCTCTTTACGCTGCAGACTGCCAATGCTCTCCTCCTCATGTGCAGCCTACAAGTCTCATTCACAGAGACCATGGAAGCGGTGAACAGCACCCTCGAACTCCGAACCGCTATCCTAACTGCTGTATTTAAAGCGCCACTGTCACATGTCAGTGGCACTTTAAGAATGTTTACGTCCACGTAGATGGATGCCCACGCCCACAGTGCTGACCTTTCAAACAATAGCGACTTTCTAGAAAAATCCAGCTCGTCTGGCAATCTACCTCAGTTTGTAGGATTGCAGGCTTGTTGAGCTTCCTGAATTGTCATCCTCAAAACATCCTTCCCTCTCCTCGTATGTGAACTGGTTATAAGGAAGGTAGAGCGGGGTGGACTTTGCAGACGGGGACTGGGAAGCCTCGGTTTGAGATGTGGACGGCCCAGGCTGTAACTTTCCATCATTCTGTTCTGGTAGTTTAGACAGGATCCGGTCAATAGTCTTGAAATAAGGCCAGTCGGGAGGAACGGTTTCTCCATCTGTCATACATTTTAATTTCCTACAGAAAAACAAACAGTGATAGTAAAGTAACAGTCAAATGTCTGAAAATAATTCACAAGACGTCCTATAAAAACTGTCCATTCTGGCATTTGCTGGCACAGGGTAGGCCATCTATTTGGTGTGACTGAGGGCCATGTGTCATACGTTAAAGGGGTATTCCCAACTTCAAACTGTAGGTCATATCCACGGGCTATTGCACTTATATGTCCACTCTGGCCTGTGTACTCAAAGTGTCAGGCCAGTTATACTCTCCCGCCTGAAAAAACATCGGGTGTGAGGAGATGCTCCTGCACGATGGGCTGTATGGATGCGGTGGCAAAGAGTATTGTGCACAGGTTCAATTCTAAGACTGGGTTCACACGACCTATTTTCAGGCGTAAACGAGGCGTTTTACGCCTCGAATTACGCTTGAAAACACGGCTCCAATACGTCGGCAAACATCTGCCCATTGCTTTCAATGGGTTTGCCGATGTACTGTGCCGACGACCTCTTATTTTACGCGTCGCTGTCAAAAGACGATTCGTAAAATTACAGCCTCGTCAAAAGAAGTGCAGGACACTTCTTGGGACGTTTTTGGAGCCATTTTCTCATAGACTCTATTGAAAACAGCTCCAAAAATGGCCAAAAAAGCGGCGCGAAAACGCAGCGAAAAACAACGTTTTTGGCTCAGCGTGTGAACATACCCTAATGATGGTTGGCTTGCTGAATCCTAAATTGTTTGGCGCCGGGATTGACAGCCTCCCCGTAATTATGGGCAAGAGTCGTGTGATCAGTGGTGGGTACAGGCAGGAGCCTTCCTATGAATACAAGCTATTGAAAAGCCTTTGATGAAAATGCCTGTGATGAATGGCGTACAGTGGCAAACATTTTACCTCACAGTATGTTTGTTTTTTTAGAAGATCCCATTGTATGTAACATCATAGTCTACTATGGTATTCCATACCTCTAAAAAAAAGGGTATACCGACATACACCAGCCCAACAGAGGCCAAAAGAACACTTTTTTGTACTCCATCGTGCTGGCGGAGCCCTATGGACACGTTTAGCGTGTACGATGGGATCTTTCCTGGCATACTCACTAAATGTAGGGGAAAAATGGGACATGAATGGGGCCTACTTTTCCTTCTTGGGATTTATTAACATTTTTGGCAAGGATTATGCAAATGGTAACCAAACCTCAGATATGGATGTATAAACGTGCGCTAGAAATGCTATCTTCCATCCTACACAAAACAATAGGGGAGATTATCATTATAGATAGAACTTCACTGCCAATCTGTGATGAATGCCCTTCAATACTACGGAGTGTATGGCAGGCATGAAGTAAATTTAGCGCCTGTATTAGGCCAGCAACATCCGAATCCCAACAGTTCCATTGAACCAAACTGGGGTCACCATAGGGTACTATAGCAATGTAAGTTCAGTTTATTTAAGATGTGAGGGGGTTTGGGTGTTGTAGATGTAAGGGTATGTTCACACAAAGTGTTTTCAGGTGTTTTTCAGGGCGTAAAAGCCTTGAAAACGCCTGAAATAAGGGAAGCTGAACGCCTCCAAACATCTGCCCATTGATTTCAATGGGATAAACAACGTTTTGTTCAGATGGGGTGTTTTTTTACGTGGCCGTTTTAAAAAACGACGCATAAAAAACGCCCCATAAAAAGAAGTGTATGTCACTTCTTGAGCTGTTTTTGGAGCCCTTTTTCATTGTGTCAATAGAAAAACAGCTCCAAAAACGGCTGAAAATCAGAGGATGTTTTCCCTTGAAAACAGCCCCGTATTTTACAGCTGTTTTTACTTTAGTGTGTGAACATAGCCTTATTGTTACCCAACTTTTCTAGAAATGGTTGAATACCATTTTTAGCAGAGTGATAGACAACTCAATGACTTAACGTTACTGGTATAATAATTATAGTCATATTTTACTACAGGGAAATGCTCTTCAGGGCTGGGGGGGCCCTGTTACAGATTTTGCATTGGGGCCCAGGAGCTTAAAGTTACGCCTCTGATTGCAGCAAAGGAAGAAGCAAAACCCTTTATTTTTCCTCCTGTAGAATCTATTTACATTTTTGGGCAAAAAATTGTATTAAAGTGTAACTAAACGTCCAAAAAACTTCTGGCATGTCATAGTGACATGTCAGAAGTTTTAATCGGTGGGAGTCCGAGGACTGAGACCCCCACCGATCTCTAAAACGAAGCGGCAATAGAAAGTCTATGAGCCCGTACACTAACTGCTTGGCTTTCCGAGAAAAGCCGATCAGAGACAAAGCAGCTCAGTGCTCACCCGAGCGCTTCTGCCGCTTCATTTTAGTTATCGGTGGGGGTCTCAGTGCTCGGACCCCCACCAATTAAAACTTCTGACATGTCACTATGACATGTCAGAATTTTTTTGAACGTTTAGTTACACTTTAACAGTAAAATAGACCATACATTCTATGGGGGTCTTTATATAGAAACATTCTATGGGGGTCTTTATATACGTTATTGGCTTGTATGCAGTAAAATCAGATTTGTCTGTAGTCAAAGAACATGTCGAAGGACATTTTTTAAATTTTTCCTTTGGCATTTTCCTTAATTATTGATTATTGCTAAATAAGAAAATATAGAGTAAATTGCTTACAGTGGTCTGACATTAAAAGGCAACCATTGAAACGTTTACACAGAAATATCAGCACATTTGGAGCTATTTTAAGAAAAATATTAGGGGATTTTACTTTAAGAGGCATTTTAGTTATCAGGAAAAGGGGAAATCAAATTCCCTAGAGCCGCGGTCTTATCTCTGTCAGCAGAATACAGGCGCTGTTTATATATGCTGTCAGCAGAATGAGGTGGAGGGTCTCTCGCAATGGTTACCAGCTTCCCCCCACCTACTCGGAAGGATTATGTAAAGTTTTAAAGAAATGCTTTAGGCAACATTGAACAACGGAGACAACCGGCGCCCGGTGGAACCGATTGACTTTAATAGGTTGTGTCAGGTTTCCATCGGGATGTCCATGGAGTTACCGGAAACAATAGCGCAGCATGCTGCGCTATTGTTTCTGGTATTTTTGGCAGAATCTGCAACGGAGCCTCCCACGCAGGGTCTTGCATCTCTCCACCTGTTCTGTAAGATTCCTGCATGTCAGAACCACGCTCCACCACTCTCAGGTTACCTCCCCCTATACGACCCCATAAAATGTCATATTTTATTCATCTACTTGGCCATTAATATCTATTTGCAATATATACTGTATATATATATATATATATATATATATATATATATACAGGATTATTCAAAATGGATGGTGAAAAATGATAGCCTCGTTATTCATAACCGAGAGAACACAACACAGATGTATTAACAGGAAAAGACACACTATCTGCCCAAGTTGTATCTATAAACTACAAATGTTGAAAGAGATTTCCATTAGTGACACGGCAGATTTCTAGGCGGTAGTCCAGTTCTGTCCAGACGCGTGCCAGCATATCCTCGTATATGGACTCCAACGGTCTCAGGTTGTTCACATCGTGTGGCTGGGGGGGAGCAGATACACTGAGTCCTTAATGTAGCCCTACAGAAAGACGTAGTCCATCTGTGGCATGAGCCATTGCTCTAACATGTCCAGGTAGTAGTGGCCAGTGACATTATCCTCGGCAAAAAAGAAGGGCCCTCAGACTTTGCGCCTGCTCATTGCACAGAACATGTTTACTTTAGGTGAGTCCCTCGTGTGCTTCATAAGGGCACATTGTTTTTTCTGAGCCCCAAATTCTAACGCTGTGGCGATTGACCTTTCCACTGAGGTGAAAGGTCGCCTCATCGCTGAAGATTGGCCTGTCAGCGAAGTTGTCCTTTTCCAATCTACCATGCAAGTCAATGCAAAAGTCACAGCGTTACAGTTTGTCGTCTGGTTTCATCTCCTGAAGAAGATGTAATCTGTATGGCTTACAAAGCTTAAGATGGTTGTTGCACCTGTAGTTCCATACTAGTCAGCCTGGTCGACTTTCTAGGACTACGCTCGTACACGGCTTGAATCCTCTTCACGGTCACTTCCGAAGTCTTTGGGCGGCCCGGACCATGACAAACACCCAGTGTGTTTGAATTGCTTCACCCAACGCCAAATGCTGTTTCTATGCGGTTCACATTTACCAAATTTATTGTGAAAGTTTCTCTGTACTGTCACAACAGACCCGGTTCTTGCAAATTCCAACACACAAAAATCTTTTTCTTGCTTCGATGTCACCGTCGTATGTCACACAATGGCAGCACATTTCTAATTTGCCTCTTGAAAATGAAAGCTGCGCTGTGATTGGTTGCTATGGGCACCTAAGCCAGTTTTCCTTTGATTTTCAGTCACTGGCCATTTACCACTGATGTTACTTTAACTGCAGGCCTTTACTTTTACACCATCCGTTCGGAATCACTGTGTGTGTGTGTGTGTGTGTGTGTGTGTGTGTGTGTGTGTGTGTGTGTGTGTGTGTGTGTGTGTGTGTGTGTGTGTGTGTGTGTGCGTGTATATATGTGTGTGTGTGTGTGTGTGTGTGTGTGTCTGTGTGTGTGTGCGTGTATATATATGTGTGTGTGTGTGTGTGTGTGTGCGTGCGTGTGTGTGTGTGTGTATATATATATATATATATAATATATATATATATATATATATACATATAGCCTATATCTCTATCTATCTCTCTATCTATAACATTGGTGGTCTGAGCGGTCCTGCGCTCTGTCACGGTGCCCAGAAGAAACACAGACATGTGACTGCAACAACATAATCCAAAACAGATCAACATTCAGAAATGCATTAATTTACAGGCGGAACTCATTCATTTACATATGTAGCAGTGCTGATTTTGGCATTTGCCACTGTGTGTTATCAGTGACGACTACAATATCTTAACTCTTGAAGAATTAGTATATGGCATATAACCCCATAAATGTATCTGTTCTGGGAAAGTTCCAGTATCAAATTGGGACGGAGAATAGTAACTATTGTATGGGAAAGTTCCAGTATCAAACTGTGACATTGGATGGAGATTTTAGTAACTATTGTAGGGGGAAGGGTGAAAAAATACAATACACAAAACCTACACGGAACAAAATGCTTCTCAGGTATGTGTTGGTATGTAATGACACAACAGACGTAGATGTAGCAGAGCTGAATTTGTCATTTAACTGTTCTATGCATTCTATATTATCATAATCGACAGCAGTCCAATGCACACGATACCACCACATATTTAATTAATATGACAAGCTTAGCTATGCTACATCTGTAGCGGCATATCATAGGGTTTTTCACTAAGACCTGAATACTGTAACCAAAACACACGCACTATATAATAATAAGTCATGTACCACGCCGTGCAGGACAGAACATAAACACAAACTTCCTCCACTTTGAGTTGCGACACCACAATAAATCCCTCACGTGTCGTACTATTGATAGATCCTGCACGCCGCCATTTCTTCTAAACCTAGCAATAGGTGAAATGATAATGAATGATCAATAAATTTATAACATCAGGAACTGTCAGATCTTATTTCGGCAGTTTAATATATGGGATCACTTGTAACTAAAGTATATAGAAAAGTATTTATAGGGCCATTGACAACGGCTTTGGCAGGTGTAATATTTCGGAATAACGCCATGTCTGATGCTGGTAGGTGCTGCCCTGTACCTGGTCCTTCAGGAATGCTTCATGTCATGACCTTGATAAATAACCCCGGACAGGGGCGACTACCAAATTTGCAACCCACATGGCTCCGTACGGTCTATTAGATTGCATGTAAGTGACTAAGCTAATGAAGGTCATAGGCAATAAAGATAAATAAAGATGATCATTATGAATAAATGTCATAGATCACCATTTCTGGTCGGATTGGGGGGCTATTCTACGATCAGAGATCAAGGGGCCCATATACTGTTCTTGCACGGTGACCCTAGAAGGAGAGATAAAATCGATAAAATTTAGGGTTTGTACAAGATTAGAAAATCATGGCTGATTTTTTTTCCCCAAAAAACAGCGCCCCACAGGTTGTATGTAGTATTGCAGCTCAACCCCATTCACTTCAAAAGAGCTAAGCTGCAATACCGCTTACAACCTGTGAACAGGTGTGGCGCTGTTATCAAAGAAATCAGCCATGTTTTTCTAATCCCGTACAACCCCTTTATTAAAGATCCGGGACCTATCGTGTCTTCTCAGCGGCACCATCCACGTAATGACCAAATGGGAATAGTCCAATGTGTCACTGAACCAGGCCGGTCACAAAGCCAAACAATCCCAGAATCCTCTCTGCTTGCTTTGCCGCAGTCTAGCCCCGATCAGCTATTCCGCAGGCCTAGACCAAGAGGACGCTGAGGGTTAACCAACTCACCTGTACTGGAAAGTCATGTTGGTAATTTTGATTTTGATCTCTTCGCCGTGTCGGTGTTCTCCGGTCATCTCGAAGAGCTTGTTGGCCATGCGTTCGTAAACTTTGGCGTTCCTCTTCGTTTGCTTGAGCTCCTCGAAAAATTCCTCCCAGACCAACATGAGACCCCTCATTTCGGCATCGGTCCAATTCCGGGCCCTCCTGTGCTTCTCACTCTGAGAGGAGAGCAGGTAACTGGGCACCTCGGCTGCAGCCATTGCTCAATGAAGCAGATGAAAGGGCTTTTAAAAGAGAGACGAAACCCCCCACCACCACCACCACCCCCAACCCTCAGCTCAGAGATGATATTTAAGTTGCAATCCCCCTGTAAAGCCGGCCTGGTGCATGTGTATGGCTGGAGCATTTGAATGACACGAGAACATATGAAACCCTTTTGCAACAGATTGAAGTCTGAGAGCATAAAATGGGGCCTACAGCTGACAGGCTGGAATTTAGTTAAAAGCTTTTAAACAGGAAAACGTCAGCTTGATGTCACGTTCCCATAGAAACAGAGCAACTGCATAAGCTACAACAACAAAAACCTTTTAACTGAAAGCCAAATAATCAGGACAAAGTTGACAGGCCTTCAATATTAAACCTTTTAAACACTTAAAAAAAAAATGGTTCGGCGATAAAAGATGCGCACGGTCTATGGGGTCAGGCTTTCTACAAGAAGCTTTTAAGTTGTTCTTTATGGCAAATTTTTTTTTCTTTTTTTTCAAAGACACAGAAAGGGAGAAGAGACCGAACACACAAAGCGAGCGCTCCGGTTAGAATGCTAATTAAAGGAAACTGCGTTCCAGGGATGTGCGGCTGCTAATTGTATGCTGGAGGCTCGTTCTATAGAAATGTTACACGCACCGGAATAGACGGGGGGGGGGGGGTGATTTAGCGAACATAACTGGGGTCAAGGAAGATGGCGACAACAATAACAGGCCGGGACTGCAAAGACTCAGGAAAGTCGAATATAAAATGGATTACATTTCATATCTGGCGGTCATTTTTATATTATCCAGGTGAGGATCTGGCATCAAGGAAGACATTCAGGTTGGCACACATCCCGGCGTTTCAAAGAGGGGCACTTGGTCCTGGTCTAATATTGGTCTTAATAAGGATCACTCTAAAATCGACTACTAAAAAGACGAAAAAAATGTTACCACACTTTCTATTTTGCGATTTTTGCCTCAAAAAACATCACAAATTTTTATATTTTTTTAATGGCGATTTTGGTGGCATTTTTTAAATTAATGTGTTTTACTACCTTCGTTTATTTTAGGTGGCGTTTTTCACATTGCAGATCATGTGATGCCAACATTCCTCTTTTTTCTTAAAACTCGCCATCAAAAACACCATCAAAAAACGCAACTTAGATTGATACTTGCGTTTTTTTCAAAAACCTATGAAGGTATTTTGGACAAAAATAGACCACTAAATGATGCAAAATACGCCAAAGCCAAGCGTGCTGTAGTTTTGGAAAACCGCCACTGACCCCAAAAACGCAAGTTAAAGTAAAATGTTTGTAGTTCGTTTTAGATTTCCTCATTGACTTCACGCTAACATCTGGCCGCAGCTTTTTTTTTTTTGCCGCAAACGTACCAAAAACGCCTGGAAAAACCTGGCGTCTTTCATAAAACCGCTGTGTGTGAATCCACTCTTAATGAAGTTTTTCCCAAGAGAGACTTTTATAGTATATTGATTTGTTTGGGTCCGATCTCTGGGACTCTCAATCCTGAGAATAGAGGTGCCCACTCCCTGTTTTCCTGTGGAGGTATCTCCCACACATGCGTGGTCACTTCTGCACCAAGAATGGTGATCCACCTCTTTACTCCTTATCGGTAAGGATCCAACCGCTGACTTTTATGACGTATCTAGTCAAAGTCTTAGGAAAACCCCTTTAAGGACCTGCTTACACTTGCAGGACGGATAACAGTGTCACATGACAGACCCAGTTGACCTACAATGGGGTCAGGCCGGTTCTGCGGAATTGTCTGTTGTCTCGTTGGGCATTTCCTTTAAAATTTGTCAGTATTTATGACGGAGCCTCCCACGCATATATATGAACATAGCCTAAACGAATGTATAGTGTGAAATATGAAGTTAGGAACCAGACAGCAAATCAATTGATGTATTCCACATGACCTGCCTAAGTAGAGTCGTGTGTTAGTGAACCTTCCCTTATCCCTTCCTATCCCTCCACCCCCACCTTTAGAAAAGACACGTGACACCGAGGTTGGATGTGAAATGGCCACAGCAGCCGTTTATTAATTTCACAGTTTTATAAAAACAATTTAAATCCGAAACGTTCGGATAACTAATTAGGAATCCACCAGAGAATTCCTCCTAATAATTCACATGACCCAACATGGGTCAGAATCATAAATAACAGTTTTAACGTTAACATTAATCCGAGCAGAGGAAGTCCTTGAAGCCATTTTAGATATTCCTTTTAAACACACCCCGAGTTAGCCATCTGCAACCACCACCAACCAATTACCACCAGCCGTAAACCAGCTCGGAGGCACCGCTCACCTCTGCAGATGGCTCCAACCACTAGAAGTCCACTTCAAAGGGATAACACCCGATGAAGCCTTCAAGTGATATACCTTCCACCAGAAGACCACTTCAAAAGGATAACACCCGATGAAGTCTTCAACCATGTACCCTTTTTGGGGGACGCATACCCCCGATGCGACCCCCCCACCATTTTGTACTGACTGGCCTCAAGGACTCCCCCCGCCACAGCGAAACAGGCCTTGACCACCTTAAGCCTGTGAGTTCCGCCACACCACCACCGCCCTTTCAATTCCCTCTGCTATTGCCAGGCTCCACAGATCAATACCAACCTCGGTCAAATGAACCCCATCGCTCCTCCAGTAATTCCCCACACCCGCTTCCAAATCCCTGTGCCGCACGCATATGCCCCCGTTTTTGGCTACAAAACGGGACACCGCCCGATTAACTTTAATGCGTGCCTTATTGACTCTTTCCACTGACCTAGCCAACCGCCAATGTTTTCTTGGGACAATGTCCGACCACACTATTACCAACCTGGGATAAGACACCCACAAACACAACATATCGTGTTTTATATCACGCACCAACTCACGAAAAGGGCGGACTCCCAAGTCATTCCCACCCACGTGCAATACTAATACCTCTGGGACCCTATCAAGCCGGGCATATGTCTGGAATTCTGCTAACACCCTGCTCCATGACATACCTCTAAATCCCAGCCAATGCAAAACCGCATCCTGCCGCGGAATGCGCAACTGGCGACCGTCCGGGCGGACGTCCGCCCTCAAAGCCCCCCAATGCACGTACGAGTGACCCAGCAACCACACCACACACGGAGGCGGATCTGAAACGGAAAAGACAATTAGACACCTCCACACAAACATTTTTTAAGCGCTAACAACAAGACTCATAACAGATGGGGGCGAACATAAGACCTAAATCTGTTGGACTCCCAACGACCGATGCGCCGCACCCCTTGGTCATCCAACCCCCAGCGCCCTGCTTCTGTTGCTGCGCCAATCCTGAAGGAATGAGATGAATATGAGCCCGCTGCGACACCAACCGCCGCCAAACATTTTTTAAATACAGCTCCAAACTGAAATCTGGACAAAAATGACCCGTCCTCGTGACATAGCAATGGCAACTCTGGAGACCCCCCTCGTGGCTTAAACCCCCGCATGCACGCGACCGGGCACATAGCCGAACCCGGGAGGGCGAACAAAACTATCAGCTTTCCCCTTCCTAATTGGTCAGTTTTTGACCGACGCAACCATGCCTCAAGCCGATCAGCATATAGGCTCACCTCCCCCAGTCTCACCCCCCCTGCCTGCTTGGTACTCGGCGACACCAACTCGCCAATTCTAAATGCCCCAAAGAACGCTAAAGAAAAAGCTAACCGAAACAACTTCATCTCGGCCGAAGAACGACAGACCGATGCTAATGAACCACCCAAAGAGCCAAGCAAAGAAAACGACACAGGCCTTCTACGATCCGCCTCCACCCTACCTCGGCGCAAACCCTTCAAAGCCTGTACCACTAAAAATTCCTTAGATACATCCTGAAAGCCCCGCAACTTAAAACCAAACGCCACCGCAGACATGAAACGGTTAACCTTTGCCAATGAAAACCCCGCCTCCCAGGCGTCCCCTAACCAGTGCCACTAACCTGTCTCTATCCGTGTTGACGTCACCCAACTCTCTTACCCACTCCTCCCACTGTCTCCAACAAGCAGAATAAGCACTCCACGTCGTGCGCACCAAGGACCTCTTTACCAATCTTTCTACGGGACCGAGACCAGATCCCAAAGATGTTCCGGACAAGCCAAACCGAGACGTTCCGCTTCCGGTGCCAATTGCCGAAACCGGTCCCACTGCGATCGAGAAAGAGCATCAGCGATACAATTCCGTACCCCCGGCACATGCACCGCCACCACCCACGCGTTCAACGACAAGCACACCAATACTAAATGTCGCAACAACTGCACTACCGGAGGAGAGGACGCCGTGATGTTATTAATGGCCAGCACCACCCCCATATTGTCGCAGTAAAAACGAACCTTCTTATCCCTGAGCCTGTCCCCCCAAATGGTCGCCGCAACCACGATGGGGAACAGCTCGATCAGGGCCAGATTCCGCGTGAGTCCACTGGACACCCAACTAACCAGCCATCGACCTGCGCACCACGGACCCCCCCCCCCGTAAGCTCCAAAACCGCCCGCCCCAGCCGCATCCGTAAAGATATTTAAATCACTCGTATCCTGCGCTGGAGCCATCCATAGCGAGCGACCATTATACTGGCCCAGGAAGTCATCCCATACCTGCAGATCAGCCCGATGCTCCTCCTTAAGCCGCACAAAATGATGTGGCGCACGCACTCCTGCCGTTGCCGCCGCCAACCGTCTACCAAACACCCTCCCCATTGGCATAATCCGGCAGGCGAAATTCAACTTCCCCAGCAACGACTGAAGCTCACGCAGCGTAATTTTCTTTAAGTTACAAGCCCGACGTACCTCCTGACTCAAAGCCCCCAACTTATCCGCAGGAAGACGACACTCCATTGCTACCGAATCTATTTCAATTCCCAAAAAACAAATCGTCGGTACCGGACCCTCGGTCTTTTCTGGCGCCAAAGGGATCCCAAAATCCCTCGCCACCTTCTGCAGTGCATGAAGCAGATTACCGCAAACCGGCGAACCCCCCGGGCCGACGCACAAGAAATCATCTAAGTAATGTATCAACGAGTCGACCCCGGCTACTCCCTTCGTCACCCATTCCACGAAGCTACTAAACGCCACGAAGTATGCGCAAGAAAGGGAACACCCCATCGGAAGGCAACGATCCACGTAAAAAGCCCCATTCCAAAAACAACCCAACAGCCGTTGGCTTTCTGGATGAACTGGCAGCAACCTGAACGCCGCCTCGATGTCGGTTTTTGCTAGCAGCGCGCCTGGACCCGCAGCACGAACCAACCCCACCGCCTTATCGAATGAGGTATACACTATGGAACACAGCTCGTGATCAATCCCGTCATTTACCGACGAACCCTTGGGAAACGATAAATGCTGAATCAAACGAAATTTCCTGGGCTCGCGCTTTGGAACGATGCCCAACGGGGACACCACTAAATCTTTTATTGGCGGATCAACAAAAGGCCCGCCATGCGACCCAACGAAACTTCTTTAAACAATTTTTCCGACACGACCTCAGCATGCAAGTAGGCCGATTTAAGGTTCCTCCGCGTAACCGGGACCTCATAAGGAGGCGGAGGAATAATAAAACCAACACAAAACCCCTCATAAAGCAACTTGCCCGCCGCCCTATCCGGGTACTCATTTAGATAAGGGGCCATCCTTTCCACCCTCACCGGTGACAACCCCTTGACCAGCCGAGGAGGACTGGCTCCCTGACCTCTTTTTTCGCATACATTTTGCAGCCCCGTGTGATGCACCATTACACTCTGAACACACGTGCTTGAACTTGCACGTGGCCCCGAACTTACACTGGCCCTCATTAAATTGCCAGCAAAATCCCAGCTTCGCCCCGCCCCCTTGTCCGACCTGACTGGACTGGCCCCCTTGGCCAGCGCTCCCGGGAAAGGACTGCCTAACCGGAGCCGTAACCCGTAACCAGAGAGCAGTATCCTTCTGGTCCCACCGAATCGCCGGCCGAACCGCTTTCCGCTGACGGAATTGCTCATCGTATCTTAGCCACGCCTGCCCCCCGTACGCCCTATGAGCCTCCCCAATGGCATCAAAATAGCAAAACAACGCCGAACAATTTTCCGGCGCCTTTTCTCCTATTACACTGGCTAATATGGCGAACGCCTGCGACCAATTAACGAACGTCTGCGGGATAAGCCTATACCGCCGACGTTCCTCCTCGTCCTTCTTACTCTCGTCCCGCTTGCTCTTATCCAAATTTAATTTTGCAAGCGGCAGGAGAGAAAAAATCTCGACATATTCGTCCTTCCAGATCCGCTCACGCACCTCCTGCTTTAAGTGCGCCCCTAACGGACCTTCGAAGCAAACATACACCTCCCCACGAGCACGATCATCAATACGCACCCGATCGCCTTCTTTTTGTGCCTCAGTCTGTACCGACACCGCGACCGCCTCTCTAGCCGCCATCCCGGGCCGCGCCTGCAACGATCCCCCGTCCCTGGGGCCTTCCCAAACTACTGCCGGGGACACCTCCATAACTACTGGCGCCGCCGCCCTATCTAGGCGCCCGACCAGCTCCCGCAAGCAACCCACTAAGTCCGCCAGACCTGCGCCGTCGCGCCCGCTCGCGCCACTACTGGCCACCGATGCGACGCTAGCAGCCCCCCGCCGACACCCGACATAAAAATCGCTGGATACGACAAAGATGGAGTTATACACTCACCGGGCTGCACAGGCGCTGTGTTCCCTTCAGCCGGACCATCCTGACCTCGCCGATACACGTCCAGTTCCCTTTCCTCCAGCTCCTCTCTCGCAGCCGACTGGCCATCCCACCGACATCTTCGAAACGGGGATGATGACGCGCTGACCGATGGGCCGGCCACCTGCCGCCCGACCGCAGGGACCCAGACTTCCGACCGGACCTGTTGCCTCGACGTCGCTGCATGTCTAGGCGTCCGTCTCGACGATCCTGATGAAGCCTGCCCCCTGGCCGGAACATCACCAGGCGGGGCGGCCGTAACTTGTCCTCCAAATCTTGCATCTGATGGGGGAGGGGTGACAGGGAGCCCGGCCTGCGACTCCCTGATAACCGCCGGACCACGTCGCGGCCGGGGATTCCTGCCAGGACGCAGGGCCTGGGAAGAGGCGGCCCTCCCAGCTGCCTGGCCTGCAGCGTCCATTTTAGGTCTCCCCCTGCGACGCCGTGTCCGCGGGACCACCTCCGGGCTGAGGCGTTCTGGAGGTCGGGACCGCCGATAGCGACGGGTAGACCCAGCCTGAGTCACCATCACCCCTGGCGACGCTCCCAGCCTGCTCTGAGCAGGAGCGGGTGTTGCCGACTCCCCTCCCGCCGCCATATTACTGCTAGGAAGGGGGCCGGGGGAGGGGAGCCTGTCCCCAACAACAGACCTCGAACGCCGGGCCTGACGTGGCGATTCGGCGTCCGGGATTCTTGTCAGTGCTGCCACGGTCTCCTCCAACCATCCGGGACCGTGGCGCGCAGCTGCGCAAGTATTGCAGCCTCTGACATGGCACACAGAGCGGGGCAACGGGGAGCTTGTCTAGCTGCGTGTTACTCCTCCCGCTGCTTCCGGCTCAATGCCGAAAACAGCGGGAAGCTCAGTAACGGCCCCCAACTCCTCCTTGTCCCTCCTCCACCTCCTTCTAACTTTCCCTCAACACTTAACCCTTTCCCTCCTAGGGCTGTCATGGAGGCTTCCCTCCTAAGCCCTGCAGGCTGCGTCCAGCCTCTTCTATAGTGACATTAATGGTACAAACAGAGGCAGAGAGTTTTTTTGGCAAAAAGTAAACGCAAATGATCATTTGTGAGAGCTGACAAAAAAGTGTTCGGTCATGTTGATTTAATTTTGCCACCTGAAACTATGTGTGTATGGCACGATTTTACGCCATTTTGCATTTTTTATTTTTTTTAAAGGCTGTGTACACCCTTGAAATCGCTCTTGTTTGGGTTTTTTTTAATAAAAATGTCTATCAGTGTGATTGGTGCAACTTTCTAAATACTTATTAAAAATTGTTTCTACTTTTTGAGATACAGCTGTTTTGTATCCTGTATACAGAGCAGCTGTATCATGCACGGAGACCTGAATCAGTCAGGTCACCGTCACTGACACAGGATCCACCTGTTACCGATCACATCTAAGCCATGAACATCTAGCAGCTCGATCCTAACGGATGCAGATTTCAGCGCTCGATACAGCTGCTCTGTATACAGAATACAAAGCAGCTGTATCTGAGGCGTAGATAGGGGTTTAGCACAGAGGGATGAACACATCTGAGTGGGCTCCAAACACGTTTACAACTGACTTTGGCGCATCCGGCGGGGTAAAGCTTACGTAAGCAGCGTCATTTTGTGTGCAACTCTGTTTCTGTAAACTTCCATAGAAGTGAATGGGTGTTACGGAAAGAGAGTAGCATAGCGAGCTACGCTGTTTCCGTAACTTCTACACTTTTTACGTAACTTCCATTCACGGTATAATGCCCCCTCAGTGTCTCCCACACATTATAATGCCCCTATAGTGCCTCTCCACAAACAGTATAATGCCCCATAGCTGACCCACAAAGCATAATGCCCCCTAGCTGCCCGAGACACAGTATAATGCCCTATAGTGGCTCCCCACAAAGTATAATGCCCCCATAGTACACCCATGCAGTATAATGCCCCCATAGTACACCCACGCAGTATAATGCCCTCATAGTACCCCACACACAGTATAATGCCCCTATAGCGGCCCAATACAGTATAATCCCCCATTGCTGCCCCCCACAGTATAATCTCCCCACGGTGCCTTATAAAGATAATAAAATAAAAACTCACCTAACCCAGTTCCCACAACAAGTGGAGGAAATCCCTCTGCTCCTTCGGTCTGTGCGGCTTGGCACAGACAGGCGCGATAACATCACTGCATCGTGCCTGTCTCTGCCGAGCCGCTCACGGTCGGCGTTACACAGTGAATGACGGCTCCCTGCTCCAGCATTGGATTCAACTGTATTTATGCCCTGAGGACGCAGATACAGTTGAAACCGAGACATGCTACCGCTGGGAGAACATCCCAGCCCACCTCTGGGCCCCACAATCTCAGTCGGCCCGGTGACAACGCCCCCTGCTAGCTACGCCTCTAAGCTGTATCTCAAAAAGTAAAAATAATTTTAAAAAGTATTTAAAAAGTTGCACCAAACACACTGATAGACATTTTTGTTAAAAAAAAAACACCGATGTGAAAGGTGTACATAGACTTTAAACTATGTCCGATCTGCCAGCTCAGTATGGCATGTTGATGGCCGGATTGTTCGTATGAACGATCCGACGTACGATTCATCATCCGCATTGTGGCCGATCTTAATCGTGACTGTGTGGCCATCTTACGTATGTAGAAATCGTTTAGGTAAAATTGTCATTTCATTTTTTTAGAGCAGTGGTCTCCAACCTGCGCCTCTCCAGCTATTGCAAAACTACAACTCTCAGCATGCACTGAAAGCCTGGATGTTGAAGTTTTGCTACAGCTGGAGACACACAGGTTGGAGACCACTGACATAGAGCAGAGCGGCCTTTATTATTCGATACCATTTTGAAGCCATTGACATGAACCACACATACTACTCCTTCTCAACGAATTAGAATATCATCAAAAAGTTAATTGATTTCAGTAATTCAGTTCAGAAAGTAAAACTCTTAGGGTATGCTCACACACACTATTTACGGACGTAATTCGGGCGTTTTTGCCCCGAATTACGTCCGAAATAGCGGCTCCAAAGCGTCGGCAAACATCTGCCCATTCATTAGAATGGGTCTTACGATGTTCTGTGCAGACGGTCATTTTTTTTACACCCCGCTGTCAAAAGGCGTGGCGTAAAAAAGACACCCGCGTCAAAGAAGTGCCTGTCACTTCTTCAGACGTAAATGGAGCCTTTTTCCATTGACTTCATGGAAAAACAGCTCCAATTACGTCCGTAATGGACGCAGCGAAATAGCGCCTCAATATGCCATTACGGCTGAAATTACGGTGCTGTTTTCTCCTGAAAACACCCCCATAATTTCAGCCGTTACGGACGCTGTCGTGTGAACATACCCTTATATTCTATAGATTCATTACACACACAGCGATCTATTTCCAGCATTTTTTTTCTTCTAATGTTGATGATTATGGTAACCGTTAATGAAAACCCAAAATTTAGTGTCAGAAAATTAGAATATTATATAAGCCCATTTCGCATTCAAAATGATTTTTAATACCGAAATTCAGTAGTCCTATTGAGAAGTCTGTCCAGTATCTTCCCTCAATACTTGGTCGGGGCTCAGACTCTGCATGAATTACTGCATCAATGCGGCGTGGCATGGGGCGATCAGCCTGTGGCACTGCTGAGGTGTTATCAATGCGGCGTGGCATAGGGGCGATCAGCCTGTGGCACTGCTGAGGTGTTATCAATGCGGCGTGGCATGGAGGCGATCAGCCTGTGGCACTGCTGAGGTGTTATCAATGCGGCGTGGCATGGAGGCGATCAGCCTGGGGCACTGCTGAGGTGTTTTGGAAGCCCAGGTTGCATTGATAGCGGCCTTCAGCTCGTCTGCATTGTTTGGTCTGGTGTCTCATCTTCCTCTTGACAATACCCGGTAGATTCTCTATGGGGTTTAGGTCAGACGAGTTTGCTGGCCAATCAAGCGCAGTGATACTGTGGTTATTACACCAGGTATTGATACTTTTGGCAGTGTGGGCAGGTGCCAAGTCCTGCTGGAAAATGAAATCCGCATCTCTATAAAGCTGTCAGCAGAGGGAAGCATGAAGTGCTGGGAAATGTCCTGCTAGACGCTGCGCTGACTCTGGACTTGATGTAACACAGGGGACCAACACCAGCAGATGACACGGCCCCCAAACCATCACTGACTGTGGAAACTTCACACTGGACAAATAGCAACTTGGATTGATGCCTCTCCACTCTTCCACCAGACTCTGGGACCTGGATTTCCAAATGAAATGCAAAATTTACTTTCATCTGAAAACAGGACTTAGGACACTGATCATCAGAGTTGGTCCAGTGTGTTATATCAAGTCCAGAGTCAACGCAGCCATCTACCAGAAAATTTCTTTAATGAGTTTTGTTGGGGTGTCTGTGGTTTCACCCAAAACAATAGCACAGCATGCTGCGCTATTGTTACCGGGATTTTCAGCGGAATGTGCGATGGAGGCCCTAACAAAGCCTCCAATGCATATGTGAATTCGGCCTGGGAGCCTATGGGTGACGGATGCAACTGTACGGCATTTGTCACAGGTATGTTAAACTTATTTCTCAGGGAGTGCCCGACATCACTGTCCATATATGGACAGTAACAACAGGAGAAGTGCTGGAGTCCCCGGGCAGAGTGCTAGTGCGTAGCGGCAAATACGGGCCTGGATACAGAGCCCAGCAGACAGTATCACACCATATGTCATACTGTCTGCTGGGCCCTGTATCTAAGCCTACCACATGGTAGGCTTAGATGCATGGCCCCAGCAGACAATAATCTTAGGGTATGTGCACACGTAAACTGCATTTACGTCTGAAATTATGGAGCTGTTTTCAGGAGAAAACAGCTCCGTAATTTCAGACGTAATTGCTCGTCCTCGCATTTTGCGAGGAGTCATTGACGGCCGTAATTTAGAGCTGTTCTTCATTGAATTCAATGAAAAACGGCTCAAATTACGTCCAAAGAAGTGTCCTGCACTTCTTTGACGAGGCAGTCATTTTACGCGTTGTCGTTTGACAGCTGTCAAACGACGAGGCGTAAATTACAGGTCGTCGGCAAACACATTCAAATGAATGGGCAGATGTTTGCCGACGTATTGGAGCCCTATTTTCAGGCGTAAATCGAGGCATGATACGCCTCGTTTACACCTGAAAATAGCTTGTGTGAACCCAGCCTTATACTTTCCCTCCTGTTCAGCTCTGGGGCAAGCGCAGGTCCTGATGCCATTGAGCGTCATGAGGTTGTGCGCGGTTCACATACTGTAGCACTGTGACACTGAAAGACGTCCAGAGTAGCACTGCGCTCCGGAACGAGGAGGGTGAGTATACTGTTACTATAGTAACAGGGGCCCTTGTAGTTTATTACATAGGCCCCAGTTACTATAGTAATTGTTTATAGACGTGGTGCAGGGAGCCGCGGGCCCCCTGGCTTCAGGGCCCAGTCTCAATTGTGATCGCTGCGATCCCAATAGCTATGCCACTGTCCAAATCGTAATATCACAAGTAGCAAGAAAACACAGGTATGATGAGCGCTACAGGAGGAAGCTAGTAGCTTGTGATTTAATAAAAATAATTAATTACTTTGTGTGAACTAGGCCTTAGTATTTAACAATAGAGTTTTTTGCAGACAGAAAAATCCTGAAGGAATTTTTAGGCAGATCTTGACTTGTCGGCAGAACACTTGCCGCATTTTTTGGCCGCAGCCATTGAGCGTCATGGGCAAAAACCGCCACGGAAAACACTTTCTCTGACTCCCATTGATGGGAGGTCAGAGACTGAAAAGCCTGAAGGACACAACGCTTTTTTTTCCCGCAAGCATTTTCTTCCACTCGCGGGAAAAAGCCCCACCTCCGCCCCCCAATGAAATCACAATTTTTTTGGCACAATTTCCGACGCGGTTTCCGCATTAAAAATAGCGCCAAAAGACTGTGTGAACTCCCCCTAAGCGCTACGGCACCGTAATCATATAATTGATACAAGCACCACTTAGTTCTTTAAATGATGACTTGATTAATAACTACTACGGTCTTCATCCTGCAGCGCTCATCATACCAGTGTTTTCTTGCTACTTGTGATATCAGGATGTACAATATTCACAGTGCGGCCAAATTGCGTTTTTTGCCACGGTTTTCACAAAATCGCAACACATGATGTGATTTGACCGCACTGGGAATTAAGCCTCATGTTTTTATTTGTCTTGTACTAAGTTTTTTGAGCAAGCTTCGAATTTGTGATTTGAATGGTGCGTTTTGCTGCAAGTTTCATAATCGCGGCAAAACCGTGCCACTTTTATCGCATTTACGAAAATTGTGGCAAAAACGCATAGTGAATTAAAAAGGTAACAAACCCTACAGGAGTTGGGGTCAGGAGAGACAAGTAAAGTAGAGACAAGTAAAGAAGAGACATTGGGGGATGGTGGGAGAGAGGGGGTTACCAGGACCTGAGAGGTGGACGGGCCTTCTCTTCTGCCGGGCTGCTGCTGCTATACTGTGGTAGAAGGACCTGATCGGTGGGCGGGGCTTCTGGTCCTCAAAGGCAAATCAGGTGACATGGGCATGACATCATTAAAGGTCCTTAAAGGCATGGTGTTGCCCTAAAAACATGTTTTTTTTAAAAAAATTAAACATTTAGTGTGTGGGTGATTAAACATTGTTCAAATTTTTTTTTTTTTTTTTGGCACGAGCCATGTAATATTATAAATTATTTCTAATTTATAATACTACCCATTTTTGGCCACTAGATGGGGCTGTTCCCAAAATTGCAGCATTGCAACATTGGGTTAAAAGCCCTCGCTCTAGTGAGCTCTCAGCATCCCCCCCTCCTTTATCCTGGCTAGTGCCGGGATAAACGAGGGGTTTGAAAGGTTTAACCTGCTACACTGCGTGTCGCCATTTTTTGAGGTAACCCACAGTGTAGTAGGTTTACATATAGTAGTAAACACACACAAACACTAACATACATTGAAATCTCTTACCTGCTCCTGCCGCCGCGGCTCCCTCTGGCCCGTCCGCTCCGTTTGCTGCCGCTGTTCCATGTGCACAAGTCCGGAAGCCGCGACCGGAAGTAGTAATATTACTGTCCGGCCGCGACTTCCGGTCCACAGGAAAATGGCGCCGGACGGCGCCAATTTCGAATAGGACTGTGTGGGAGCGGCGCATGCGCAGTTCCCACACAGACGCCGTACACGGCAGTCAATGGGACGGGAGCCGTTCGCAGTCCCTATGGGACTGTGGCTGCCGTGTTCCATGTCTGTGTGTGTCGTTAATCGGCACACACAGAAATGGAACAAAAAATGGCAGCCCCCATAGGGAAGAAAAAGTGTAAAAATAAGAAACAGTAAAACACAAACACACAAATGAATATAAACGTTTTTATTACAGCACTAACATCTTTAACATATAAAAAAATTATTTGCGTTGATACTGTTCCTTTAAGCCCACTAGGAAACAGTATCTGTCCAGCTTTAATGCTGCTTATGTAGCGTTTTTACATTCGTAACCTCACGCAAATGTGGTGAGGGGGGCCGCCCTGGCTTCGGGGCCCGGTCGCAATTGCGACCACTGCAACCCCTATAGCTACGCCACTGCTCATATCTATCTATCTATCTATCTATTAAACCAAAGAAAGAGAGCCCACAGAGTCTAGAAGTCAAAATGTAGAAAACACAGTCTTTTTATTTCACAAAAATATTACAATGGTTACATACACATACTTTTAAAACTGAATACAGATAAAAACACGATCGCCAAAAGAAGAGTCAATATTCAGAAAATATGTAATTATGTAGATATAGATGTTAGGTTAAGCCACAAGAAAAGTGCATAGTGCACAATAACGGTATAGCTAAGTACAATTACTCTGTTATGTATTTGAGTCCCTGCTATTTGAAAATGGTTTCAGAAATGGTGCTTATATTGTATAATGACATTAGGTTTCCAAAAACCAATAAAGAAAGTGCTGCATACAGAGATTTACTCAGAGTATGACCAGAACAAGATCAAGCAATAAAGGATAAAGTACTAACCCATGTGGCTGAGATCTTGTTCTGGTCATACTCTGAGTAAATCTCTGTATGCAGCACTTTCTTTATTGGTTTTTGGAAACCTAATGTCATTATACAATATAAGCACCATTTCTGAAACCATTTTCAAATAGCAGGGACTCAAATACATAACAGAGTAATTGTACTTAGCTATACCGTTATTGTGCACTATGCACTTTTCTTGTGGCTTAACCTAACATCTACAGTGAAGGAAATAAGTATTTGATCCCTTGCTGATTTTGTAAGTTTGCCCTCTGTCAAAGTCATGAACAGTCTAGAATTTTTAGGCTAGGTTAATTTTACCAGTGAGAGATAGATTATATAAAATAAAAAAAAAAAGAAAATCACATTGTCAAAATTATATATATTTATTTGCATTGTGCACAGAGAAATAATTATTTGATCCCCTACCAACCATTAAGAGTTCAGCCTCGGACTTCCGGTTCCGGCGCTGGGGATGCAGGACGCGAGAGACTGAGCTCCCGCTCCCATCCAGCCTGTTTGCTCGCAGTAGTCGCTTCGGCGGCGACAATCAGCGGTGAAGTCACCAGCCCTGCACACGGAATCATCACAGGTGGTGCCTGTATGGACAGGTACCTCCTCAGAAGCGCGCAGAAGCCAGCCATGGAAGACTCAGCCGCGGCCGTGGTAAAGGGAGGTAAGATGGTGGCGCTTCCCGCCACTGCGACCCTGCTATACACACAGGAAGATGAGCTGCAGCACCATCAGTCCCAGCTTTCAAGCCCGACAGAACACATAGTGTCCGCTTTTCCTGCAGCCATTGATTATGTAGCCCTGGCCCGTGAAGTAGCCAAACAGATAGCGCCAGACCTGCAAAAGGCGCTGGAAAAAACGGTGCAAGATTCCCTAAACCGCGTGCATGCGGAGCTGGCACAAGTCACTATCAGAGCTGATGAGTTAGAACAGCGTATGACGCTGCTGGAGGATGAAAATGAGCATCTGCAATCCAAACTTAAAGGGGTGCTGTCTGTTACTACGCAGTTGGGGGACAAGGTGGAGGATCTGGAAAAACGCTCCAGGAGGAGCAACCTGCGACTGGTGGGGCTGAAAGAAGCGGTGATATCTTCTGATTTGCAACGAGTGTGTGAGAGGACATTGCCAGAAGCTTTAGGTCTTCCCTGTCCATGCCAGGCGGAGAGGGCGCACAGAGTGGGGCCGGACCCCAGAAACCTCCCAGCAACAGACAACCACAGTTCGCTACGTCCCAGACAAGTAATCTTTAAGTTGTTGGGTTACAATGACAAGGTGGCACTCATGAAAGCATTCCGCAGCAGATCGCGTCCTTTGGAAATAATGGGCATGAAAGTGCTACTTTTTGAGGATTTCTCGGCGGAGGTTGTGAAACGAAGGCGGGCTTTCAGCAAGATCTGTACCGCGCTGTTCCAAGCGAAAATACGCTTTAACCTGCAGTACCCAGCCATCTTGCGGGTGTTTCAAGAGAACGGGCGGAACAAGGTTTTCACCACGCCACAGGAAGCGGAGGACGCACTTACGGAGCTTTGTAGGCACAGACCCCAGCAAGAGGAGCGTCACAGTCCAGTACACAGTCCAAATCGCAAGTCGAGAGAAGCCAAACGGAACCGACTAAATATGGAGCGAACCTGGGCAGAAGCTTTAATGCCCACACCTGGAAGATCCCGGGGGGGTCGAGCCGGAAATGGTGGGGACTCTCCGAAACCGCAGAGGCGAACGCGGGACCGTACCCGATCCACGTCTCCTGATTGACGGACAAAGTCCTTTTCAGCACATTTTATTTAAGCTGATGTGAGGATGATTTTGTGGACGCTGTAGGCCAATTGCAGATTCCGACCGGCTACAGATAAGTTTACAGATAATTTGAAAGTTTTGAGGGAGATATTTGGCGGTCTTATACGGCACTCTGTACCGGTCAACAGTTGACCTATTGTTATAATGTTACAATGTTACAATGTTACAAGGTTGAAATGTATGCACTCTGGTATTTCCCTGCATTTTCACTACAAGAGATTAGTGAGGGAGTTAGATCAGGCTCTGAGATTTTTCCTTGTGGGCGGGATCGACCGGGAATGATACAATGCCTCCCCCACGCAAGGGATTAGTTATATCTGTCACAGATGGCGGACTGGGGGAAATTGTGATAGAAGATATGGGAAAAGGAGGTAGGGAAACCTTGAGGCGAAGGAAGATTCATGTGGATATGTGAGGATATAATCCAAACGGACTCTAGGCTGTTAAATTGACGATATGGGAATGTATAAAAGTGTGCACAGGCGACAAAGAGGTAATGAGGTGGCAAGGGCAGGTGCTACTTCCTCATGGAAGGAGCCATATATGCAGGCTGGGGGGGAGGGGGAGGGAGGGGCATGTTTTGGCATAACAGAAAAAAGTGAAGTCACGTACACCAGTGGGTATTAAGGGGTTGCTAACCCTTGCCGTAGGTGATTTTATGGTTTTGTTAGATAAGGGCCGGTTGGCCTTGACATGGAGTTTGGTTCTGGCATATAAGCCGGGTTTTGGTTATGTTGTTAATGTTTATACATGGCTCTTGGAAAAAGACGGATCTGACTCCCCGAACTTAGCACGACTTTTAAGCACTTTAGCTCATCTTATACATGGCCCAATAACATGAAAATAGTCTCTTGGAACGTTAAAGGGCTGAGATCCCCACAGAAACGGACCAAACTTTTGCGACACATGAAACGATTGCACCCAGATGTGGCCCTATTGCAGGAAACTCACCTTACCGAGCCGGAGTTTAAGTATTTGCAAAAATTATGGGTGGGTGAGGTTTTTGGCTCGTCGGCAAGGGAGGGTAAGGCGGGAGTTATAATTTTGGTACATAAAAATTTTGCGTTTATGCTGGTGTCCCAGGAGCGGGATGACGAGGGCCGTTGGATTCATCTGGTGATGGAGCATGCAGGGGAAACCATCAGTATTCATAATGTGTATGGCCCAAATACGGTTAACACTGTTTTTTTTGGTCATTTGGAAACCCAACTCCAGCAGGATCGCACTAGGTTTTTGATTCTACGGGGAGACCTTAACACTGTAAGGTCTTCAAAGGAAGATAGGAGCGCAGGGACTAGTTCGCAGAGAAATAGAGATAGGATCTTGCCCGACTTTTTAAGACACACGGCCCTAATAGATGCGTGGAGGAGTCTACACCCAGATGCGCGGGAATATACACATTTCTCCCATGTTCATCAGTCATGGTCGCGTATTGATTACTTGCTAGTTAGTGACGCATTATCGCAGCGTTTACGTGAAGCGGCAATTGCAGATCTAGTTATTTCGGACCATGCTCCGGTTACCATTACCTTGGCCGACACAGTAGCTAGAGGGACGGATTTTATTTGAAGGTTTCCCGCCTTTCTGACAAAGGATGAGGGCTTTATACAGAAGCTTAAGGGGTGGTGGATGGAATTTGATGGGGATAATGTATCACATCGCTCGGAACCGTCATTGTATTGGCGTACAGCCAAAGCGGTAAACAAGGGAAAATTATGCAATATATGTCTAATCTTAAACATAAGACGACCGAAGGATACAAGGCAGCGAGCGACAGATTACGATGTGCATACACAGCATTCCTACATTCTCCATCACTGCCATTGGGGGAGGAATGGAGGGAAGCCAAGCGACAGTTTGATCAATGGTTAGACAAAAGAGAGAGTATTTACCGGTCCCAATTTGATGCCGATTTAATGCGTTTCGGCAATAAAGCGGGCAAATTATTAGCGCGATTAGCAAAGGGGAGGTATGCACCGTCACACATTTCAACACTTAACGAATCAAATGGAACTCCTACCTCAGACCCAAAAAAAATCAACACCATATTAAGTAAATACTACCAAGCCCTTTACTCAGAAACACCCATAGATCTCCAAAAAGGGAGGGAATTTTTGGAGAAGGTGAAGCTGCCAGGGCTCACCCAGGAGCAGAATGGTCACTTGAGCGCAGAGATTACATTAGAGGAAGTTTGGAGCGCCATTAAGACCTTATCTAACGGAAAGGCCCCGGGTCCGGATGGATTCACAGGAGAGTTTTTTAAATCTCTGAGAGAAGAAATCAGCCCTACCTTGGTGGCATACTATAATATTTTACTAGGAACGGGGGCTTTACCAGCAGAGGCCAAGGTAGCGCATATAAAGGTGTTACCCAAGAAGGGGAAGAATCCTCTTGACCCGGGGTCGTACCGTCCCATTTCACTGATAGACCAAGATCAGAAATTGCTCACAAAAATTTTGGCCAATCGGCTGGCTATGTATCTACCCATACTGGTGGGAAAATCCCAAGTAGGATTTGTAAAGGGCAGGGCAGCAGTGACGAATCTGCGCAAAGTGTTGACGGTGCTAGAAACAGTCAGGCACGATCCCCAGCCAGGTACCAGGCCGGCACTTTTAGCGCTAGACGCAGAGAAAGCCTTTGATAACATACAATGGGAATGGCTGGGGATGGTGCTAGACAAAATGAACATTCAGGGAGACTTCCGGGTCTTTCTGAAGGGAGTCTACAATAGCCCGCAGGCACGTGTTCACTCCTCAGGGTTCCTATCAGATCCCTTCCAATTACATAAAGGAACGCGACAGGGTTGTCCCCTGTCGCCCCTGTTATTCAATCTTGCATTGGAACCTATGGCTAGATTCCTGGAGGAATCGGATATGTTCAGAGGCATTCAAGTAGGGTCTTGTGCAGTGAAGTTAGCCCTGTTCGCTGATGATGTTATACTTTTTATGTCAAATCCTCAAGAGCATTTAGGGACGGTTTTTCAATTTTTGCAGGAATTTGGGCATTGCACGGGATATAAAGTCAACATAGCTAAGAGCGAACTGCTGGAGTTGGGCAGGCCATTGCCTAAGACCTTTTGGCAATCCTTGGGTTGCGGGATATCACCAGTTGAGCACTGCATTACTTATCTGGGTATCAGAATAGGGAGGGTGCCGGACACCCTGTATGGCCTAAATTATCCCCCGTTAATTAAAAAAATACAAGCGGAACTCACTAGATGGGGCCAATTGCCGTTGTCCCTCCTGGGAAGATGCCATCTGATTAAGATGGTTAGTTTCCCCAGATTGCTATACCCTTTTCAAACACTTCCTCTCTTATTGAAGCATGTGGATGTCTCGAAACTGACGGCTTCATTCACTAAATTTATATGGGCAGGAAAAAGGCCTCGCATAGCACTTACCAAGCTCATGATGGGTAAACAAGAAGGGGGTGTGAACTTTCCGAATGTCAAGGGTTATAACGTGGTCTGTCTATTTCGCCATGTAGTAGATTGGCTTCATGAAACAAGCAATTATTCGAACTTGGATCTGGAAGGGGAGTATGCCTCACCCTGGAACCTGAAAGCTTTGTTACATTGTAGAGTTGCTTCTCTTCCGTGCCGTCTCAAAACCTCCATTGTATTGAAAGATACAGTCCTAGCTTGGAAAGTGGTACGTAAGCAGTTTGGGTTACCTCACCTGGTATCGAAATATATGCCGTTGAGCGGACACCCTGAATTTTTACCGGGAATGGACAAGGGGGACAGAATTGCTTCATGGGGGATGGTAGGCATTGGCAACGCAGGGGATCTTATGCACACAGAGGAAAAGAGGTGGTTAACTGGGGAGGAAATCACCACTAAACTCAGACACATAGCAGGTAGGGTCAATTTTTTGCAAGTACTTCAGGTACGAGCATTTTGCACCTCCAGGCTCAGGGATTTGAGTAAGGAAGCTACCTCGCACACTCTGGATGCGGTCATGGGTCCAACAACTGGGCGGGCGACCATTTCGGGGCTGTATAGAGCATTGAGAGATGGTTTTGTTCGTCCTCAATTAAGGATTAGTTTTAAAATCTGGGAACGGTGGACTCAGGATCCAGGTATAGGAGAGATCATACTGGGGGGGTTGGGAGATGGTACGGAAGAGTGTTATAAATGAGAGCTGGAGGGAAACCTATTTTAAGTTGATGCATGCAGCTATATATGGCTTTAATATTTTGCAGTCACAATCTTTCCCTGACCGCATTACAAGTTGTCCCAAGTGCAATATACCACTGACGAATTTGTGCCATGGAGTGTGGGGGTGTGTACATACGAAACGATTTTGGGGGATGGTACAGAAATATATTGAGGACCATTGGAAAACGAATCTCCCAATGACGCCTCAAGCGCTACTATTCCATCAGGCGCGGCCGCCGGAGGAAGAGAGTGCTCGAGGAGTGAGATCATCTCCCGTGCTGGTGCACACGATTTTACTGGTAGCCTTGAGATGCCTCCTGGGTAAATGGTTAGAGGCAGATACGCCGGGGTTAGAATTGATTGTGTCACGGCTGAAACAGTTATTGGTTCTTGAGAGGGTGGAGGTGGAAAGGAGGAAGGAAACGGGAACCAAGAAGCTATTTGATAAGTGGCAAATATTCATAGAATCGCAATGTACAGCAGCCGAAATAGCGGAAATTGTTAGGCCTTTCCAGTACACAAAGTGGTACTGCACACAGCTCTTGGCAGGCACTTTAGGGGGGTTGCAACTTTGAACCAGCTGGGGGATAAAGGATGAGTAGAAACTTATTGATGACCTAGGTCGTGTCGGGGTTGGGGGAAGTCATGCTTTCGGTCCATTTGAAGATCGACAATTATGCCATGTTTATATGTTTATATGTTATGTTGAATTTAATTCAAAGTCAATTCCATGACAGTTGAGTGCTGCGCACTCATGATGTAACTTTTACGTGAAATCTTTGTAAGAAAATGTGAAAACTGACAATAAAAAGGATATTAAAAAAAAAAAAAAAAAAAAAAAAAAAAGAGTTCAGCCTCCTCCAGAACAGTTACACGCTCCAAATCAACTTGGTGCCTGCATTAAAGACAGCTCTTACATGGTCACCTGTATAAAAGACTCCTGTCCACAGACTCAATTAATCAGTCTGACTCTAACCTCTACAACATGGGCAAGACCAAAGAGCTTTCTAAGGATGTCAGGGACAAGATCATAGACCTGCACAAAGCTGGAATGGGCTACAAACCCATAAGTAAGATGCTGGGTGAGAAGGAGACAGCTGTTGGTGCAATAGTAAGAAGATGGAAGACATACAAAATGACTGTCAATCGACATCGATCTGGGGCTCCATGCAAAATCTCACCTCGTGGGGTATCCTTGATCCTGAGGAAGGTGAGAGCTCAGCCGAAAACTACACGGGGGGAACTTGTTAATGATCTCAAGGCAGCTGGGACCACAGTCACCAAGAAAACCATTGGTAACACATTACGCCGTAATGGATTAAAATCCTGCAGTGCCCGCAAGGTCCCCATGCTCAAGAAGGCACATGTACAGGCCCGTCTGAAGTTTGCAAATGAACATCTGGATGATTCTGAGAGTAATTGGGAGAAGGTGCTGTGGTCAGATGAGACTAAAATTGAGCTCTTTGGCATTAACTCAACTCGCCGTATTTGGAGGAAGAGAAATGCTGCCTATGACCCAAAGAACACCGTCCCCACTGTCAAGCATGGAGGTGGAAACATTATGTTTTGGGGGTGTTTCTCTGCTAAGGGCACAGGACTACTTCACCGCATCAATGGGAGAATGGATGGAGCCATGTACCGTCAAATCCTGAGTGACAACCTCCTTCCCTCCACCAGGACATTAAAAATGGCTCGTGGCTGGGTCTTCCAGCACGACAATGACCCGAAACATACAGCCAAGGCAACAAAGGAGTGGCTCAAAAAGAAGCACATTAAGGTCATGGAGTGGCCTAGCCAGTCTCCAGACCTTAATCCCATCGAAAACTTATGGAGGGAGCTGAAGATCCGAGTTGCCAAGCGACAGCCTCGAAATCTTAATGATTTACAGATAATCTGCAAAGATGAGTGGGCCAAAATTCCATCTAACATGTGTACAAACCTCATCATCAACTACAAAAAACGTCTGACTGCTGTGCTTGCCAACAAGGGTTTTTTCCACCAAGTATTAAGTCTTGTTTGCCAAAGGGATCAAATACTTATTTCTCTGTGCACAATGCAAATAAATATATATAATTTTGACAATGTGATTTTCTGTGTTTTTTTTTTAGATAATCTATCTCTCACTGGTAAAATTAACCTAGCCTAAAAATTCTAGCCCGTTCATGTCTTTGACAGTGGGCAAACTTACAAAATCAGCAAGGGATCAAATACTTATTTCCTTCACTGTATATCTACATAATTACATATTTTCGGAATATTGACTTCTTTTGGCGATCGTGTTTTTATCTGTGATTCATTTTTAAAAGTATGTGCATGTAACCATTGTAATATTTTTGTGAAATAAAAAGACTGTTTTCTACATTTTGACTTATAGACTCCGTGGGCTCTCTTTCTTTGGTTTAATATTATATGATAGGAGTACAGTCATGTTACATGGGAGGATTTATCATGTAAAATGATATATATATATATGCCCTTTGCATAAGATCTATCTATCTCTATCTCGTCTGGTGGTCTAACATGGTATACAGTAAGCTCTCTCTTGTGGTGTTTGCAATCAGACAAAATTTAGTTATTTAACTCTGTATACAGGGGATTTGGAACTCTGTATCAGGAAAAACTGACCTTTGACTCAAAATGTTGGCCCTAAAAACTACATAATAAAAGATGGACATGGACTTCAATATAACTGAATAAATTCTGATCTGAATTCCCCACATTTGTATGTAAGTAGAAGAATGGATCTGATTCAGTCTGATACAAGCTGCAAATTTATTAAAATCCGGCCAACTGAACCAGATCCAAAGACAATAATTTTGTCCACACGTAGCGGAATTGCTGCGTATTTTCCGTCCAGAATTGCAGATGGGAAATACGCAGAATACAGTAGCAGCCAGGTGGATGAGATTGAATAAATCTCATCCACGCACTGCGTAAAAATTCTGAGCAGAAATTGACCAGCGCTGCGTATTTTTCGTACCGCAACATGTCAATTCCTGCTGCGGAAAGTGGAGAGTATTCCTGCGTTTTTCAGGAGGAGATGTCACCATCTCCCAGCATTGAGAAAAACGCAGCAAAATCCGCACCACTTTCTGCAGACGCGCAGGAAATGGTGTGTTTTTCCCGCAGTGGAAAGTCTGATACTTTCAACGGAATTGCTGCAGAAATACTCCGTTACGTGTGAACAAGCCCTTAGCCAAGGAAATTTGACTCAATCATTTAATAAGATGTTGAACATTTAATCTTTGAAATTTAGTAGCAGAAAAGGATCTGTGATAAAGTGTCAGTTAGATTTTTCTTGTTACTGTTTTTGTATTTGTTGTGTTTTGTGTATTCCTGGTGTTTATATATAAACTTGGCAACAGACATTATAAAATGTCAGCAAAATGTTATCCCCCCTGTACATCTCAGTAGGGTGGGGCGATAAGTGTCATGCCTACAAATCTTTCTGGTGTATGGCGCTTATATGCTTACAATATTCACATAGTATTTTTATAGAATGAGAGAAAACCAAAGACTAGGGCTCAATATTAAAGGGGTTTTCCAGTATTTTTTTTTTTTTAATCACTGCAACGCTTCTCAATTTATTCATTAGTGCT